>NC_090439.1:250189863-250489863 GCF_031143425.1 Pleurodeles waltl | reverse complement strand
GGTAACAGAACCTGGTCCGAGCCACACAAGTCACCCCATCTTGGATTCCCCTAGGTCTCTAGTTTTCAGAAATGCACAGGTTTGGTAGGTTTCCCTAGGTGGCGGATGAGCTAGAGGCCAAAATCTACAGGTAGGCACTTTGCAAAAAACACCTCTGTTTTCTTTCAAAAAATTGGATGTGTCCACGTTGCGCTTTGGGGCGTTTCCTGTCACGGGCGCTAGGCCTACCCACACAAGTGAGGTATCATTTTTATCGGGAGACTTGGGGGAACGCTGGGTGGAAGGAAATTTGTGGCTCCTCTCAGATTCCAGAACTTTCTGCGACAGAAATGTGAGGAACATGTGTTTTTTTAGCCAAATTTTGAGGTTTGCAAAGGATTCTGGGTAACAGAACCTGGTCTGAGCCACACAAGTCACCCCATCTTGGATTCCCCTAGGTCTCTAGTTTTCAGAAATGCACAGGTTTGGTAGGTTTCCCTAGGTGGCGGCTGAGCTACAGGCCAAAATCTACAGGTAGGCACTTTGCAAAAAACACCTCTGTTTTCTTTCAAAAAATTGCATATGTCCACGTTGCGCTTTGGGGTGTTTCCTGTCGCGGGCGCTAGGTCTACCCACACAAGTGAGGTATCATTTTTATCGGGAGACGTGTGGGAACGCTGGGTGGAAGGAAATTTGTGGCTCCTCTCAGATTCCAGAACTTTCTGCCACAGAAATGTGAGGAACATGTGTTTTTTTAGCCAAATTTTGAGGTTTGCAAAGGATTCTGGGTAACAGAACCTGGTCCGAGCCACACAAGTCACACCATCTTGGATTCCTCTAGGTCTCTAGTTTTCAGAAATGCACAGGTTTGTTAGGTTTCCCTAGGTGGTGGCTGAGCTAGAGGCCAAAATCTACAGGTAGGCACTTTGCAAAAAACACCTCTGTTTTCTTTCAAAAAATTGGATGTGTCCACGTTGCGCTTTGGGGCGTTTCCTGTCACAGGCGCTAGGCCTACCCACACAAGTGAGGTATAATTTTTATCGGGAGACTTGGGGGAACGCTGGGTGGAAGGAAATTTGTGACTTCTCTCAGATTTCAGAACTTTTTGCCACAGAAATGTGAGGAACATGTGTTTTTTTAGCCACATTTTGAGGTTTGCAAAGGGTTCTGGGTAACAGAACCTGGTCCGAGCCACACAAGTCACCCCATCTTGGATTCCCCGAGGTCTCTAGTTTTCAGAAATGCACAGGTTTGGTAGGTTTCCCTAGGTGGCGGCTGAGCTAGAGGCCAAAATCTACAGGTAGGCACTTTGCAAAAAACACCTCTGTTTTCTTTCAAAAATTTGGATGTGGCCACGTTGCGCTTTGGGGCGTTTCCTGTCACGGGCGCTAGGCCTACCCACACAAGTGAGGTATCATTTTTATTGGGAGACGTGGGGGAACGCTGGGTGGAAGGAAATTTGTGGCTCCTCTCAGATTCCAGAACTTTCTGCCACAGAAATGTGAGGAACATGTGTTTTTTTAGCCAAATTTTGAGGTTTGCAAAGGATTCTGGGTAACAGAACCTGGTTCGAGCCACACAAGTCACACCATCTTGGATTCCTCTAGGTCTCTAGTTTTCAGAAATGCACAGGTTTGTTAGGTTTCCCTAGGTGGTGGCTGAGCTAGAGGCCAAAATCTACAGGTAGGCACTTTGCAAAAAACACCTCTGTTTTCTTTCAAAAAATTGGATGTGTCCACGTTGCGCTTTGGGGCGTTTCCTGTCACAGGCGCTAGGCCTACCCACACAAGTGAGGTATAATTTTTATCGGGAGACTTGGGGGAACGCTGGGTGGAAGGAAATTTGTGACTCCTCTCAGATTTCAGAACTTTTTGCCACAGAAATGTGAGGAACATGTGTTTTTTTAGCCAAATTTTGAGGTTTGCAAAGGGTTCTGGGTAACAGAACCTGGTCCGAGCCACACAAGTCACCCCATCTTGGATTCCCCGAGGTCTCTAGTTTTCAGAAATGCACAGGTTTGGTAGGTTTCCCTAGGTGGCGGCTGAGCTAGAGGCCAAAATCTACAGGTAGGCACTTTGCAAAAAACACCTCTGTTTTCTTTCAAAAATGTGGATGTGGCCACGTTGCGCTTTGGGGCGTTTCCTGTCACGGGCGCTAGGCCTACCCACACAAGTGAGGTGTCATTTTTATCGGGAGACATGGGGGAACGCTGGGTGGAAGGTAATTTGTGGCTCCTCTCAGATTCCAGAACTTTCTGCCACAGAAATGTGAGGAACATGTGTTTTTTTAGCCAAATTTTGAGGTTTGCAAAGGGTTCTGGGTAACAGAACCTGGTCCGAGCCACACAAGTCTCCCCATCTTGGATTCCCCGAGGTCTCTAGTTTTCAGAAATGCACAGGTTTGGTAGGTTTCCCTAGGTGGCGGCTGAGCTACAGGCCAAAATCTACAGGTAGGCACTTTGCAAAAAACACCTCTGTTTTCTTTCAAAAATTTGGATGTGGCCACGTTGCGCTTTGGGCCGTTTCCTGTCACGGGCGCTAGGCCTACCCACACAAGTGAGGTATCATTTTTATCGGGAGACTTGGGGGAACGCTGGGTGGATGGTAATTTGTGGCTCCTCTCAGATTCCAGAACTTTCTGCCACAGAAATGTGAGGAACATGTGTTTTTTTAGCCAAATTTTGAGGTTTGCAAAGGGTTCTGGGTAACAGAACCTGGTCCGAGCCACACAAGTCACCCCATCTTGGATTCCCCGAGGTCTCTAGTTTTCAGAAATGCACAGGTTTGGTAGGTTTCCCTAAGTGGCGGCTGAGCTACAGGCCAAAATCTACAGGTAGGCACTTTGCAAAAAACACCTCTGTTTTCTTTCAAAAAATTGGATGTGTCCACGTTGCGCTTTGGGGTGTTTCCTGTCGCGGGCACTAGGCCTACCCACACAAGTGAGGTATCATTTTTATTGGGAGACGTGGGGGAACGCTGGGTGGAAGGAAATATGTGGCTCCTCTCAGATTCCAGAACTTTCTGCCACAGAAATGTGAGGAACATGTGTTTTTTTAGCCAAATTTTGAGGTTTGCAATGGATTCTGGGTAACAGAACCTGGTCCGAGCCACACAAGTCACACCATCTTGGATTCCTCTAGGTCTCTAGTTTTCAGAAATGCACAGGTTTGGTAGGTTTCCCTAGGTGGCGGCTGAGCTAGAGGCCAAAATCTACAGGTAGGCACTTTGCAAAAAACACCTCTGTTTTCTTTCAAAAAATTGGATGTGTCCACGTTGCGCTTTGGGGCGTTTCCTGACGCGGGCGCTAGGCCTACCCACACAAGTGAGGTATCATTTTTATCGGGAGACTTGGGGGAACGCTGGGTGGAAGGAAATTTGTGACTCCTCTCAGATTTCAGAACTTTTTGCCACAGAAATGTGAGGAACATGTGTTTTTTTAGCCAAATTTTGAGGTTTGCAAAGGGTTCTGGGTAACAGAACCTGGTCCGAGCCACACAAGTCACCCCATCTTGGATTCCCCGAGGTCTCTAGTTTTCAGAAATGCACAGGTTTGGTAGGTTTCCCTAGGTGGCGGCTGAGCTAGAGGCCAAAATCTACAGGTAGACACTTTGCAAAAAACACCTCTGTTTTCTTTCAAAAATTTGGATGTGGCCACGTTGCGCTTTGGGGCGTTTCCTGTCACGGGCGCTAGGCCTACCCACACAAGTGAGGTATCATTTTTATCGGGAGACTTGGGGGAACGCTGGGTGGAAGGTAATTTGTGGCTCCTCTCAGATTCCAGAACTTTCTGCCTCAGAAATGTGAGGAACATGTGTTTTTTTAGCCAAATTTTGAGGTTTGCAAAGGGTTCTGGGTAACAGAACCTGGTCCGAGCCACACAAGTCACCCCATCTTGGATTCCCCGAGGTCTCTAGTTTTCAGAAATGCACAGGTTTGGTAGGTTTCCCTAGGTGGCGGCTGAGCTACAGGCCAAAATCTACAGGTAGGCACTTTGCAAAAAACACATCTGTTTTCTTTCAAAAAATTGGATGTGTCCATGTTGCGCTTTGGGGCATCTCCTGTCGCGGGCATTAGGCCTACTCACACAAGTGAGGTATAATTTTTATCGGGAGACGTGGGGGAACGCTGGGTGGAAGGAAATTTGTGGCTCCTCTCAGATTCCAGAACTTTTTGCCACAGAAATGTGAGGAACATGTGATTTTTTAGCCAAATTTTGAGGTTTGCAAAGGATTCTGGGTAACAGAACCTGGTCCGAGCCACACAAGTCACCCCATCTTAGATTCCCCTAGGTCTCTAGTTTTCAGAAATACACAGGTTTGGTAGGTTTCCCTAGGTGGCGGCTGAGCTACAGGCCAAAATCTACAGGTAGGCACTTTGCAAAAAACACCTCTGTTTTCTTTCAAAAAATTGGATGTGTCCACGTTGCGCTTTGGGGTGTTTCCTGTCGCGGGCGCTAGGCCTACCCACACAAGTGAGGTATCATTTTTATCGGGAGACGTGGGGGAACGCTGGGTGGAAGGAAATTTGTGGCTCCTCTCAGATTCCAGAACTTTCTGCCACAGAAATGTGAGGAACATGTGTTTTTTTAGCCAAATTTTGAGGTTTGCAAAGGATTCTGGGTAACAGAACCTGGTCCGAGCCACACAAGTCACACCATCTTGGATTCCTCTAGGTCTCTAGTTTTCAGAAATGCACAGGTTTGGTAGGTTTCCCTAGGTGGCGGCTGAGCTAGAGGCCAAAATCTACAGGTAGGCACTTTGCAAAAAACACCTGTTTTCTTTCAAAAAATTGGATGTGTCCACGTTGCGCTTTGGGGCGTTTCCTGTCACGGGAGCTAGGCCTACCCACACAAGTGAGGTATCATTTTTATCGGGAGACTTGGGGGAACGCTGGGTGGAAGGAAATTTGTGACTCCTCTCAGATTTCAGAACTTTTTGCCACAGAAATGTGAGGAACATGTGTTTTTTTTAGCCAAATTTTGAGGTTTGCAAAGGGTTCTGGGTAACAGAACCTGGTCCGAGCCACACAAGTCACCCCATCTTGGATTCCCCGAGGTCTCTAGTTTTCAGAAATGCACAGGTTTGGTAGGTTTCCCTAGGTGGCGGCTGAGCTACAGGCCAAAATCTACAGGTAGGCACTTTGCAAAAAACATCTCTGTTTTCTTTCAAAAATTTGGATGTGGCCACGTTGCGCTTTGGGGTGTTTCCTGTCACGGGCGCTAGGCCTACCCACACAAGTGAGGTATAATTTTTATCGGGAGACATGGGGGAACGCTGGGTGGAAGGTAATTTGTGGCTCCTCTCAGATTCCAGAACTTTTTTGCCACAGAAATGTGAGGAACATGTGTTTTTTTAGCCAAATTTTGAGGTTTGCAAAGGGTTCTGGGTAACAGAACCTGGTCCGAGCCACACAAGTCTCCCCATCTTGGATTCCCCGAGGTCTCTAGTTTTCAGAAATGCACAGGTTTGGTAGGTTTCCCTAGGTGGCGGCTGAGCTACAGGCCAAAATCTACAGGTAGGCACTTTGCAAAAAACACCTCTGTTTTCTTTCAAAAATTTGGATGTGGCCACGTTGCGCTTTGGGGCGTTTCCTGTCACGGGCGCTAGGCCTACCCACACAAGTGAGGTATCATTTTTATCGGGAGAATTGGGGGAACGCTGGGTGGAAGGTAATTTGTGGCTCCTCTCAGATTCCAGAACTTTCTGCCACAGAAATGTGAGGAACATGTGTTTTTTTAGCCAAATTTTGAGGTTTGCAAAGGGTTCTGGGTAACAGAACCTGGTCCGAGCCACACAAGTCACCCCATCTTGGATTCCCCGAGGTCTCTAGTTTTCAGAAATGCACAGGTTTGGTAGGTTTCCCTAGGTGGCGGCTGAGCTAGAGGCCAAAATCTACAGGTAGGCACTTTGCAAAAAACACCTCTGTTTTCTTTCAAAAAATTGGATGTGTCCACGTTGCGCTTTGGGGTGTTTCCTGTCGCGGGCGCTAGGCCTACCCACACAAGTGAGGTATCATTTTTATCGGGAGACGTGGGGGAACGCTGGGTGGAAGGAAATTTGTGGCTCCTCTCAGATTCCAGAACTTTCTGATACAGAAATGTGAGGAACATGTGTTTTTTTAGCCAAATTTTGAGGTTTGCAAAGGATTCTGGGTAACAGAACCTGGTCCGAGCCACACAAGTCACACCATCTTGGATTCCTCTAGGTCTCTAGTTTTCAGAAATGCACAGGTTTGGTATGTTTCCCTAGGTGGCGGCTGAGCTAGAGGCCAAAATCTACAGGTAGGCACTTTGCAAAAAACACCTCTGTTTTCTTTCAAAAAATTGGATGTGTCCACGTTGCGCTTTGGGGCGTTTCCTGTCGCGGGCGCTAGGCCTACCCACACAAGTGAGGTATCATTTTTATCGGGAGACTTGGGGGAACGCTGGGTGGAAGGAAATTTGTGACTCCTCTCAGATTTCAGAACTTTTTGCCACAGAAATGTGAGGAACATGTGTTTTTTTAGCCAAATTTTGAGGTTTGCAAAGGGTTCTGGGTAACAGAACCTGGTCCGAGCCACACAAGTCACCCCATCTTGGATTCCCCGAGGTCTCTAGTTTTCAGAAATGCACAGGTTTGGTAGGTTTCCCTAGGTGGCGGCTGAGCTACAGACCAAAATCTACAGGTAGGCACTTTGCAAAAAACACCTCTGTTTTCTTTCAAAAATTTGGATGTGGCCACGTTGCGCTTTGGGGCGTTTCCTGTCACGGGCGCTAGGCCTACCCACACAAGTGAGGTATCATTTTTATCGGGAGACTTGGGGGAACGCTGGGTGGAAGGTAATTTGTGGCTCCTCTCAGATTCCAGAACTTTCTGCCTCAGAAATGTGAGGAACATGTGTTTTTTTAGCCAAATTTTGAGGTTTGCAAAGGGTTCTGGGTAACAGAACCTGGTCCGAGCCACACAAGTCACCCCATCTTGGATTCCCCGAGGTCTCTAGTTTTCAGAAATGCACAGGTTTGGTAGGTTTCCCTAGGTGGCGGCTGAGCAAGAGGCCAAAATCTACAGGTAGGCACTTTGCAAAAAAAACCTCTGTTTTCTTTCAAAAAATTGGATGTGTCCACGTTGCGCTTTGGGGCGTTTCCTGTCGCGGGCGTTAGGCCTACTCACACAAGTGAGGTATCATTTTTATCGGGAGACGTGGGGGAACGCTGGGTGGAAGGAAATTTGTGGCTCCTCTCAGATTCCAGAACTTTTTGCCACAGAAATGTGAGGAACATGTGATTTTTTAGCCAAATTTTGAGGTTTGCAAAGGATTCTGGGTAACAGAACCTGGTCCGAGCCACACAAGTCACCCCATCTTGGATTCCCCTAGGTCTCTAGTTTTCAGAAATGCACAGGTTTGGTAGGTTTCCCTAGGTGGCGGCTGAGCTACAGGCCAAAATCTACAGGTAGGCACTTTACAAAAAACACCTCTGTTTTCTTTCAAAAAATTGGATGTGTCCACGTTGCGCTTTGGGGCGTTTCCTGTCGCGGGCGCTAGGCCTACCCACACAAGTGAGGTATCATTTTTATCGGGAGACTTTGGGGAACGCTGGGTGGAAGGTAATTTGTGGCTCCTCTCAGATTCCAGAACTTTCTGCCACAGAAATGTGAGGAACATGTGTTTTTTTAGCCAAATTTTGAGGTTTGCAAAGGGTTCTGGGTAACAGAACCTGGTCCGAGCCACACAAGTCACCCCATCTTGGATTCCCCGAGGTCTCTAGTTTTCAGAAATGCACAGGTTTGGTAGGTTTCCCCAGGTGGCGGCTGAGCTACAGGCCAAAATCTACAGGTAGGCACTTTGCAAAAAACAACTCTGTTTTCTTTCAAAAAATTGGATGTGTCCACGTTGCGCTTTGGGGCGTTTTCCTGTCGCGGGCGTTAGGCCTACTCACACAAGTGAGGTATCATTTTTATCGGGAGACGTGGGGGAACGCTGGGTGGAAGGAAATTTGTGGCTCCTCTCAGATTCCAGAACTTTTTGCCACAGAAATGTGAGGAACATGTGATTTTTAGCCAAATTTTGAGGTTTGCAAAGGATTCTGGGTAACAGAACCTGGTCCGAGCCCCACAAGTCACCCCATCTTGGATTCCCCTAGGTCTCTAGTTTTCAGAAATGCACAGATTTGGTAGGTTTCCCTAGGTGGCGGCTGAGCTAGAGGCCAAAATCTACAAGTAGGCACTTTGCAAAAAAAACCTCTGTTTTCTTTAAAAAAATTGGATGTGTCCACGTTGCGCTTTGGGGCGTTTCCTGTCGCGGGCGCTAGGCCTACCCACACAAGTGAGGTATCATTTTTATCGGGAGACTTGGGGGAACGCTGGGTGGAAGGAAATTTGTGGCTCCTCTCAGATTCCAGAACTTTTTGCCACAGAAATGTGAGGAACATGTGATTTTTTAGCCAAATTTTGAGGTTTGCAAAGGATTCTGGGTAACAGAACCTGGTCCGTGCCACACAAGTCACCCCATCTTGGATTCCCCTAGGTCTCTAGTTTTCAGAAATGCACAGGTTTGGTAGGTTTCCCTAGGTGGCGGCTGAGCTACAGGCCAAAATCTACAGGTAGGCACTTTGCAAAAAACACCTCTGTTTTCTTTCAAAAAATTGGATGTCTCCACGTTGCGCTTTGGGGCGTTTCCTGTCGCGGGCGCTAGGCCTACCCACACAAGTGAGGTATCATTTTTATCGGGAGACTTTGGGGAACGCTGGGTGGAAGGTAATTTGTGGCTCCTCTCAGATTCCAGAACTTTCAGCCACAGAAATGTGAGGAACATGTGTTTTTTTAGCCAAATTTTGAGGTTTGCAAAGGATTCTGGGTAACAGAACCTGGTCCGAGCCACACAAGTCACCCCATCTTGGTTTCCCCTAGGTCTCTAGTTTTCAGAAATGCACAGGTTTGGTAGGTTTCCCTAGGTGGCGGCTGAGCTACAGGCCAAAATCTACAGGTAGGCACTTTGCAAAAAACACCTCTGTTTTCTTTAAAAAAATTGGATGTGTCCACGTTGCGCTTTGGGGCGTTTCCTGTCGCGGGCGCTAGGCCTACCCACACAAGTGAGGTATCATTTTTATCGGGAGACTTGGGGGAACGCTGGGTGGAAGGAAATTTGTGGCTCCTCTCAGATTCCAGAACTTTCTGCCACAGAAATGTGAGGAACATGTGTTTTTTTAGCCCAATTTTGAGGTTTGCAAAGGATTCTGGGTAACAGAACCTGGTCCGAGCCACACAAGTCACCCCATCTTGGATTCCCCTAGGTCTCTAGTTTTTAGAAATGCACAGGATTGGTAGGCTTCCCTAGGTGGCGGCTGAGCTACAGGCCAAAATCTACAGGTAGGAACTTTGCAAAAAACACCTCTGTTTTCTTTCAAAAAATTGGATGTGTCCACGTTGCGCTTTGGGGCGTTTCCTGTCGCGGGCGTTAGGCCTACTCACACAAGTGAGGTATAATTTTTATCGGGAGACGTGGGGGAACGCTGGGTGGAAGGAAATTTGTGGCTCCTCTCAGATTCCAGAACTTTCTGCCACAGAAATGTGAGGAACATGTGATTTTTTAGCCAAATTTTGAGGTTTGCAAAGGATTCTGGGTAACAGAACCTGGTCCGAGCCACACAAGTCACCCCATCTTGGATTCCCCTAGGTCTCTATTTTTCAGAAATGCACAGGTTTGGTAGGTTTCCCTAGGTGCCGGCTGAGCGACAGGCCAAAATCTGCAGGTAGGCACTTTGCAAAAAACACCTCTGTTTTCTTTCAAAAAATTGGATGTGTCCACGTTGCGCTTTGGGGTGTTTCCTGTCGCGGCCGCTAGGCCTACCCACACAAGTGAGGTATCATTTTTATCAGGAGACTTGGGGGAAGGCTGGGTGGAAGGAAATTTGTGGCTCCTCTCAGATTCCAGAACTTTCTGCCACAGAAATGTGGGGAACATGTGTTTTTTTAGCCAAATTTTGAGGTTTGCAAAGGATTCTGGGTAACAGAACCTGGTCCGAGCCACACAAGTCACCCCATCTTGGATTCCCCTAGGTCTCTAGTTTTCAGAAATGCACAGGTTTGGTATGTTTTCCTAGGTGCCGGCTGAGCTAGAGGCCAAAATCTACAGGTAGGCACTTTGCAAAAAACACCTCTGTTTTCTTTCAAAAAATTGGATGTGTCCACGTTGCGCTTTGGGGCGTTTCCTGTCGCGGGCGCTAGGCCTACCCACACAAGTGAGGTATCATTTTTATCGGGAGACTTGGGGGAACGCTGCGTGGAAGGAAATTTGTGCCTCCTCTCAGATTCCAGAACTTTTTGCCACAGAAATGTGAGGAACATGTGTTTTTTTAGCCAAATTTTGAGGTTTGCAAAGGATCCTGGGTAACAGAACCTGGTCCGAGCAACACAAGTCACCCCATCTTGGATTCCACTAGGTCTCTAGTTTTCAGAAATGCACAGGTTTGGTAGGTTTCCCTAGGTGGCGGCTGAGCTACAGGCCAAAATCTAGAGTTAGGCACTTTGCAAAAAACACCTCTGTTTTCTTTAAAAAAATTGGATGTGTCCACGTTGCGCTTTGGGGCGTTTCCTGTCGCGGGCGCTAGGCCTACCCACACAAGTGAGGTATCATTGTTATCGGGAGACTTGGGGGAACGTTGGGTGGAAGGACATTTGTGGCTCCTCACAGATTCCAGAACTTTCTGCCACAGAAATGTGAGGAACATGTGTTTTGTTTTTATAGCCAAATTTTTAGGTTTGCAAAGGATTCTGGTTAACAGAACCTGGTCCGAGCCACACAAGTCACCCCATCTTGGTTTCCCCTAGGTCTCTAGTTTTCAGAAATGCACAGGTTTGGTAGGTTTCCCTAGGTGGCGGCTGAGCTACAGGCCAAAATCTAAGGGTAGGCACTTTGCAAAAAACACCTCTGTTTTCTTTCAAAAAATTGGATGTGTCCACGTTGCGCTTTGGGGCGTTTCCTGTCGCGGGCGCTAGGCCTACCCACACAAGTGAGGTATCATTTTTATCGGGAGACTTGGGGGAACGCTGGGTGGAAGGACATTTGTGGCTCCTCTCAGATTCCAGAACTTTCTCCGACAGAAATGTGAGGAACATGTGTTTTTTTAGCCAAATTTTGAGGTTTGCAAAGGATTCTGGGTAACAGAACCTGGACTGAGCCACACAAGTCACCCCATCTTGGATTCCCCTAGGTCTCTAGTTTTCAGAAATGCACAGGTTTGGTAGGTTTCCTTAGGTGGCGGCTGAGCGACAGGCCAAAATCTACAGGTAGGCACTTTGCAAAAAACACCTCTGTTTTCTTTAAAAAAATTGGTTGTGTCCACGTCGCGCTTTGGGGCGTTTCCTGTCACGGGCGCTAGGCCTACCCAAACAAGTGAGGTATCATTTTTATCAGGAGACGTGGGGGAACGCTGGGTGGAAGGAAATTTGTGGCTCCTCTCAGATTCCAGAACTTTCTGCCACAGAAATGTGAGGAACATGTGTTTTTTTAGCCAAATTTTGAGGTTTGCAAAGGATTCTGGGTAACAGAACATGGTCCGAGCCACACAAGTCACACCATCTTGGATTCCTCTAGGTCTCTAGTTTTCAGAATTGCACAGGTTTGGTAGGTTTCCCTAGGTGGCGGCTGAGCTAGAAGCCAAAATGTACAGGTAGGCACTTTGCAAAAAACACCTCTGTTTTCTTTAAAAAAATTGGATGTGTCCACGTTGCGCTTTGGGGCGTTTCCTGTCGCGGGCGCTAGGCCTACCCACACAAGTGAGGTATCATTTTTATCGGGAGACTTGGGGGAACGCTGGGTGGAAGGAAATTTGTTGCTCCTCTCAGATTTCAGAACTTTCTGCCACAGAAATGTGAGGAACATGTGTTTTTTTAGCCAAATTTTGAGGTTTGCAAAGGATTCTGGGTAACAGAACCTGGTCCGAGCCACACAAGTCACCCCATCTTGGATTCCCCTAGGTCTCTAGTTTTCAGAAATGCACAGGTTTGGTATGTTTCCCTAGGTGCCGGCTGAGCTACAGGCCAAAATCTACAGGTAGGCACTTTGCAAAAAACACCTCTGTTTTCTTTCAAAAAATTGGATGTGTCCACGTTGCACTTTGGGGCATTTCCTGTTGCGGGCGCTAGGCCTACACACACAAGTGAGGTATCATTTTTATCGGGAGACTTGGGGGAACGCTGGGTGGAAGGAAATTTGTGGCTCCTCTCAGATTCCAGAACTTTCTGCAACAGAAATGTGAGGAACATGTGTTTTTTTAGCCAAATTTTGAGGTTTGCAAAGGATTCTGGGTAACAGAACCTGGACTGAGCCACACAAGTCACCCCATCTTGGATTCCCCTAGGTCTCTAGTTTTCAGAAATGCACAGGTTTGGTAGGTTTCCTTAGGTGGCGGCTGAGCGACACGCCAAAATCTACAGGTAGGCACTTTGCAACAAACACCTCTGTTTTCTTTCAAAAAATTGGATGTGTCCACGTTGCGCTTTGGGGCGTTTCCTGTCACGGGCGCTAGGCCTACCCACACAAGTGAGGTATCATTTTTATCAGGAGACGTGGGGGAACGCTGGGTGGAAGGAAATTTGTGCCTCCTCTCAGATTCCAGAACTTTCTGCCACAGAAATGTGAGGAACATGTGTTTTTTTAGCCAAATTTTGAGGTTTGCAAAGGATTCTGGGTAACAGAACCTGGTCCGAGCCACACAAGTCACACCATCTTGGATTCCTCTAGGTCTCTAGTTTTCAGAAATGCACAGGTTTGGTAGGTTTCCCTAGGTGGCGGCTGAGCTACAGGCCAAAATCTACAGGTAGGCACTTTGCAAAAAACACCTCTGTTTTCTTTCTAAAATTTGGATGTGGCCACGTTGCGCTTTGGGGCGTTTCCTGTCACGGGCGCTAGGCCTACCCACACAAGTGAGGTATCATTTTTATCGGGAGACTTGGGGGAACGCTGGGTGGAAGGTAATTTGTGGCTCCTCTCAGATTCCAGAACTTTCTGCCTCAGAAATGTGAGGAACATGTGTTTTTTTAGCCAAATTTTGAGGTTTGCAAAGGGTTCTGGGTAACAGAACCTGGTCCGAGCCACACAAGTCACCCCATCTTGGATTCCCTGAGGTCTCTAGTTTTCAGAAATGCACAGGTTTGGTAGGTTTCCCTAGGTGGCGGCTGAGCTACAGGCCAAAATCTACAGGTAGGCACTTTGCAAAAAACACCTCTGTTTTCTTTCAAAAATTTGGATGTGGCCACGTTGCGCTTTGGGGCGTTTCCTGTCACGGGCGCTAGGCCTACCCACACAAGTGAGGTATCATTTTTATCGGGAGACTTGGGGGAACGCTGGGTGGAAGGTAATTTGTGGCTCCTCTCAGATTCCAGAACTTTCTGCCACAGAAATGTGAGGAACATGTGTTTTTTTAGCCAAATTTTGAGGTTTGCAAAGGGTTCTGGGTAACAGAACCTGGTCCGAGCCACACAAGTCACCCCATCTTGGATTCCCCGAGGTCTCTAGTTTTCAGAAATGCACAGGTTTGGTAGGTTTCCCTAGGTGGCGGCTGAGCTAGAGGCCAAAATCTACAGGTAGGCACTTTGCAAAAAAACCCTCTGTTTTCTTTAAAAAAATTGGATGTGTCCACGTTGCGCTTTGGGGCGTTTCCTGTCGCGGGCGTTAGGCCTACTCACACAAGTGAGGTATCATTTTTATCGGGAGACGTGGGGGAACGCTGGGTGGAAGGAAATTTGTGGCTCCTCTCAGATTCCAGAACTTTTTGCCACAGAAATGTGAGGAACATGTGATTTTTTAGCCAAATTTTGAGGTTTGCAAAGGATTCTGGGTAACAGAACCTGGTCCGAGCCACACAAGTCACCCCATCTTGGATTCCCCTAGGTCTCTAGTTTTCAGAAATGCACAGGTTTGGTAGGTTTCCCTAGGTGGCGGCTGAGCTACAGGCCAAAATCTACAGGTAGGCACTTTACAAAAAACACCTCTGTTTTCTTTCAAAAAATTGGATGTGTCCACATTGCGCTTTGGGGCGTTTCCTGTCGCGGGCGCTAGGCCTACCCACACAAGTGAGGTATCATTTTTATCGGGAGACTTTGGGGAACGCTGGGTGGAAGGTAATTTGTGGCTCCTCTCAGATTCCAGAACTTTCTGCCACAGAAATGTGAGGAACATGTGTTTTTTTAGCCAAATTTTGAGGTTTGCAAAGGGTTCTGGGTAACAGAACCTGGTCCGAGCCACACAAGTCACCCCATCTTGGATTCCCCGAGGTCTCTAGTTTTCAGAAATGCACAGGTTTGGTAGGTTTCCCTAGGTGGCGGCTGAGCTACAGGCCAAAATCTACAGGTAGGCACTTTGCAAAAAACAACTCTGTTTTCTTTCAAAAAATTGGATGTGTCCACGTTGCGCTTTGGGGCGTTTCCTGTCGCGGGCGTTAGGCCTACTCACACAAGTTAGGTATCATTTTTATCGGGAGACGTGGGGGAACGCTGGGTGGAAGGAAATTTGTGGCTCCTCTCAGATTCCAGAACTTTTTGCCACAGAAATGTGAGGAACATGTGATTTTTAGCCAAATTTTGAGGTTTGCAAAGGATTCTGGGTAACAGAACGTGGTCCGAGCCCCACAAGTCACCCCATCTTGGATTCCCCTAGGTCTCTAGTTTTCAGAAATGCACAGATTTGGTAGGTTTCCCTAGGTGGCGGCTGAGCTAGAGGCCAAAATCTACAGGTAGGCACTTTGCAAAAAAAACCTCTGTTTTCTTTAAAAAAATTGGATGTGTCCACGTTGCGCTTTGGGGCGTTTCCTGTTGCGGGCGCTAGGCCTACCCACACAAGTGAGGTATCATTTTTATCGGGAGACTTGGGGGAACGCTGGGTGGAAGGAAATTTGTGGCTCCTCTCAGATTCCAGAACTTTTTGCCACAGAAATGTGAGGAACATGTGATTTTTTAGCCAAATTTTGAGGTTTGCAAAGGATTCTGGGTAACAGAACCTGGTCCGTGCCACACAAGTCACCCCATCTTGGATTCCCCTAGGTCTCTAGTTTTCAGAAATGCACAGGTTTGGTAGGTTTCCCTAGGTGGCGGCTGAGCTACAGGCCAAAATCTACAGGTAGGCACTTTGCAAAAAACACCTCTGTTTTCTTTCTAAAATTTGGATGTGGCCACGTTGCGCTTTGGGGCGTTTCCTGTCACGGGCGCTAGGCCTACCCACACAAGTGAGGTATCATTTTTATCGGGAGACTTGGGGGAACGCTGGGTGGAAGGTAATTTGTGGCTCCTCTCAGATTCCAGAACTTTCTGCCTCAGAAATGTGAGGAACATGTGTTTTTTTAGCCAAATTTTGAGGTTTGCAAAGGGTTCTGGGTAACAGAACCTGGTCCGAGCCACACAAGTCACCCCATCTTGGATTCCCTGAGGTCTCTAGTTTTCAGAAATGCACAGGTTTGGTAGGTTTCCCTAGGTGGCGGCTGAGCTACAGGCCAAAATCTACAGGTAGGCACTTTGCAAAAAACACCTCTGTTTTCTTTCAAAAATTTGGATGTGGCCACGTTGCGCTTTGGGGCGTTTCCTGTCACGGGCGCTAGGCCTACCCACACAAGTGAGGTATCATTTTTATCGGGAGACTTGGGGGAACGCTGGGTGGAAGGTAATTTGTGGCTCCTCTCAGATTCCAGAACTTTCTGCCACAGAAATGTGAGGAACATGTGTTTTTTTAGCCAAATTTTGAGGTTTGCAAAGGGTTCTGGGTAACAGAACCTGGTCCGAGCCACACAAGTCACCCCATCTTGGATTCCCCGAGGTCTCTAGTTTTCAGAAATGCACAGGTTTGGTAGGTTTCCCTAGGTGGCGGCTGAGCTAGAGGCCAAAATCTACAGGTAGGCACTTTGCAAAAAAACCCTCTGTTTTCTTTAAAAAAATTGGATGTGTCCACGTTGCGCTTTGGGGCGTTTCCTGTCGCGGGCGTTAGGCCTACTCACACAAGTGAGGTATCATTTTTATCGGGAGACGTGGGGGAACGCTGGGTGGAAGGAAATTTGTGGCTCCTCTCAGATTCCAGAACTTTTTGCCACAGAAATGTGAGGAACATGTGATTTTTTAGCCAAATTTTGAGGTTTGCAAAGGATTCTGGGTAACAGAACCTGGTCCGAGCCACACAAGTCACCCCATCTTGGATTCCCCTAGGTCTCTAGTTTTCAGAAATGCACAGGTTTGGTAGGTTTCCCTAGGTGGCGGCTGAGCTACAGGCCAAAATCTACAGGTAGGCACTTTACAAAAAACACCTCTGTTTTCTTTCAAAAAATTGGATGTGTCCACATTGCGCTTTGGGGCGTTTCCTGTCGCGGGCGCTAGGCCTACCCACACAAGTGAGGTATCATTTTTATCGGGAGACTTTGGGGAACGCTGGGTGGAAGGTAATTTGTGGCTCCTCTCAGATTCCAGAACTTTCTGCCACAGAAATGTGAGGAACATGTGTTTTTTTAGCCAAATTTCGAGGTTTGCAAAGGGTTCTGGGTAACAGAACCTGGTCCGAGCCACACAAGTCACCCCATCTTGGATTCCCCGAGGTCTCTAGTTTTCAGAAATGCACAGGTTTGGTAGGTTTCCCTAGGTGGCGGCTGAGCTACAGGCCAAAATCTACAGGTAGGCACTTTGCAAAAAACAACTCTGTTTTCTTTCAAAAAATTGGATGTGTCCACGTTGCGCTTTGGGGCGTTTCCTGTCGCGGGCGTTAGGCCTACTCACACAAGTTAGGTATCATTTTTATCGGGAGACGTGGGGGAACGCTGGGTGGAAGGAAATTTGTGGCTCCTCTCAGATTCCAGAACTTTTTGCCACAGAAATGTGAGGAACATGTGATTTTTAGCCAAATTTTGAGGTTTGCAAAGGATTCTGGGTAACAGAACGTGGTCCGAGCCCCACAAGTCACCCCATCTTGGATTCCCCTAGGTCTCTAGTTTTCAGAAATGCACAGATTTGGTAGGTTTCCCTAGGTGGCGGCTGAGCTAGAGGCCAAAATCTACAGGTAGGCACTTTGCAAAAAAAACCTCTGTTTTCTTTAAAAAAATTGGATGTGTCCACGTTGCGCTTTGGGGCGTTTCCTGTCGCGGGCGCTAGGCCTACCAACACAAGTGAGGTATCATTTTTATCGGGAGAAATTGGGGAACGCTGGGTGGAAGGTAATTTGTGGCTCCTCTCAGATTCCAGAACTTTCTGCCACAGAAATGTGAGGAACATGTGTTTTTTTAGCCAAATTTTGAGGTTTGCAAAGGATTCTGGGTAACAGAACCTGGTCCGAGCCACACAAGTCACCCCATCTTGGTTTCCCCTAGGTCTCTAGTTTTCAGAAATGCACAGGTTTGGTAGGTTTCCCTAGGTGGCGGCTGAGCTACAGGCCAAAATCTACAGGTAGGCACTTTGCAAAAAACACCTCTGTTTTCTTTCAAAAAATTGGATGTCTCCACGTTGCGCTTTGGGGCGTTTCCTGTCGCGGGCGCTAGGCCTACCCACACAAGTGAGGTATCATTTTTATCGGGAGACTTTGGGGAACGCTGGGTGGAAGGTAATTTGTGGCTCCTCTCAGATTCCAGAACTTTCAGCCACAGAAATGTGAGGAACATGTGTTTTTTTAGCCAAATTTTGAGGTTTGCAAAGGATTCTGGGTAACAGAACCTGGTCCGAGCCACACAAGTCACCCCATCTTGGATTCCCCTAGGTCTCTAGTTTTTAGAAATGCACAGGATTGGTAGGCTTCCCTAGGTGGCGGCTGAGCTTCAGGCCAAAATCTACAGGTAGGAACTTTGCAAAAAACACCTCTGTTTTCTTTAAAAAAATTGGATGTGTCCACGTTGCGCTTTGGGGCGTTTCCTGTCGCAGGCACTAGGCCTACCCACACAAGTGAGGTATCATTTTTATCGGGAGACTTGGGGGAACGCTGGGTGGAAGGTAATTTGTGGCTCCTCTCAGATTCCAGAACTTTCTGCCACAGAAATGTGAGGAGCATGTGCTTTTTTAGCCAAATTTTGAGGTTTGCAAAGGGATCTGGGTAAGAGAACCTGGTCCGAGCCACACAAGTCACCCCATCTTTGATTCCCTGAGGTCTCTAGTTTTCAGAAATGCACAGGTTTGGTAGGTTTCCCTAAGTGGCGGCTGAGCTACAGGCCAAAATCTACAGGTAGGCACTTTGCAAAAAACACCTCTGTTTTCTTTCAAAAAATTGGATGTGTCCACGTTGCGCTTTGGGGCGTTTCCTGTCGCGGGCGTTAGGCCTACTCACACAAGTGAGGTATCATTTTTATCGGGAGACGTGGGGGAACGCTGGGTGGAAGGAAATTTGTGGCTCCTCTCAGATTCCAGAACTTTCTGCCACAGAAATGTGAGGAACATGTGATTTTTTAGCCAAATTTTGAGGTTTGCAAAGGATTCTGGGTAACAGAACCTGGTCCGAGCCACACAAGTCACCCCATCTTGGATTCCCCTAGGTCTCTAGTTTTCAGAAATGCACAGGTTTGGTAGGTTTCCCTAGGTGCCGGCTGAGCGACAGGCCAAAATCTGCAGGTAGGCACTTTGCAAAAAACACCTCTGTTTTCTTTCAAAAAATTGGATGTGTCCACGTTGCGCTATGGGGCGTTTCCTGTCGCGGCCGCTAGGCCTACCCACACAAGTGAGGTATCATTTTTATCGGGAGACTTGGGGGAAGGCTGGGTGGAAGGAAATTTGTGGCTCCTCTCAGATTCCAGAACTTTCTGCCACAGAAATGTGGGGAACATGTGTTTTTTTAGCCAAATTTTTAGGTTTGCAAAGGATTCTGGGTAACAGAACATGGTCCGAGCCACACAAGTCACCCCATCTTGGATTCCCCTAGGTCTCTAGTTTTCAGAAATGCACAGGTTTGGTATGTTTTCCTAGGTGCCGGCTGAGCTAGAGGCCAAAATCTACAGGTAGGCACTTTGCAAAAAACACCTCTGTTTTCTTTCAAAAAATTGGATGTGTCCACGTTGCGCTTTGGGGCGTTTCCTGTCGCGGGCGCTAGGTCTACCCACACAAGTGAGGTATCATTTTTATCGGGAGACTTGGGGGAACGCTGGGTGGAAGGAAATTTGTGCCTCCTCTCAGATTCCAGAACTTTTTGCCACAGAAATGTGAAGAACATGTGATTTTTTTAGCCAAATTTTGAGGTTTGCAAAGGATTCTGGGTAACAGAACCTGGTCCGAGCCACACAAGTCACCCCATCTTGGATTCCCCTAGGTCTCTAGTTTTCAGAAATGCACAGGTTTGGTATGTTTCCCTAGGTGGCGGCTGAGCTACAGGCCAAAATCTACAGGTAGGCACTTTGCAAAAAACACCTCTGTTTTCTTTCAAAAAATTGGATGTGTCCACGTTGCGCTTTGGGGCGTTTCCTGTCGCGGGCGCTAGGCCTACCCACACAAGTGAGGTATCATTTTTATCGGGAGACTTGGGGGAACGCTGGGTGGAAGGACATTTGTGGCTCCTCTCAGATTCCAGAACTTTCTCCGACAGAAATGTGAGGAACATGTGTTTTTTTCGCCAAATTTTGAGGTTTGCAAAGGATTCTGGGTAACAGAACCTGGACTGAGCCACACAAGTCACCCCATCTTGGATTCCCCTAGGTCTCTAGTTTTCAGAAATGCACAGGTTTGGTAGGTTTCCTTAGGTGGCGGCTGAGCGACAGGCAAAAATCTACAGGTAGGCACTTTGCAAAAAACACCTCTGTTTTCTTTAAAAAAATTGGTTGTGTCCACGTCGCGCTTTGGGGCGTTTCCTGTCACGGGCGCTAGGCCTACCCAAACAAGTGAGGTATCATTTTTATCAGGAGACGTGGGGGAACGCTGGGTGGAAGGAAATTTGTGGCTCCTCTCAGATTCCAGAACTTTCTGCCACAGAAATGTGAGGAACATGTGTTTTTTTAGCCAAATTTTGAGGTTTGCAAAGGATTCTGGGTAACAGAACCTGGTCCGAGCCACACAAGTCACACCATCTTGGATTCCTCTAGGTCTCTAGTTTTCAGAAATGCACAGGTTTGGTAGGTTTCCCTAGGTGACAGCTGAGCTAGAGGCCAAAATGTACAGGTAGGAACTTTGCAAAAAACACCTCTGTTTTCTTTCAAAAAATTGGATGTGTCCACGTTGCGCTTTGGGGCGTTTCCTGTCGCGGGCGCTAGGCCTACCCACACAAGTGAGGTATCATTTTTATCGGGAGACTTGGGGGAACGCTGGGTGGAAGGAAATTTGTTGCTCCTCTCAGATTTCAGAACTTTCTGCCACAGAAATGTGAGGAACATGTGTTTTTTTAGCCAAATTTTGAGGTTTGCAAAGGATTCTGGGTAACAGAACCTGGTCCGAGCCACACAAGTCACCCCATCTTGGATTCCCCTAGGTCTCTAGTTTTCAGAAATGCACAGGTTTGGTGTGTTTCCCTAGGTGCCGGCTGAGCTACAGGCCAAAATCTACAGGTAGGCACTTTGCAAAAAACACCTCTGTTTTCTTTCAAAAAATTGGATGTGTCCACGTTGCACTTTGGGGCGTTTCCTGTTGCGGGCGCTAGGCCTACACACACAAGTGAGGTATCATTTTTATCAGGAGATTTGGGGGAACGCTGGGTGGAAGGAAATTTGTGGCTCCTCTCAGATTCCAGAACTTTCTGCAACAGAAATGTGAGGAACATGTGTTTTTTTAGCCAAATTTTGAGGTTTGCAAAGGATTCTGGGTAACAGAACCTGGACTGAGCCACACAAGTCACCCCATCTTGGATTCCCCTAGGTCTCTAGTTTTCAGAAATGCACAGGTTTGGTAGGTTTCCTTAGGTGGCGGCTGAGCGACAGGCCAAAATCTACAGGTAGGCACTTTGCAAAAAACACCTCTGTTTTCTTTCAAAAAATTGGATGTGTCCACGTTGCGCTTTGGGGCGTTTCCTGTCACGGGCGCTAGGCCTACCCACACAAGTGAGGTATCATTTTTATCAGGAGACGTGGGGGAACGCTGGGTGGAAGGAAATTTGTGGCTCCTCTCAGATTCCAGAACTTTCTGCCACAGAAATGTGAGGAACATGTGTTTTTTTAGCCAAATTTTGAGGTTTGCAAAGGATTCTGGGTAACAGAACCTGGTCCGAGCCACACAAGTCACACCATCTTGGATTCCTCTAGGTCTCTAGTTTTCAGAAATGCACAGGTTTGGTAGGTTTCCCTAGGTGGCGGCTGAGCTAGAGGCCAAAATGTACAGGTAGGCACTTTGCAAAAAACACCTCTGTTTTCTTTCAAAAAATTGGATGTGTCCACGTTGCGCTTTGGGGCGTTTCCTGTCGCGGGCGCTAGGCCTACCCACACAAGTGAGGTATCATTTTTATCGGGAGACTTGGGGGAACGCTGGGTGGAAGGAAATTTGTTGCTCCTCTCAGATTTCAGAACTTTCTGCCACAGAAATGTGAGGAACATGTGTTTTTTTAGCCAAATTTTGAGGTTTGCAAAGGATTCTGGGTAACAGAACCTGGACTGAGCCACACAAGTCACCCCATCTTGGATTCCCCTAGGTCTCTAGTTTTCAGAAATGCACAGGTTTGGTAGGTTTCCTTAGGTGGCGGCTGAGCGACAGGCCAAAATCTACAGGTAGGCACTTTGCAAAAAACACCTATGTTTTCTTTAAAAAAATTGGTTGTGTCCACGTCGCGCTTTGGGGCGTTTCCTGTCACGGGCGCTAGGCCTACCCAAACAAGTGAGGTATCATTTTTATCAGGAGACGTGGGGGAACGCTGGGTGGAAGGAAATTTGTGGCTCCTCTCAGATTCCAGAACTTTCTGCCACAGAAATGTGAGGAACATGTGTTTTTTTAGCCAAATTTTGAGGTTTGCAAAGGATTCTGGGTAACAGAACCTGGTCCGAGCCACACAAGTCACACCATCTTGGATTCCTCTAGGTCTCTAGTTTTCAGAAATGCACAGGTTTGGTAGGTTTCCCTAGGTGGCGGCTGAGCTAGAGGCCAAAATGTACAGGTAGGCACTTTGCAAAAAACACCTCTGTTTTCTTTCAAAAAATTGGATGTGTCCACGTTGCGCTTTGGGGCGTTTCCTGTCGCGGGCGCTAGGCCTACCCACACAAGTGAGGTATCATTTTTATCGGGAGACTTGGGGGAACGCTGGGTGGAAGGAAATTTGTTGCTCCTCTCAGATTTCAGAACTTTCTGCCACAAAAATGTGAGGAACATGTGTTTTTTTAGCCAAATTTTGAGGTTTGCAAAGCATTCTGGGTAACAGAACCTGGTCCGAGCCACACAAGTCACCCCATCTTGGATTCCCCTAGGTCTCTAGTTTTCAGAAATGCACAGGTTTGGTATGTTTCCCTAGGTGCCGGCTGAGCTACAGGCCAAAATCTACAGGTAGGCACTTTGCAAAAAACACCTCTGTTTTCTTTCAAAAAATTGGATGTGTCCACGTTGCACTTTGGGGCGTTTCCTGTTGCGGGCGCTAGGCCTACACACACAAGTGAGGTATCATTTTTATCGGGAGACTTGGGGGAACGCTGGGTGGAAGGAAATTTGTGGCTCCTCTCAGATTCCAGAACTTTCTGCAACAGAAATGTGAGGAACATGTGTTTTTTTAGCCAAATTTTGAGGTTTGCAAAGGATTCTGGGTAACAGAACCTGGACTGAGCCACACAAGTCACCCTATCTTGGATTCCCCTAGGTCTCTAGTTTTCAGAAATGCACAGGTTTGGTAGGTTTCCTTAGGTGGCGGCTGAGCGACAGGCCAAAATCTACAGGTAGGCACTTTGCAAAAAACACCTCTGTTTTCTTTCAAAAAATTGGATGTGTCCACGTTGCGCTTTGGGGCGTTTCCTGTCACGGGCGCTAGGCCTACCCACACAAGTGAGGTATCATTTTTATCAGGAGACGTGGGGGAACGCTGGGTGGAAGGAAATTTGTGGCTCCTCTCAGATTCCAGAACTTTCTGCCACAGAAATGTGAGGAACATGTGTTTTTTTAGCCAAATTTTGAGGTTTGCAAAGGATTCTGGGTAACAGAACCTGGTCCGAGCCACACAAGTCACACCATCTTGGATTCCTCTAGGTCTCTAGTTTTCAGAAATGCACAGGTTTGGTAGGTTTCCCTAGGTGGCGGCTGAGCTAGAGGCCAAAATGTACAGGTAGGCACTTTGCAAAAAACACCTCTGTTTTCTTTCAAAAAATTGGATGTGTCCACGTTGCGCTTTGGGGCGTTTCCTGTCGCGGGCGCTAGGCCTACCCACACAAGTGAGGTATCATTTTTATCGGGAGACTTGGGGGAACGCTGGGTGGAAGGAAATTTGTGGCTCCTCTCAGATTCCAGAACTTTCTGCAACAGAAATGTGAGGAACATGTGTTTTTTTAGCCAAATTTTGAGGTTTGCAAAGGATTCTGGGTAACAGAACCTGGACTGAGCCACACAAGTCACCCCATCTTGGATTCCCCTAGGTCTCTAGTTTTCAGAAATGCACAGGTTTGGTAGGTTTCCTTAGGTGGCGGCTGAGCGACAGGCCAAAATCTACAGGTAGGCACTTTGCAAAAAACACCTCTGTTTTCTTTCAAAAAATTGGATGTGTCCACGTTGCGCTTTGGGGCGTTTCCTGTCACGGGCGCTAGGCCTACCCACACAAGTGAGGTATCATTTTTATCAGGAGACGTGGGGGAACGCTGGGTGGAAGGAAATTTGTGGCTCCTCTCAGATTCCAGAACTTTCTGCCACAGAAATGTGAGGAACATGTGTTTTTTTAGCCAAATTTTGAGGTTTGCAAAGGATTCTGGGTAACAGAACCTGGTCCGAGCCACACAAGTCACACCATCTTGGATTCATCTAGGTCTCTAGTTTTCAGAAATGCACAGGTTTGGTAGGTTTCCCTAGGTGGCGGCTGAGCTAGAGGCCAAAATGTACAGGTAGGCACTTTGCAAAAAACACCTCTGTTTTCTTTCAAAAAATTGGATGTGTCCACGTTGCGCTTTGGGGCGTTTCCTGTGGCGGGCGCTAGGCCTACCCACACAAGTGAGGTATCATTTTTATCGGGAGACTTGGGGGAACGCTGGGTGGAAGGAAATTTGTTGCTCCTCTCAGATTTCAGAACTTTCTGCCACAGAAATGTGAGGAACATGTGTTTTTTTAGCCAAATTTTGAGGTTTGCAAAGGATTCTGGGTAACAGAACCTGGACTGAGCCACACAAGTCACCCCATCTTGGATTCCCCTAGGTCTCTAGTTTTCAGAAATGCACAGGTTTGGTAGGTTTCCTTAGGTGGCGGCTGAGCGACAGGCCAAAATCTACAGGTAGGCACTTTGCAAAAAACACCTATGTTTTCTTTAAAAAAATTGGTTGTGTCCACGTCGCGCTTTGGGGCGTTTCCTGTCACGGGCGCTAGGCCTACCCAAACAAGTGAGGTATCATTTTTATCAGGAGACGTGGGGGAACGCTGGGTGGAAGGAAATTTGTGGCTCCTCTCAGATTCCAGAACTTTCTGCCACAGAAATGTGAGGAACATGTGTTTTTTTAGCCAAATTTTGAGGTTTGCAAAGGATTCTGGGTAACAGAACCTGGTCCGAGCCACACAAGTCACACCATCTTGGATTCCTCTAGGTCTCTAGTTTTCAGAAATGCACAGGTTTGGTAGGTTTCCCTAGGTGGCGGCTGAGCTAGAGGCCAAAATGTACAGGTAGGCACTTTGCAAAAAACACCTCTGTTTTCTTTCAAAAAATTGGATGTGTCCACGTTGCGCTTTGGGGCGTTTCCTGTCGCGGGCGCTGGGCCTACCCACACAAGTGAGGTATCATTTTTATCGGGAGACTTGGGGGAACGCTGGGTGGAAGGAAATTTGTTGCTCCTCTCAGATTTCAGAACTTTCTGCCACAGAAATGTGAGGAACATGTGTTTTTTTAGCCAAATTTTGAGGTTTGCAAAGCATTCTGGGTAACAGAACCTGGTCCGAGCCACACAAGTCACCCCATCTTGGATTCCCCTAGGTCTCTAGTTTTCAGAAATGCACAGGTTTGGTATGTTTCCCTAGGTGCCGGCTGAGCTACAGGCCAAAATCTACAGGTAGGCACTTTGCAAAAAACACCTCTGTTTTCTTTCAAAAAATTGGATGTGTCCACGTTGCACTTTGGGGCGTTTCCTGTTGCGGGCGCTAGGCCTACACACACAAGTGAGGTATAATTTTTATCGGGAGACTTGGGGGAACGCTGGGTGGAAGGAAAATTGTGGCTCCTCTCAGATTCCAGAACTTTCTGCAACAGAAATGTGAGGAACATGTGTTTTTTTAGCCAAATTTTGAGGTTTGCAAAGGATTCTGGGTAACAGAACCTGGACTGAGCCACACAAGTCACCCTATCTTGGATTCCCCTAGGTCTCTAGTTTTCAGAAATGCACAGGTTTGGTAGGTTTCCTTAGGTGGCGGCTGAGCAACAGGCCAAAATCTACAGGTAGGCACTTTGCAAAAAACACCTATGTTTTCTTTCAAAAAATTGGATGTGTCCACGTTGCGCTTTGGGGCGTTTCCTGTCACGGGCGCTAGGCCTACCCACACAAGTGAGGTATCATTTTTATCAGGAGACGTGGGGGAACGCTGGGTGGAAGGAAATTTGTGGCTCCTCTCAGATTCCAGAACTTTCTGCCACAGAAATGTGAGGAACATGTGTTTTTTTAGCCAAATTTTGAGGTTTGCAAAGGATTCTGGGTAACAGAACCTGGTCCGAGCCACACAAGTCACACCATCTTGGATTCCTCTAGGTCTCTAGTTTTCAGAAATGCACAGGTTTGGTAGGTTTCCCTAGGTGGCGGCTGAGCTAGAGGCCAAAATGTACAGGTAGGCACTTTGCAAAAAACACCTCTGTTTTCTTTCAAAAAATTGGATGTGTCCACGTTGCGCTTTGGGGCGTTTCCTGTCGCGGGCGCTAGGCCTACCCACACAAGTGAGGTATCATTTTTATCGGGAGAATTGGGGGAACGCTGGGTGGAAGGAAATTTGTTGCTCCTCTCAGATTTCAGAACTTTCTGCCACAGAAATGTGAGGAACATGTGTTTTTTTAGCCAAATTTTGAGGTTTGCAAAGGATTCTGGGTAACAGAACCTGGACTGAGCCACACAAGTCACCCCATCTTGGATTCCCCTAGGTCTCTAGTTTTCAGAAATGCACAGGTTTGGTAGGTTTCCTTAGGTGGCGGCTGAGCGACAGGCCAAAATCTACAGGTAGGCACTTTGCAAAAAACACCTATGTTTTCTTTAAAAAAATTGGTTGTGTCCACGTCGCGCTTTGGGGCGTTTCCTGTCACGGGCGCTAGGCCTACCCAAACAAGTGAGGTATCATTTTTATCAGGAGACGTGGGGGAACGCTGGGTGGAAGGAAATTTGTGGCTCCTCTCAGATTCCAGAACTTTCTGCCACAGAAATGTGAGGAACATGTGTTTTTTTAGCCAAATTTTGAGGTTTGCAAAGGATTCTGGGTAACAGAACCTGGTCCGACCCACAGAAGTCACACCATCTTGGATTCCTCTAGGTCTCTAGTTTTCAGAAATGCACAGGTTTGGTAGGTTTCCCTAGGTGGCGGCTGAGCTAGAGGCCAAAATGTACAGGTAGGCACTTTGCAAAAAACACCTCTGTTTTCTTTCAAAAAATTGGATGTGTCCACGTTGCGCTTTGGGGCGTTTCCTGTCGCGGGCGCTAGGCCTACCCACACAAGTGAGGTATCATTTTTATCGGGAGACTTGGGGGAACGCTGGGTGGAAGGAAATTTGTTGCTCCTCTCAGATTTCAGAACTTTCTGCCACAGAAATGTGAGGAACATGTGTTTTTTTAGCCAAATTTTGAGGTTTGCAAAGCATTCTGGGTAACAGAACCTGGTCCGAGCCACACAAGTCACCCCATCTTGGATTCCCCTAGGTCTCTAGTTTTCAGAAATGCACAGGTTTGGTATGTTTCCCTAGGTGCCGGCTGAGCTACAGGCCAAAATCTACAGGTAGGCACTTTGCAAAAAACACCTCTGTTTTCTTTCAAAAAATTGGATGTGTCCACGTTGCACTTTGGGGCGTTTCCTGTTGCGGGCGCTAGGCCTACACACACAAGTGAGGTATCATTTTTATCGGGAGACTTGGGGGAACGCTGGGTGGAAGGAAATTTGTGGCTCCTCTCAGATTCCAGAACTTTCTGCAACAGAAATGTGAGGAACATGTGTTTTTTTAGCCAAATTTTGAGGTTTGCAAAGGATTCTGGGTAACAGAACCTGGACTGAGCCACACAAGTCACCCTATCTTGGATTCCCCTAGGTCTCTAGTTTTCAGAAATGCACAGGTTTGGTAGGTTTCCTTAGGTGGCGGCTGAGCGACAGGCCAAAATCTACAGGTAGGCACTTTGCAAAAAACACCTCTGTTTTCTTTCAAAAAATTGGATGTGTCCACGTTGCGCTTTGGGGCGTTTCCTGTCACGGGCGCTAGGCCTACCCACACAAGTGAGGTATCATTTTTATCAGGAGACGTGGGGGAACGCTGGGTGGAAGGAAATTTGTGGCTCCTCTCAGATTCCAGAACTTTCTGCCACAGAAATGTGAGGAACATGTGTTTTTTTAGCCAAATTTTGAGGTTTGCAAAGGATTCTGGGTAACAGAACCTGGTCCGAGCCACACAAGTCACACCATCTTGGATTCCTCTAGGTCTCTAGTTTTCAGAAATGCACAGGTTTGGTAGGTTTCCCTAGGTGGCGGCTGAGCTAGAGGCCAAAATGTACAGGTAGGCACTTTGCAAAAAACACCTCTGTTTTCTTTCAAAAAATTGGATGTGTCCACGTTGCGCTTTGGGGCGTTTCCTGTCGCGGGCGCTAGGCCTACCCACACAAGTGAGGTATCATTTTTATCGGGAGACTTGGGGGAACGCTGGGTGGAAGGAAATTTGTGGCTCCTCTCAGATTCCAGAACTTTCTGCAACAGAAATGTGAGGAACATGTGTTTTTTTAGCCAAATTTTGAGGTTTGCAAAGGATTCTGGGTAACAGAACCTGGACTGAGCCACACAAGTCACCCCATCTTGGATTCCCCTAGGTCTCTAGTTTTCAGAAATGCACAGGTTTGGTAGGTTTCCTTAGGTGGCGGCTGAGCGACAGGCCAAAATCTACAGGTAGGCACTTTGCAAAAAACACCTCTGTTTTCTTTCAAAAAATTGGATGTGTCCACGTTGCGCTTTGGGGCGTTTCCTGTCACGGGCGCTAGGCCTACCCACACAAGTGAGGTATCATTTTTATCAGGAGACGTGGGGGAACGCTGGGTGGAAGGAAATTTGTGGCTCCTCTCAGATTCCAGAACTTTCTGCCACAGAAATGTGAGGAACATGTGTTTTTTTAGCCAAATTTTGAGGTTTGCAAAGGATTCTGGGTAACAGAACCTGGTCCGAGCCACACAAGTCACACCATCTTGGATTCATCTAGGTCTCTAGTTTTCAGAAATGCACAGGTTTGGTAGGTTTCCCTAGGTGGCGGCTGAGCTAGAGGCCAAAATGTACAGGTAGGCACTTTGCAAAAAACACCTCTGTTTTCTTTCAAAAAATTGGATGTGTCCACGTTGCGCTTTGGGGCGTTTCCTGTGGCGGGCGCTAGGCCTACCCACACAAGTGAGGTATCATTTTTATCGGGAGACTTGGGGGAACGCTGGGTGGAAGGAAATTTGTTGCTCCTCTCAGATTTCAGAACTTTCTGCCACAGAAATGTGAGGAACATGTGTTTTTTTAGCCAAATTTTGAGGTTTGCAAAGGATTCTGGGTAACAGAACCTGGACTGAGCCACACAAGTCACCCCATCTTGGATTCCCCTAGGTCTCTAGTTTTCAGAAATGCACAGGTTTGGTAGGTTTCCTTAGGTGGCGGCTGAGCGACAGGCCAAAATCTACAGGTAGGCACTTTGCAAAAAACACCTATGTTTTCTTTAAAAAAATTGGTTGTGTCCACGTCGCGCTTTGGGGCGTTTCCTGTCACGGGCGCTAGGCCTACCCAAACAAGTGAGGTATCATTTTTATCAGGAGACGTGGGGGAACGCTGGGTGGAAGGAAATTTGTGGCTCCTCTCAGATTCCAGAACTTTCTGCCACAGAAATGTGAGGAACATGTGTTTTTTTAGCCAAATTTTGAGGTTTGCAAAGGATTCTGGGTAACAGAACCTGGTCCGAGCCACACAAGTCACACCATCTTGGATTCCTCTAGGTCTCTAGTTTTCAGAAATGCACAGGTTTGGTAGGTTTCCCTAGGTGGCGGCTGAGCTAGAGGCCAAAATGTACAGGTAGGCACTTTGCAAAAAACACCTCTGTTTTCTTTCAAAAAATTGGATGTGTCCACGTTGCGCTTTGGGGCGTTTCCTGTCGCGGGCGCTGGGCCTACCCACACAAGTGAGGTATCATTTTTATCGGGAGACTTGGGGGAACGCTGGGTGGAAGGAAATTTGTTGCTCCTCTCAGATTTCAGAACTTTCTGCCACAGAAATGTGAGGAACATGTGTTTTTTTAGCCAAATTTTGAGGTTTGCAAAGCATTCTGGGTAACAGAACCTGGTCCGAGCCACACAAGTCACCCCATCTTGGATTCCCCTAGGTCTCTAGTTTTCAGAAATGCACAGGTTTGGTATGTTTCCCTAGGTGCCGGCTGAGCTACAGGCCAAAATCTACAGGTAGGCACTTTGCAAAAAACACCTCTGTTTTCTTTCAAAAAATTGGATGTGTCCACGTTGCACTTTGGGGCGTTTCCTGTTGCGGGCGCTAGGCCTACACACACAAGTGAGGTATAATTTTTATCGGGAGACTTGGGGGAACGCTGGGTGGAAGGAAAATTGTGGCTCCTCTCAGATTCCAGAACTTTCTGCAACAGAAATGTGAGGAACATGTGTTTTTTTAGCCAAATTTTGAGGTTTGCAAAGGATTCTGGGTAACAGAACCTGGACTGAGCCACACAAGTCACCCTATCTTGGATTCCCCTAGGTCTCTAGTTTTCAGAAATGCACAGGTTTGGTAGGTTTCCTTAGGTGGCGGCTGAGCAACAGGCCAAAATCTACAGGTAGGCACTTTGCAAAAAACACCTATGTTTTCTTTCAAAAAATTGGATGTGTCCACGTTGCGCTTTGGGGCGTTTCCTGTCACGGGCGCTAGGCCTACCCACACAAGTGAGGTATCATTTTTATCAGGAGACGTGGGGGAACGCTGGGTGGAAGGAAATTTGTGGCTCCTCTCAGATTCCAGAACTTTCTGCCACAGAAATGTGAGGAACATGTGTTTTTTTAGCCAAATTTTGAGGTTTGCAAAGGATTCTGGGTAACAGAACCTGGTCCGAGCCACACAAGTCACACCATCTTGGATTCCTCTAGGTCTCTAGTTTTCAGAAATGCACAGGTTTGGTAGGTTTCCCTAGGTGGCGGCTGAGCTAGAGGCCAAAATGTACAGGTAGGCACTTTGCAAAAAACACCTCTGTTTTCTTTCAAAAAATTGGATGTGTCCACGTTGCGCTTTGGGGCGTTTCCTGTCGCGGGCGCTAGGCCTACCCACACAAGTGAGGTATCATTTTTATCGGGAGAATTGGGGGAACGCTGGGTGGAAGGAAATTTGTTGCTCCTCTCAGATTTCAGAACTTTCTGCCACAGAAATGTGAGGAACATGTGTTTTTTTAGCCAAATTTTGAGGTTTGCAAAGGATTCTGGGTAACAGAACCTGGACTGAGCCACACAAGTCACCCCATCTTGGATTCCCCTAGGTCTCTAGTTTTCAGAAATGCACAGGTTTGGTAGGTTTCCTTAGGTGGCGGCTGAGCGACAGGCCAAAATCTACAGGTAGGCACTTTGCAAAAAACACCTATGTTTTCTTTAAAAAAATTGGTTGTGTCCACGTCGCGCTTTGGGGCGTTTCCTGTCACGGGCGCTAGGCCTACCCAAACAAGTGAGGTATCATTTTTATCAGGAGACGTGGGGGAACGCTGGGTGGAAGGAAATTTGTGGCTCCTCTCAGATTCCAGAACTTTCTGCCACAGAAATGTGAGGAACATGTGTTTTTTTAGCCAAATTTTGAGGTTTGCAAAGGATTCTGGGTAACAGAACCTGGTCCGACCCACAGAAGTCACACCATCTTGGATTCCTCTAGGTCTCTAGTTTTCAGAAATGCACAGGTTTGGTAGGTTTCCCTAGGTGGCGGCTGAGCTAGAGGCCAAAATGTACAGGTAGGCACTTTGCAAAAAACACCTCTGTTTTCTTTCAAAAAATTGGATGTGTCCACGTTGCGCTTTGGGGCGTTTCCTGTCGCGGGCGCTAGGCCTACCCACACAAGTGAGGTATCATTTTTATCGGGAGACTTGGGGGAACGCTGGGTGGAAGGAAATTTGTTGCTCCTCTCAGATTTCAGAACTTTCTGCCACAGAAATGTGAGGAACATGTGTTTTTTTAGCCAAATTTTGAGGTTTGCAAAGCATTCTGGGTAACAGAACCTGGTCCGAGCCACACAAGTCACCCCATCTTGGATTCCCCTAGGTCTCTAGTTTTCAGAAATGCACAGGTTTGGTATGTTTCCCTAGGTGCCGGCTGAGCTACAGGCCAAAATCTACAGGTAGGCACTTTGCAAAAAACACCTCTGTTTTCTTTCAAAAAATTGGATGTGTCCACGTTGCACTTTGGGGCGTTTCCTGTTGCGGGCGCTAGGCCTACACACACAAGTGAGGTATCATTTTTATCGGGAGACTTGGGGGAACGCTGGGTGGAAGGAAATTTGTGGCTCCTCTCAGATTCCAGAACTTTCTGCAACAGAAATGTGAGGAACATGTGTTTTTTTAGCCAAATTTTGAGGTTTGCAAAGGATTCTGGGTAACAGAACCTGGACTGAGCCACACAAGTCACCCTATCTTGGATTCCCCTAGGTCTCTAGTTTTCAGAAATGCACAGGTTTGGTAGGTTTCCTTAGGTGGCGGCTGAGCGACAGGCCAAAATCTACAGGTAGGCACTTTGCAAAAAACACCTCTGTTTTCTTTCAAAAAATTGGATGTGTCCACGTTGCGCTTTGGGGCGTTTCCTGTCACGGGCGCTAGGCCTACCCACACAAGTGAGGTATCATTTTTATCAGGAGACGTGGGGGAACGCTGGGTGGAAGGAAATTTGTGGCTCCTCTCAGATTCCAGAACTTTCTGCCACAGAAATGTGAGGAACATGTGTTTTTTTAGCCAAATTTTGAGGTTTGCAAAGGATTCTGGGTAACAGAACCTGGTCCGAGCCACACAAGTCACACCATCTTGGATTCCTCTAGGTCTCTAGTTTTCAGAAATGCACAGGTTTGGTAGGTTTCCCTAGGTGGCGGCTGAGCTAGAGGCCAAAATGTACAGGTAGGCACTTTGCAAAAAACACCTCTGTTTTCTTTCAAAAAATTGGATGTGTCCACGTTGCGCTTTGGGGCGTTTCCTGTCGCGGGCGCTAGGCCTACCCACACAAGTGAGGTATCATTTTTATCGGGAGACTTGGGGGAACGCTGGGTGGAAGGAAATTTGTGGCTCCTCTCAGATTCCAGAACTTTCTGCAACAGAAATGTGAGGAACATGTGTTTTTTTAGCCAAATTTTGAGGTTTGCAAAGGATTCTGGGTAACAGAACCTGGACTGAGCCACACAAGTCACCCCATCTTGGATTCCCCTAGGTCTCTAGTTTTCAGAAATGCACAGGTTTGGTAGGTTTCCTTAGGTGGCGGCTGAGCGACAGGCCAAAATCTACAGGTAGGCACTTTGCAAAAAACACCTCTGTTTTCTTTCAAAAAATTGGATGTGTCCACGTTGCGCTTTGGGGTGTTTCCTGTCACGGGCGCTAGGCCTACCCACACAAGTGAGGTATCATTTTTATCAGGAGACGTGGGGGAACGCTGGGTGGAAGGAAATTTGTGGCTCCTCTCAGATTCCAGAACTTTCTGCCACAGAAATGTGAGGAACATGTGTTTTTTTAGCCAAATTTTGAGGTTTGCAAAGGATTCTGGGTAACAGAACCTGGTCCGAGCCACACAAGTCACACCATCTTGGATTCATCTAGGTCTCTAGTTTTCAGAAATGCACAGGTTTGGTAGGTTTCCCTAGGTGGCGGCTGAGCTAGAGGCCAAAATGTACAGGTAGGCACTTTGCAAAAAACACCTCTGTTTTCTTTCAAAAAATTGGATGTGTCCACGTTGCGCTTTGGGGCGTTTCCTGTGGCGGGCGCTAGGCCTACCCACACAAGTGAGGTATCATTTTTATCGGGAGACTTGGGGGAACGCTGGGTGGAAGGAAATTTGTTGCTCCTCTCAGATTTCAGAACTTTCTGCCACAGAAATGTGAGGAACATGTGTTTTTTTAGCCAAATTTTGAGGTTTGCTAAGGATTCTGGGTAACAGAACCTGGACTGAGCCACACAAGTCACCCCATCTTGGATTCCCCTAGGTCTCTAGTTTTCAGAAATGCACAGGTTTGGTAGGTTTCCTTAGGTGGCGGCTGAGCGACAGGCCAAAATCTACAGGTAGGCACTTTGCAAAAAACACCTATGTTTTCTTTAAAAAAATTGGTTGTGTCCACGTCGCGCTTTGGGGCGTTTCCTGTCACGGGCGCTAGGCCTACCCAAACAAGTGAGGTATCATTTTTATCAGGAGACGTGGGGGAACGCTGGGTGGAAGGAAATTTGTGGCTCCTCTCAGATTCCAGAACTTTCTGCCACAGAAATGTGAGGAACATGTGTTTTTTTAGCCAAATTTTGAGGTTTGCAAAGGATTCTGGGTAACAGAACCTGGTCCGAGCCACACAAGTCACACCATCTTGGATTCCTCTAGGTCTCTAGTTTTCAGAAATGCACAGGTTTGGTAGGTTTCCCTAGGTGGCGGCTGAGCTAGAGGCCAAAATGTACAGGTAGGCACTTTGCAAAAAACACCTCTGTTTTCTTTCAAAAAATTGGATGTGTCCACGTTGCGCTTTGGGGCGTTTCCTGTCGCGGGCGCTGGGCCTACCCACACAAGTGAGGTATCATTTTTATCGGGAGACTTGGGGGAACGCTGGGTGGAAGGAAATTTGTTGCTCCTCTCAGATTTCAGAACTTTCTGCCACAGAAATGTGAGGAACATGTGTTTTTTTAGCCAAATTTTGAGGTTTGCAAAGCATTCTGGGTAACAGAACCTGGTCCGAGCCACACAAGTCACCCCATCTTGGATTCCCCTAGGTCTCTAGTTTTCAGAAATGCACAGGTTTGGTATGTTTCCCTAGGTGCCGGCTGAGCTACAGGCCAAAATCTACAGGTAGGCACTTTGCAAAAAACACCTCTGTTTTCTTTCAAAAAATTGGATGTGTCCACGTTGCACTTTGGGGCGTTTCCTGTTGCGGGCGCTAGGCCTACACACACAAGTGAGGTATCATTTTTATCGGGAGACTTGGGGGAACGCTGGGTGGAAGGAAAATTGTGGCTCCTCTCAGATTCCAGAACTTTCTGCAACAGAAATGTGAGGAACATGTGTTTTTTTAGCCAAATTTTGAGGTTTGCAAAGGATTCTGGGTAACAGAACCTGGACTGAGCCACACAAGTCACCCTATCTTGGATTCCCCTAGGTCTCTAGTTTTCAGAAATGCACAGGTTTGGTAGGTTTCCTTAGGTGGCGGCTGAGCGACAGGCCAAAATCTACAGGTAGGCACTTTGCAAAAAACACCTCTGTTTTCTTTCAAAAAATTGGATGTGTCCACGTTGCGCTTTGGGGCGTTTCCTGTCACGGGCGCTAGGCCTACCCACACAAGTGAGGTATCATTTTTATCAGGAGACGTGGGGGAACGCTGGGTGGAAGGAAATTTGTGGCTCCTCTCAGATTCCAGAACTTTCTGCCACAGAAATGTGAGGAACATGTGTTTTTTTAGCCAAATTTTGAGGTTTGCAAAGGATTCTGGGTAACAGAACCTGGTCCGAGCCACACAAGTCACACCATCTTGGATTCCTCTAGGTCTCTAGTTTTCAGAAATGCACAGGTTTGGTAGGTTTCCCTAGGTGGCGGCTGAGCTAGAGGCCAAAATGTACAGGTAGGCACTTTGCAAAAAACACCTCTGTTTTCTTTCAAAAAATTGGATGTGTCCACGTTGCGCTTTGGGGCGTTTCCTGTCGCGGGCGCTAGGCCTACCCACACAAGTGAGGTATCATTTTTATCGGGAGACTTGGGGGAACGCTGGGTGGAAGGAAATTTGTTGCTCCTCTCAGATTTCAGAACTTTCTGCCACAGAAATGTGAGGAACATGTGTTTTTTTAGCCAAATTTTGAGGTTTGCAAAGGATTCTGGGTAACAGAACCTGGTCCGAGCCACACAAGTCACCCCATCTTGGATTCCCCTAGGTCTCTAGTTTTCAGAAATGCACAGGTTTGGTATGTTTCCCTAGGTGCCGGCTGAGCTACAGGCCAAAATCTACAGGTAGGCACTTTGCAAAAAACACCTCTGTTTTCTTTCAAAAAATTGGATGTGTCCACGTTGCACTTTGGGGCGTTTCCTGTCGCGGGCGCTAGGCCTACACACACAAGTGAGGTATCATTTTTATCGGGAGACTTGGGGGAACGCTGGGTGGAAGGAAATTTGTGGCTCCTCTCAGATTCCAGAACTTTCTGCGACAGAAATGTGAGGAACATGTGTTTTTTTAGCCAAATTTTGAGGTTTGCAAAGGATTCTGAGTAACAGAACCTGGTCTGAGCCACCCAAGTCACCCCATCTTGGATTCCCCTAGGTCTCTAGTTTTCAGAAATGCACAGGTTTGGTAGGTTTCCCTAGGTGGCGGCTGAGCGACAGGCCAAAATCTACAGGTAGGCACTTTGCAAAAAACACCTCTGTTTTCTTTCAAAAAATTGGATGTGTCCACGTTGCGCTTTGGGGCGTTTCCTGTCACAGGCGCTAGGCCTACCCACACAAGTGAGGTATCATTTTTATCGGGAGACTTGGGGGAACGCTGGGTGGAAGGAAATTTGTGGCTCCTCTCAGATTCCAGAACTTTCTGCAACAGAAATGTGAGGAACATGTGTTTTTTTAGCCAAATTTTGAGGTTTGCAAAGGATTCTGGGTAACAGAACCTGGACTGAGCCACACAAGTCACCCCATCTTGGATTCCCCTAGGTCTCTAGTTTTCAGAAATGCACAGGTTTGGTAGGTTTCCTTAGGTGGCGGCTGAGCGACAGGCCAAAATCTACAGGTAGGCACTTTGCAAAAAACACCTCTGTTTTCTTTCAAAAAATTGGATGTGTCCACGTTGCACTTTGGGGCGTTTCCTGTCACGGGCGCTAGGCCTACCCACACAAGTGAGGTATCATTTTTATCAGGAGACGTGGGGGAACGCTGGGTGGAAGGAAATTTGTGGCTCCTCTCAGATTCCAGAACTTTCTGCCACAGAAATGTGAGGAACATGTGTTTTTTTAGCCAAATTTTGAGGTTTGCAAAGGATTCTGGGTAACAGAACATGGTCCGAGCCACACAAGTCACACCATCTTGGATTCCTCTAGGTCTCTAGTTTTCAGAAATGCACAGGTTTGGTAGGTTTCCCTAGGTGGCGGCTGAGCTAGAGGCCAAAATGTACAGGTAGGCACTTTGCAAAAAACACCTCTGTTTTCTTTCAAAAAATTGGATGTGTCCACGTTGCGCTTTGGGGCGTTTCCTGTCGCGGGCGCTAGGCCTACCCACACAAGTGAGGTATCATTTTTATCGGGAGACTTGGGGGAACGCTGGGTGGAAGGAAATTTGTTGCTCCTCTCAGATTTCAGAACTTTCTGCCACAGAAATGTGAGGAACATGTGTTTTTTTAGCCAAATTTTGAGGTTTGCAAAGGATTCTGGGTAACAGAACCTGGTCCGAGCCACACAAGTCACCCCATCTTGGATTCCCCTAGGTCTCTAGTTTTCAGAAATGCACAGGTTTGGTAGGTTTCCCTAGGTGGCGGCTGAGCTAGAGGCCAAAATGTACAGGTAGGCACTTTGCAAAAAACACCTCTGTTTTCTTTCAAAAAATTGGATGTGTCCACGTTGCGCTTTGGGGCGTTTCCTGTCGCGGGCGCTGGGCCTACCCACACAAGTGAGGTATCATTTTTATCGGGAGACTTGGGGGAACGCTGGGTGGAAGGAAATTTGTTGCTCCTCTCAGATTTCAGAACTTTCTGCCACAGAAATGTGAGGAACATGTGTTTTTTTAGCCAAATTTTGAGGTTTGCAAAGCATTCTGGGTAACAGAACCTGGTCCGAGCCACACAAGTCACCCCATCTTGGATTCCCCTAGGTCTCTAGTTTTCAGAAATGCACAGGTTTGGTATGTTTCCCTAGGTGCCGGCTGAGCTACAGGCCAAAATCTACAGGTAGGCACTTTGCAAAAAACACCTCAGTTTTCTTTCAAAAAATTGGATGTGTCCACGTTGCACTTTGGGGCGTTTCCTGTTGCGGGCGCTAGGCCTACACACACAAGTGAGGTATCATTTTTATCGGGAGACTTGGGGGAACGCTGGGTGGAAGGAAATTTGTGGCTCCTCTCAGATTCCAGAACTTTCTGCAACAGAAATGTGAGGAACATGTGTTTTTTTAGCCAAATTTTGAGGTTTGCAAAGGATTCTGGGTAACAGAACCTGGACTGAGCCACACAAGTCACCCTATCTTGGATTCCCCTAGGTCTCTAGTTTTCAGAAATGCACAGGTTTGGTAGGTTTCCTTAGGTGGCGGCTGAGCGACAGGCCAAAATCTACAGGTAGGCACTTTGCAAAAAACACCTCTGTTTTCTTTCAAAAAATTGGATGTGTCCACGTTGCGCTTTGGGGCGTTTCCTGTCACGGGCGCTAGGCCTACCCACACAAGTGAGGTATCATTTTTATCAGGAGACGTGAGGGAACGCTGGGTGGAAGGAAATTTGTGGCTCCTCTCAGATTCCAGAACTTTCTGCCACAGAAATGTGAGGAACATGTGTTTTTTTAGCCAAATTTTGAGGTTTGCAAAGGATTCTGGGTAACAGAACCTGGTCCGAGCCACACAAGTCACACCATCTTGGATTCCTCTAGGTCTCTAGTTTTCAGAAATGCACAGGTTTGGTAGGTTTCCCTAGGTGGCGGCTGAGCTAGAGGCCAAAATGTACAGGTAGGCACTTTGCAAAAAACACCTCTGTTTTCTTTCAAAAAATTGGATGTGTCCACGTTGCGCTTTGGGGCGTTTCCTGTCGCGGGCGCTAGGCCTACCCACACAAGTGAGGTATCATTTTTATCGGGAGACTTGGGGGAACGCTGGGTGGAAGGAAATTTGTTGCTCCTCTCAGATTTCAGAACTTTCTGCCACAGAAATGTGAGGAACATGTGTTTTTTTAGCCAAATTTTGAGGTTTGCAAAGGATTCTGGGTAACAGAACCTGGTCCGAGCCACACAAGTCACCCCATCTTGGATTCCCCTAGGTCTCTAGTTTTCAGAAATGCACAGGTTTGGTATGTTTCCCTAGGTGCCGGCTGAGCTACAGGCCAAAATCTACAGGTAGGCACTTTGCAAAAAACACCTCTGTTTTCTTTCAAAAAATTGGATGTGTCCACGTTGCACTTTGGGGCGTTTCCTGTCGCGGGCGCTAGGCCTACACACACAAGTGAGGTATCATTTTTATCGGGAGACTCGGGGGAACGCTGGGTGGAAGGAAATTTGTGGCTCCTCTCAGATTCCAGAACTTTCTGCGACAGAAATGTGAGGAACATGTGTTTTTTTAGCCAAATTTTGAGGTTTGCAAAGGATTCTGAGTAACAGAACCTGGTCTGAGCCACCCAAGTCACCCCATCTTGGATTCCCCTAGGTCTCTAGTTTTCAGAAATGCACAGGTTTGGTAGGTTTCCCTAGGTGGCGGCTGAGCGACAGGCCAAAATCTACAGGTAGGCACTTTGCAAAAAACACCTCTGTTTTCTTTCAAAAAATTGGATGTGTCCACGTTGCGCTTTGGGGCGTTTCCTGTCACGGGCGCTAGGCCTACCCACACAAGTGAGGTATCATTTTTATCGGGAGACTTGGGGGAACGCTGGGTGGAAGGAAATTTGTGGCTCCTCTCAGATTCCAGAACTTTCTGCAACAGAAATGTGAGGAACATGTGTTTTTTTTAGCCAAATTTTGAGGTTTGCAAAGGATTCTGGGTAACAGAACCTGGACTGAGCCACACAAGTCACCCTATCTTGGATTCCCCTAGGTCTCTAGTTTTCAGAAATGCACAGGTTTGGTAGGTTTCCTTAGGTGGCGGCTGAGCGACAGGCCAAAATCTACAGGTAGGCACTTTGCAAAAAACACCTCTGTTTTCTTTCAAAAAATTGGATGTGTCCACGTTGCGCTTTGGGGCGTTTCCTGTCACGGGCGCTAGGCCTACCCACACAAGTGAGGTATCATTTTTATCAGGAGACGTGAGGGAACGCTGGGTGGAAGGAAATTTGTGGCTCCTCTCAGATTCCAGAACTTTCTGCCACAGAAATGTGAGGAACATGTGTTTTTTTAGCCAAATTTTGAGGTTTGCAAAGGATTCTGGGTAACAGAACCTGGTCCGAGCCACACAAGTCACACCATCTTGGATTCCTCTAGGTCTCTAGTTTTCAGAAATGCACAGGTTTGGTAGGTTTCCCTAGGTGGCGGCTGAGCTAGAGGCCAAAATGTACAGGTAGGCACTTTGCAAAAAACACCTCTGTTTTCTTTCAAAAAATTGGATGTGTCCACGTTGCGCTTTGGGGCGTTTCCTGTCGCGGGCGCTAGGCCTACCCACACAAGTGAGGTATCATTTTTATCGGGAGACTTGGGGGAACGCTGGGTGGAAGGAAATTTGTTGCTCCTCTCAGATTTCAGAACTTTCTGCCACAGAAATGTGAGGAACATGTGTTTTTTTAGCCAAATTTTGAGGTTTGCAAAGGATTCTGGGTAACAGAACCTGGTCCGAGCCACACAAGTCACCCCATCTTGGATTCCCCTAGGTCTCTAGTTTTCAGAAATGCACAGGTTTGGTATGTTTCCCTAGGTGCCGGCTGAGCTACAGGCCAAAATCTACAGGTAGGCACTTTGCAAAAAACACCTCTGTTTTCTTTCAAAAAATTGGATGTGTCCACGTTGCACTTTGGGGCGTTTCCTGTCGCGGGCGCTAGGCCTACACACACAAGTGAGGTATCATTTTTATCGGGAGACTTGGGGGAACGCTGGGTGGAAGGAAATTTGTGGCTCCTCTCAGATTCCAGAACTTTCTGCGACAGAAATGTGAGGAACATGTGTTTTTTTAGCCAAATTTTGAGGTTTGCAAAGGATTCTGAGTAACAGAACCTGGTCTGAGCCACCCAAGTCACCCCATCTTGGATTCCCCTAGGTCTCTAGTTTTCAGAAATGCACAGGTTTGGTAGGTTTCCCTAGGTGGCGGCTGAGCGACAGGCCAAAATCTACAGGTAGGCACTTTGCAAAAAACACCTCTGTTTTCTTTCAAAAAATTGGATGTGTCCACGTTGCGCTTTGGGGCGTTTCCTGTCACGGGCGCTAGGCCTACCCACACAAGTGAGGTATCATTTTTATCGGGAGACTTGGGGGAACGCTGGGTGGAAGGAAATTTGTGGCTCCTCTCAGATTCCAGAACTTTCTGCAACAGAAATGTGAGGAACATGTGTTTTTTTAGCCAAATTTTGAGGTTTGCAAAGGATTCTGGGTAACAGAACCTGGACTGAGCCACACAAGTCACCCCATCTTGGATTCCCCTAGGTCTCTAGTTTTCAGAAATGCACAGGTTTGGTAGGTTTCCTTAGGTGGCGGCTGAGCGACAGGCCAAAATCTACAGGTAGGCACTTTGCAAAAAACACCTCTGTTTTCTTTCAAAAAATTGGATGTGTCCACGTTGCACTTTGGGGCGTTTCCTGTCACGGGCGCTAGGCCTACCCACACAAGTGAGGTATCATTTTTATCAGGAGACGTGGGGGAACGCTGGGTGGAAGGAAATTTGTGGCTCCTCTCAGATTCCAGAACTTTCTGCCACAGAAATGTGAGGAACATGTGTTTTTTTAGCCAAATTTTGAGGTTTGCAAAGGATTCTGGGTAACAGAACCTGGTCCGAGCCACACAAGTCACACCATCTTGGATTCCTCTAGGTCTCTAGTTTTCAGAAATGCACAGGTTTGGTAGGTTTCCCTAGGTGGCGGCTGAGCTAGAGGCCAAAATGTACAGGTAGGCACTTTGCAAAAAACACCTCTGTTTTCTTTCAAAAAATTGGATGTGTCCACGTTGCGCTTTGGGGCGTTTCCTGTCGCGGGCGCTAGGCCTACCCACACAAGTGAGGTATCATTTTTATCGGGAGACTTGGGGGAACGCTGGGTGGAAGGAAATTTGTTGCTCCTCTCAGATTTCAGAACTTTCTGCCACAGAAATGTGAGGAACATGTGTTTTTTTAGCCAAATTTTGAGGTTTGCAAAGGATTCTGGGTAACAGAACCTGGTCCGAGCCACACAAGTCACCCCATCTTGGATTCCCCTAGGTCTCTAGTTTTCAGAAATGCACAGGTTTGGTATGTTTCCCTAGGTGCCGGCTGAGCTACAGGCCAAAATCTACAGGTAGGCACTTTGCAAAAAACACCTCTGTTTTCTTTCAAAAAATTGGATGTGTCCACGTTGCGCTTTGGGGCGTTTCCTGTCACGGGCGCTAGGCCTACCCACACAAGTGAGGTATCATTTTTATCGGGAGACTTGGGGGAACGCTGGGTGGAAGGAAATTTGTGGCTCCTCTCAGATTCCAGAACTTTCTGCAACAGAAATGTGAGGAACATGTGTTTTTTTAGCCAAATTTTGAGGTTTGCAAAGGATTCTGGGTAACAGAACCTGGACTGAGCCACACAAGTCACCCCATCTTGGATTCCCCTAGGTCTCTAGTTTTCAGAAATGCACAGGTTTGGTAGGTTTCCTTAGGTGGCGGCTGAGCGACAGGCCAAAATCTACAGGTAGGCACTTTGCAAAAAACACCTCTGTTTTCTTTCAAAAAATTGGATGTGTCCACGTTGCACTTTGGGGCGTTTCCTGTCACGGGCGCTAGGCCTACCCACACAAGTGAGGTATCATTTTTATCAGGAGACGTGGGGGAACGCTGGGTGGAAGGAAATTTGTGGCTCCTCTCAGATTCCAGAACTTTCTGCCACAGAAATGTGAGGAACATGTGTTTTTTTAGCCAAATTTTGAGGTTTGCAAAGGATTCTGGGTAACAGAACCTGGTCCGAGCCACACAAGTCACACCATCTTGGATTCCTCTAGGTCTCTAGTTTTCAGAAATGCACAGGTTTGGTAGGTTTCCCTAGGTGGCGGCTGAGCTAGAGGCCAAAATGTACAGGTAGGCACTTTGCAAAAAACACCTCTGTTTTCTTTCAAAAAATTGGATGTGTCCACGTTGCGCTTTGGGGCGTTTCCTGTCGCGGGCGCTAGGCCTACCCACACAAGTGAGGTATCATTTTTATCGGGAGACTTGGGGGAACGCTGGGTGGAAGGAAATTTGTTGCTCCTCTCAGATTTCAGAACTTTCTGCCACAGAAATGTGAGGAACATGTGTTTTTTTAGCCAAATTTTGAGGTTTGCAAAGGATTCTGGGTAACAGAACCTGGTCCGAGCCACACAAGTCACCCCATCTTGGATTCCCCTAGGTCTCTAGTTTTCAGAAATGCACAGGTTTCGTATGTTTCCCTAGGTGCCGGCTGAGCTACAGGCCAAAATCTACAGGTAGGCACTTTGCAAAAAACACCTCTGTTTTCTTTCAAAAAATTGGATGTGTCCACGTTGCACTTTGGGGCGTTTCCTGTTGCGGGCGCTAGGACTACACACACAAGTGAGGTATCATTTTTATCGGGAGACTTGGGGGAACGCTGGGTGGAAGGAAATTTGTGGCTCCTCTCAGATTCCAGAACTTTCTGCAACAGAAATGTGAGGAACATGTGTTTTTTTAGCCAAATTTTGAGGTTTGCAAAGGATTCTGGGTAACAGAACCTGGACTGAGCCACACAAGTCACCCCATCTTGGATTCCCCTAGGTCTCTAGTTTTCAGAAATGCACAGGTTTGGTAGGTTTCCCTAGGTGGCGGCTGAGCGACAGGCCAAAATCTACAGGTAGGCACTTTGCAAAAAACACCTCTGTTTTCTTTCAAAAAATTGGATGTGTCCACGTTGCGCTTTGGGGCGTTTCCTGTCACGGGCGCTAGGCCTACCCACACAAGTGAGGTATCATTTTTATCGGGAGACTTGGGGGAACGCTGGGTGGAAGGAAATTTGTGGCTCCTCTCAGATTCCAGAACTTTCTGCAACAGAAATGTGAGGAACATGTGTTTTTTTAGCCAAATTTTGAGGTTTGCAAAGGATTCTGGGTAACAGAACCTGGACTGAGCCACACAAGTCACCCCATCTTGGATTCCCCTAGGTCTCTAGTTTTCAGAAATGCACAGGTTTGGTAGGTTTCCTTAGGTGGCGGCTGAGCGACAGGCCAAAATCTACAGGTAGGCACTTTGCAAAAAACACCTCTGTTTTCTTTCAAAAAATTGGATGTGTCCACGTTGCACTTTGGGGCGTTTCCTGTCACGGGCGCTAGGCCTACCCACACAAGTGAGGTATCATTTTTATCAGGAGACGTGGGGGAACGCTGGGTGGAAGGAAATTTGTTGCTCCTCTCAGATTTCAGAACTTTCTGCCACAGAAATGTGAGGAACATGTGTTTTTTTAGCCAAATTTTGAGGTTTGCAAAGGATTCTGGGTAACAGAACCTGGTCCGAGCCACACAAGTCACCCCATCTTGGATTCCCCTAGGTCTCTAGTTTTCAGAAATGCACAGGATTGGTATGTTTCCCTAGGTGCCGGCTGAGCTACAGGCCAAAATCTACAGGTAGGCACTTTGCAAAAAACACCTCTGTTTTCTTTCAAAAAATTGGATGTGTCCACGTTGCGCTTTGGGGCGTTTCCTGTCACGGGCGCTAGGCCTACCCACACAAGTGAGGTATCATTTTTATCGGGAGACTTGGGGGAACGCTGGGTGGAAGGAAATTTGTGGCTCCTCTCAGATTCCAGAACTTTCTGCAACAGAAATGTGAGGAACATGTGTTTTTTTAGCCAAATTTTGAGGTTTGCAAAGGATTCTGGGTAACAGAACCTGGACTGAGCCACACAAGTCACCCCATCTTGGATTCCCCTAGGTCTCTAGTTTTCAGAAATGCACAGGTTTGGTAGGTTTCCTTAGGTGGCGGCTGAGCGACAGGCCAAAATCTACAGGTAGGCACTTTGCAAAAAACACCTCTGTTTTCTTTCAAAAAATTGGATGTGTCCACTTTGCACTTTGGGGCGTTTCCTGTCACGGGCGCTAGGCCTACCCACACAAGTGAGGTATCATTTTTATCAGGAGACGTGGGGGAACGCTGGGTGGAAGGAAATTTGTGGCTCCTCTCAGATTCCAGAACTTTCTGCCACAGAAATGTGAGGAACATGTGTTTTTTTAGCCAAATTTTGAGGTTTGCAAAGGATTCTGGGTAACAGAACCTGGTCCGAGCCACACAAGTCACACCATCTTGGATTCCTCTAGGTCTCTAGTTTTCAGAAATGCACAGGTTTGGTAGGTTTCCCTAGGTGGCGGCTGAGCTAGAGGCCAAAATGTACAGGTAGGCACTTTGCAAAAAACACCTCTGTTTTCTTTCAAAAAATTGGATGTGTCCACGTTGCGCTTTTGGGCGTTTCCTGTCGCGGGCGCTAGGCCTACCCACACAAGTGAGGTATCATTTTTATCGGGAGACTTGGGGGAACGCTGGGTGGAAGGAAATTTGTTGCTCCTCTCAGATTTCAGAACTTTCTGCCACAGAAATGTGAGGAACATGTGTTTTTTTAGCCAAATTTTGAGGTTTGCAAAGGATTCTGGGTAACAGAACCTGGTCCGAGCCACACAAGTCACCCCATCTTGGATTCCCCTAGGTCTCTAGTTTTCAGAAATGCACAGGTTTGGTATGTTTCCCTAGGTGCCGGCTGAGCTACAGGCCAAAATCTACAGGTAGGCACTTTGCAAAAAACACCTCTGTTTTCTTTCAAAAAATTGGATGTGTCCACGTTGCACTTTGGGGCGTTTCCTGTCGCGGGCGCTAGGCCTACACACACAAGTGAGGTATCATTTTTATCGGGAGACTTGGGGGAACGCTGGGTGGAAGGAAATTTGTGGCTCCTCTCAGATTCCAGAACTTTCTGCGACAGAAATGTGAGGAACATGTGTTTTTTTAGCCAAATTTTGAGGTTTGCAAAGGATTCTAAGTAACAGAACCTGGTCTGAGCCACACAAGTCACCCCATCTTGGATTCCCCTAGGTCTCTAGTTTTCAGAAATGCACAGGTTTGGTAGGTTTCCCTAGGTGGCGGCTGAGCGACAGGCCAAAATCTACAGGTAGGCACTTTGCAAAAAACACCTCTGTTTTCTTTCAAAAAATTGGATGTGTCCACGTTGCGCTTTGGGGCGTTTCCTGTCACGGGCGCTAGGCCTACCCACACAAGTGAGGTATCATTTTTATAAGGAGACGTGGGGGAACGCTGGGTGGAAGGAAATTTGTGGCTCCTCTCAGATTCCAGAACTTTCTGCCACAGAAATGTGAGGAACATGTGTTTTTTTAGCCAAATTTTGAGGTTTGCAAAGGATTCTGGGTAACAGAACCTGGTCCGAGCCACACAAGTCACACCATCTTGGATTCCTCTAGGTCTCTAGTTTTCAGAAATGCACAGGTTTGGTAGGTTTCCCTAGGTGGCGGCTGAGCTAGAGAACAAAATCTACAGGTAGGCACTTTGCAAAAAACACCTCTGTTTTCTTTCAAAAAATTGGATGTGTCCACGTTGCGCTTTGGGGCGTTTCCTGTCACGGGCGCTAGGCCTACCCACACAAGTGAGGTATCATTTTTATCGGGAGACTTGGGGGAACGCTGGGTGGAAGGAAATTTGTGGCTCCTCTCAGATTCCAGAACTTTCTGCAACAGAAATGTGAGGAACATGTGTTTTTTTAGCCAAATTTTGAGGTTTGCAAAGGATTCTGGGTAACAGAACCTGGACTGAGCCACACAAGTCACCCCATCTTGGATTCCCCTAGGTCTCTAGTTTTCAGAAATGCACAGGTTTGGTAGGTTTCCTTAGGTGGCGGCTGAGCGACAGGCCAAAATCTACAGGTAGGCACTTTGCAAAAAACACCTCTGTTTTCTTTCAAAAAATTGGATGTGTCCACGTTGCGCTTTGGGGCGTTTCCTGTCACGGCGCTAGGCCTACCCACACAAGTGAGGTATCATTTTTATCAGGAGACGTGGGGGAACGCTGGGTGGAAGGAAATTTGTGGCTCCTCTCAGATTCCAGAACTTTCTGCCACAGAAATGTGAGGAACATGTGTTTTTTTAGCCAAATTTTGAGGTTTGCAAAGGATTCTGGGTAACAGAACCTGGTCCGAGCCACACAAGTCACACCATCTTGGATTCCTCTAGGTCTCTAGTTTTCAGAAATGCACAGGTTTGGTAGGTTTCCCTAGGTGGCGGCTGAGCTAGAGGCCAAAATGTACAGGTAGGCACTTTGCAAAAAACACCTCTGTTTTCTTTCAAAAAATTGGATGTGTCCATGTTGCGCTTTGGGGCGTTTCCTGTCGCGGGCGCTAGGCCTACCCACACAAGTGAGGTATCATTTTTATCGGGAGACTTGGGGGAACGCTGGGTGGAAGGAAATTTGTTGCTCCTCTCAGATTTCAGAACTTTCTGCCACAGAAATGTGAGGAACATGTGTTTTTTTAGCCAAATTTTGAGGTTTGCAAAGGATTCTGGGTAACAGAACCTGGACTGAGCCACACAAGTCACCCCATCTTGGATTCCCCTAGGTCTCTAGTTTTCAGAAATGCACAGGTTTGGTAGGTTTCCTTAGGTGGCGGCTGAGCGACAGGCCAAAATCTACAGGTAGGCACTTTGCAAAAAACACCTATGTTTTCTTTAAAAAAATTGGTTGTGTCCACGTCGCGCTTTGGGGCGTTTCCTGTCACGGGCGCTAGGCCTACCCAAACAAGTGAGGTATCATTTTTATCAGGAGACATGGGGGAACGCTGGGTGGAAGGAAATTTGTGGCTCCTCTCAGATTCCAGAACTTTCTGCCACAGAAATGTGAGGAACATGTGTTTTTTTTAGCCAAATTTTGAGGTTTGCAAAGGATTCTGGGTAACAGAACCTGGTCCGAGCCACACAAGTCACACCATCTTGGATTCCTCTAGGTCTCTAGTTTTCAGAAATGCACAGGTTTGGTAGGTTTCCCTAGGTGGCGGCTGAGCTAGAGGCCAAAATGTACAGGTAGGCACTTTGCAAAAAACACCTCTGTTTTCTTTCAAAAAATTGGATGTGTCCACGTTGCACTTTGGGGCGTTTCCTGTTGCGGGCGCTAGGCCTACACACACAAGTGAGGTATCATTTTTATCGGGAGACTTGGGGGAACGCTGGGTGGAAGGAAATTTGTGGCTCCTCTCAGATTCCAGAACTTTCTGCAACAGAAATGTGAGGAACATGTGTTTTTTTAGCCAAATTTTGAGGTTTGCAAAGGATTCTGGGTAACAGAACCTGGACTGAGCCACACAAGTCACCCTATCTTGGATTCCCCTAGGTCTCTAGTTTTCAGAAATGCACAGGTTTGGTAGGTTTCCTTAGGTGGCGGCTGAGCGACAGGCCAAAATCTACAGGTAGGCACTTTGCAAAAAAACACCTCTGTTTTCTTTCAAAAAATTGGATGTGTCCACGTTGCGCTTTGGGGCGTTTCCTGTCACGGGCGCTAGGCCTACCCACACAAGTGAGGTATCATTTTTATCAGGAGACGTGGGGGAACGCTGGGTGGAAGGAAATTTGTGGCTCCTCTCAGATTCCAGAACTTTCTGCCACAGAAATGTGAGGAACATGTGTTTTTTTAGCCAAATTTTGAGGTTTGCAAAGGATTCTGGGTAACAGAACCTGGTCCGAGCCACACAAGTCACACCATCTTGGATTCCTCTAGGTCTCTAGTTTTCAGAAATGCACAGGTTTGGTAGGTTTCCCTAGGTGGCGGCTGAGCTAGAGGCCAAAATGTACAGGTAGGCACTTTGCAAAAAACACCTCTGTTTTCTTTCAAAAAATTGGATGTGTCCACGTTGCGCTTTGGGGCGTTTCCTGTCGCGGGCGCTAGGCCTACCCACACAAGTGAGGTATCATTTTTATCGGTAGACTTGGGGGAACGCTGGGTGGAAGGAAATTTGTTGCTCCTCTCAGATTTCAGAACTTTCTGCCACAGAAATGTGAGGAACATGTGTTTTTTTAGCCAAATTTTGAGGTTTGCAAAGGATTCTGGGTAACAGAACCTGGTCCGAGCCACACAAGTCACCCCATCTTGGATTCCCCTAGGTCTCTAGTTTTCAGAAATGCACAGGTTTGGTATGTTTCCCTAGGTGCCGGCTGAGCTACAGGCCAAAATCTACAGGTAGGCACTTTGCAAAAAACACCTCTGTTTTCTTTCAAAAAATTGGATGTGTCCACGTTGCACTTTGGGGCGTTTCCTGTCGCGGGCGCTAGGCCTACACACACAAGTGAGGTATCATTTTTATCGGGAGACTTGGGGGAACGCTGGGTGGAAGGAAATTTGTGGCTCCTCTCAGATTCCAGAACTTTCTGCGACAGAAATGTGAGGAACATGTGTTTTTTTAGCCAAATTTTGAGGTTTGCAAAGGATTCTGAGTAACAGAACCTGGTCTGAGCCACCCAAGTCACCCCATCTTGGATTCCCCTAGGTCTCTAGTTTTCAGAAATGCACAGGTTTGGTAGGTTTCCCTAGGTGGCGGCTGAGCGACAGGCCAAAATCTACAGGTAGGCACTTTGCAAAAAACACCTCTGTTTTCTTTCAAAAAATTGGATGTGTCCACGTTGCGCTTTGGGGCATTTCCTGTCACGGGCGCTAGGCCTACCCACACAAGTGAGGTATCATTTTTATCGGGAGACTTGGGGGAACGCTGGGTGGAAGGAAATTTGTGGCTCCTCTCAGATTCCAGAACTTTCTGCAACAGAAATGTGAGGAACATGTGTTTTTTTAGCCAAATTTTGAGGTTTGCAAAGGATTCTGGGTAACAGAACCTGGACTGAGCCACACAAGTCACCCCATCTTGGATTCCCCTAGGTCTCTAGTTTTCAGAAATGCACAGGTTTGGTAGGTTTCCTTAGGTGGCGGCTGAGCGACAGGCCAAAATCTACAGGTAGGCACTTTGCAAAAAACACCTCTGTTTTCTTTCAAAAAATTGGATGTGTCCACGTTGCACTTTGGGGCGTTTCCTGTCACGGGCGCTAGGCCTACCCACACAAGTGAGGTATCATTTTTATCAGGAGACGTGGGGGAACGCTGGGTGGAAGGAAATTTGTGGCTCCTCTCAGATTCCAGAACTTTCTGCCACAGAAATGTGAGGAACATGTGTTTTTTTAGCCAAATTTTGAGGTTTGCAAAGGATTCTGGGTAACAGAACCTGGTCCGAGCCACACAAGTCACACCATCTTGGATTCCTCTAGGTCTCTAGTTTTCAGAAATGCACAGGTTTGGTAGGTTTCCCTAGGTGGCGGCTGAGCTAGAGGCCAAAATGTACAGGTAGGCACTTTGCAAAAAACACCTCTGTTTTCTTTCAAAAAATTGGATGTGTCCACGTTGCGCTTTGGGGCGTTTCCTGTCGCGGGCGCTAGGCCTACCCACACAAGTGAGGTATCATTTTTATCGGGAGACTTGGGGGAACGCTGGGTGGAAGGAAATTTGTTGCTCCTCTCAGATTTCAGAGCTTTCTGCCACAGAAATGTGAGGAACATGTGTTTTTTTAGCCAAATTTTGAGGTTTGCAATGGATTCTGGGTAACAGAACCTGGTCCGAGCCACACAAGTCACCCCATCTTGGATTCCCCTAGGTCTCTAGTTTTCAGAAATGCACAGGTTTGGTATGTTTCCCTAGGTGCCGGCTGAGCTACAGGCCAAAATCTACAGGTAGGCACTTTGCAAAAAACACCTCTGTTTTCTTTCAAAAAATTGGATGTGTCCACGTTGCACTTTGGGGCGTTTCCTGTCGCGGGCGCTAGGCCTACACACACAAGTGAGGTATCATTTTTATCGGGAGACTTGGGGGAACGCTGGGTGGAAGGAAATTTGTGGCTCCTCTCAGATTCCAGAACTTTCTGCCACAGAAATGTGAGGAACATGTGTTTTTTTAGCCAAATTTTGAGGTTTGCAAAGGATTCTAAGTAACAGAACCTGGTCTGAGCCACCCAAGTCACCCCATCTTGGATTCCCCTAGGTCTCTAGTTTTCAGAAATGCACAGGTTTGGTAGGTTTCCCTAGGTGGCGGCTGAGCGACAGGCCAAAATCTACAGGTAGGCACTTTGCAAAAAACACCTCTGTTTTCTTTCAAAAAATTGGATGTGTCCACGTTGCGCTTTGGGGCTTTTCCTGTCACGGGCGCTAGGCCTACCCACACAAGTGAGGTATCATTTTTATAAGGAGACGTGGGGGAACGCTGGGTGGAAGGAAATTTGTGGCTCCTCTCAGATTCCAGAACTTTCTGCCACAGAAATGTGAGGAACATGTGTTTTTTTAGCCAAATTTTGAGGTTTGCAAAGGATTCTGGGTAACAGAACCTGGTCCGAGCCACACAAGTCACACCATCTTGGATTCCTCTAGGTCTCTAGTTTTCAGAAATGCACAGGTTTGGTAGGTTTCCCTAGGTGGCGGCTGAGCTAGAGAACAAAATCTACAGGTAGGCACTTTGCAAAAAACACCTCTGTTTTCTTTCAAAAAATTGGATGTGTCCACGTTGCGCTTTGGGGCGTTTCCTGTCACGGGCGCTAGGCCTACCCACACAAGTGAGGTATCATTTTTATCGGGAGACTTGGGGGAACGCTGGGTGGAAGGAAATTTGTGGCTCCTCTCAGATTTCAGAACTTTCTGCCACAGAAATGTCAGGAACATGTGTTTTTTTAGCCAAATTTTGAGGTTTGCAAAGGGTTCTGGGTAACAGAACCTGGTCCGAGCCATACAAGTCACCCTATCTTGGATTCCCCGAGGTCTCTAGTTTTCAGAAATGCACAGGTTTGGTAGGTTTCCCTAGGTGGCGGCTGAGCTACAGGCCAAAATCTACAGGTAGGCGCTTTGCAAAAAACACCTCTGTTTTCTTTCAAAAAATTGGATGTGTCCACGTTGCGCTTTGGGGCGTTTCCTGTCACGGGCGCTAGGCCCACCCACACAAGTGAGGTATCATTTTTATCAGGAGACGTGGGGGAACGCTGGGTGGAAGGAAATTTGTGGCTCCTCTCAGATTCCAGAACTTTCTGCCACAGAAATGTGAGGAACATGTGTTTTTTTAGCCAAATTTTGAGGTTTGCAAAGGATTCTGGGTAACAGAACCTGGTCCGAGCCACACAAGTCACACCATCTTGGATTCCTCTAGGTCTCTAGTTTTCAGAAATGCACAGTTTTGGTAGGTTTCCCTAGGTGGCGGCTGAGCTAGAGGCCAAAATCTACAGGTAGGCACTTTGCAAAAAACACCTCTGTTTTCTTTCAAAAAATTGGATGTGTCCACGTTGCGCTTTGGGGCATTTCCTGTCGCGGGCGCTAGGCCTACCCACACAAGTGAGGTATCATTTTTATCGGGAGACTTGGGGGAACGTTGGGTGGAAGGAAATTTGTTGCTCCTCTCAGATTTCAGAACTTTCTGCCACAGAAATGTGAGGAACATGTGTTTTTTTAGCCAAATTTTGAGGTTTGCAAAGGATTCTGGGTAACAGAACCTGGTCCGAGCCACACAAGTCACCCCATCTTGGATTCCCCTAGGTCTCTAGTTTTCAGAAATGCACAGGTTTGGTAGGTTTCCCTAGGTGGCGGCTGAGCGACAGGCCAAAATCTACAGGTAGGCACTTTGCAAAAAACACCTCTGTTTTCTTTAAAAAAATTGGATGTGTCCACGTTGCGCATTGGGGCGTTTCCTGTCGCGGGCGCTAGGCCTACCCACACAAGTGAGGTATCATTTTTATCAGGAGACGTGGGGGAATGCTGGGTGGAAGGAAATTTGTGGCTCCTCTCAGATTCCAGAACTTTCTGCCACAGAAATGTGAGGAACATGTGTTTTTTTAGCCAAATGTTGAGGTTTGCAAAGGATTCTGGGTAACAGAACCTGGTCCGAGCCACACAAGTCACACCATCTTGGATTTCTCTAGGTCTCTAGTTTTCAGAAATGCACAGGTTTGGTAGGTTTCCCTAGGTGGCGGCTGAGCTAGAGAACAAAATCTACAGGTAGGCACTTTGCAAAAAACACCTCTGTTTTCTTTCAAAAAATTGGATGTGTCCACGTTGCGCTTTGGGGCGTTTCCTGTCACGGGCGCTAGGCCTACCCACACAAGTGAGGTATCATTTTTATCGGGAGACTTGGGGGAACGCTGGGTGGAAGGAAATTTGTGGCTCCTCTCAGATTTCAGAACTTTCTGCCACAGAAATGTGAGGAACATGTGTTTTTTTTTGCCAAATTTTGAGGTTTGCAAAGGGTTCTGGGTAACAGAACCTGGTCCGAGCCATACAAGTCACCCTATCTTGGATTCCCCGAGGTCTCTAGTTTTCAGAAATGCACAGGTTTGGTAGGTTTCCCTAGGTGCCGGCTGAGCTACAGGCCAAAATCTACAGGTAGGCACTTTGCAAAAAACACCTCTGTTTTCTTTCAAAAATGTGGATGTGTCCACGTTGCGCTTTGGGGCGTTTCCTGTCGTGGGCGCTAGGCCTACCCACACAAGTGAGGTATCATTTTTATCGGGAGACTTGGGGGAACGCTGGGTGGGAGGAAATTTGTGGCTCCTCTCAGATTCCAGAACTTTCTGCCACAGAAATGTAAGGAACATGTGTTTTTTTAGCCAAATTTTGAGGTTTGCAAAGGATTCTGGGTAACAGAACCTGGTCTGAGCCACACAAGTCACCCCATCTTGGATTCCCCTAGGTCTCTAGTTTTCAGAAATGCTCAGGTTTTGTAGGTTTCCCTAGGTGCCGGCTGAGCTACAGGCCAAAATCTACAGGTAGGCACTTTGCAAAAAACACCTCTGTTTTCTTTCAAAATATTGGATGTGTCCACGATGCGCTTTGGGGCGTTTCCTGTCGCGGGCGCTAGGCCTACCCACACAAGTGATGTATCATTTTTATCGGGAGACTTGGGGGAAAGCTTGGTGGAAGGAAATGTGTGGCTTCTCTCAGATTCCAGAACTTTCTGCCACAGAAATGTGAGGAACATGTGTTTTTTTAGCCAAATTTTGAGGTTTGCAAAGGATTCTGGGTAACAGAACCTGGTTCGAGCCACACAAGTCACCCCATCTTGGATTCCACTAGGTCTCTAGTTTTCAGAAATGCACAGGTTTGGTAGGTTTCCCTAGGTGGCGGCTGAGCGACAGGCCAAAATCTAGAGTTAGGCACTTTGCAAAAAACACCTCTGTTTTCTTTAAAAAAATTGGATGTGTCGACGTTGCGCTTTGGGGCGCTTCCTGTCGCGGGCGCTAGGCCTACCCACACAAGTGAGGTATCATTTTTATCGGGAGACTTGGGGGAACGTTGGGTGGAAGGAAATTTGTGGCTCCTCTCAGATTCCAGAACTTTTTGCCACAGAAATGTGAGGAACATGTGATTTTTTAGCCACATTTTGAGGTTTGCAAAGGATTCTGGGTAACAGAACCTGGTCCGAGCCACACAAGTCACCCCATCTTGGATTCCCCTAGGTCTCTAGTTTTCAGAAATGCACAGGTTTGGTATGTTTCCCTAGGTGCCGGCTGAGCTACAGGCCAAAATCTACAGGTAGGCTCTTTGCAAAAAACACCTCTGTTTTCTTTGAAAAAATTGGATGTGTCCACGTTGCGCTTTGGGGCGTTTCCTGTCGCGGGCGCTAGGCCTACCCACACAAGTGAGGTATCATTTTTATCGGGAGACTTGGGGGAACGCTGGGTGGAAGGACATTTGTGGCTCCTCTCAGATTCCAGAACTTTCTGCGACAGAAATGTGAGGAACATGTGTTTTTTTAGCCAAATTTTGAGGTTTGCAAAGGATTCTGGGTAACAGAACCTGGACTGAGCCACACAAGTCACCCCATCTTGGATTCCCCTAGGTCTCTAGTTTTCAGAAATGCACAGGTTTGGTAGGTTTCCTTAGGTGGCGGCTGAGCGACAGGCCAAAATCTACAGGTAGGCACTTTGCAAAAAACACCTCTGTTTTCTTTCAAAAAATTGGTTGTGTCCACGTCGCGCTTTGGGGCGTTTCCTGTCACGGGCGCTAGGCCTACCCAAACAAGTGAGGTATCATTTTTATCAGGAGACGTGGGGGAACGCTGGGTGGAAGGAAATTTGTGGCTCCTCTCAGATTCCAGAACTTTCTGCCACAGAAATGTGAGGAACATGTGTTTTTTTAGCCAAATTTTGAGGTTTGCAAAGGATTCTGGGTAACAGAACCTGGTCCGAGCCACACAAGTCACACCATCTTGGATTCCTCTAGGTCTCTAGTTTTCAGAAATGCACAGGTTTGGTAGGTTTCCCTAGGTGGCGGCTGAGCTAGAGGCCAAAATGTACAGGTAGGCACTTTGCAAAAAACACCTCTGTTTTCTTTCAAAAAATTGGATGTGTCCACGTTGCGCTTTGGGGCGTTTCCTGTCGCGGGCGCTAGGCCTACCCACACAAGTGAGGTATCATTTTTATCGGGAGACTTGGGGGAACGCTGGGTGGAAGGAAATTTGTTGCTCCTCTCAGATTTCAGAACTTTCTGCCACAGAAATGTGAGGAACATGTGTTTTTTTAGCCAAATGTTGAGGTTTGCAAAGGATTCTGGGTAACAGAACCTGGTCCGAGCCACACAAGTCACCCCATCTTGGATTCCCCTAGGTCTCTAGTTTTCAGAAATGCACAGGTTTGGTATGTTTCCCTAGGTGCCGGCTGAGCTACAGGCCAAAATCTACAGGTAGGCACTTTGCAAAAAACACCACTGTTTTCTTTAAAAAAATTGGATGTGTCCACGTTGCACTTTGGGGCATTTCCTGTTGCGGGCGCTAGGCCTACACACACAAGTGAGGTATCATTTTTATCGGGAGACTTGGGGGAACGCTGGGTGGAAGGAAATTTGTGGCTCCTCTCAGATTCCAGAACTTTCTGCAACAGAAATGTGAGGAACATGTGTTTTTTTAGCCAAATTTTGAGGTTTGCAAAGGATTCTGGGTAACAGAACCTGGACTGAGCCACACAAGTCACCCCATCTTGGATTCCCCTAGGTCTCTAGTTTTCAGAAATGCACAGGTTTGGTAGGTTTCCTTAGGTGGCGGCTGAGCGACAGGCCAAAATCTACAGGTAGGCACTTTGCAAAAAACACCTCTGTTTTCTTTAAAAAAATTGGATGTGTCCACGTTGCGCTTTGGGGCGTTTCCTGTCACGGGCGCTAGGCCTACCCACACAAGTGAGGTATCATTTTTATCAGGAGACGTGGGGGAACGCTGGGTGGAAGGAAATTTGTGGCTCCTCTCAGATTCCAGAACTTTCTGCCACAGAAATGTGAGGAACATGTGTTTTTTTAGCCAAATTTTGAGGTTTGCAAAGGATTCTGGGTAACAGAACCTGGTCTGAGCCACACAAGTCACACCATCTTGGATTCCTCTAGGTCTCTAGTTTTCAGAAATGCACAGGTTTGGTAAGTTTCCCTAGGTGGCGGCTGAGCTAGAGGCCAAAATGTACAGGTAGACACTTTGCAAAAAACACCTCTGTTTTCTTTCAAAAAATTGGATGTGTCCACGTTGCGCTTTGGGGCGTTTCCTGTCGCGGGCGCTAGGCCTACCCACACAAGTGAGGTATCATTTTTATCGGGAGACTTGGGGGAACGCTGGGTGGAAGGAAATTTGTGGCTCCTCTCAGATTTCAGAACTTTCTGCCACAGAAATGTGAGGAACATGTGTTTTTTTAGCCAAATTTTGAGGTTTGCAAAGGATTCGGGGTAACAGAACCTGGTCCGAGCCACACAAGTCACCCCATCTTGGATTCCACTAGGTCTCTAGTTTTCAGAAATGCACAGGTTTGGTAGGTTTCCCTAGGTGGCGGCTGAGCGACAGGCCAAAATCTAGAGTTAGGCACTTTGCAAAAAACACCTCTGTTTTCTTTAAAAAAAATTGGATGTGTCGACGTTGCGCTTTGGGGCGCTTCCTGTCGCGGGCGCTAGGCCTACCCACACAAGTGAGGTATCATTTTTATCAGGAGACGTGGGGGAATGCTGGGTGGAAGGAAATTTGTGGCTCCTCTCAGATTCCAGAACTTTCTGCCACAGAAATGTGAGGAACATGTGTTTTTTTAGCCAAATTTTGAGGTTTGCAAAGGATTCTGGGTAACAGAACCTGGTCCGAGCCACACAAGTCACACCATCTTGGATTCCTCTAGGTCTCTAGTTTTCAGAAATGCACAGGTTTGGTAGGTTTCCCTAGGTGCCGGCTGAGCTACAGGCCAAAATCTACAGGTAGGCACTTTGCAAAAAACACCTCTGTTTTCTTTAAAAAAATTGGATGTGTCCACGTTGCACTTTGGGGCGTTTCCTGTTGCGGGCGCTAGGCCTACACACACAAGTGAGGTATCATTTTTATCGGGAGACTTGGGGGAACGCTGGGTGGAAGGAAATTTGTGGCTCCTCTCAGATTCCAGAACTTTCTGCCACAGAAATGTGAGGAACATGTGTTTTTTTAGCCAAATTTTGAGGTTTGCAAAGGATTCTGGGTAACAGAACCTGGTCTGAGCCACACAAGTCACACCATCTTGGATTCCTCTAGGTCTCTAGTTTTCAGAAATGCACAGGTTTGGTAAGTTTCCCTAGGTGGCGGCTGAGCTAGAGGCCAAAATGTACAGGTAGACACTTTGCAAAAAACTCCTCTGTTTTCTTTCAAAAAATTGGATGTGTCCACGTTGCGCTTTGGGGCGTTTCCTGTCGCGGGCGCTAGGCCTACCCACACAAGTGAGGTATCATTTTTATCGGGAGACTTGGGGGAACGCTGGGTGGAAGGAAATTTGTGGCTCCTCTCAGATTTCAGAACTTTCTGCCACAGAAATGTGAGGAACATGTGTTTTTTTAGCCAAATTTTGAGGTTTGCAAAGGATTCTGGGTAACAGAACCTGGTCCGAGCCACACAAGTCACCCCATCTTGGATTCCACTAGGTCTCTAGTTTTCAGAAATGCACAGGTTTGGTAGGTTTCCCTAGGTGGCGGCTGAGCGACAGGCCAAAATCTAGAGTTAGGCACTTTGCAAAAAACACCTCTGTTTTCTTTAAAAAAAATTGGATGTGTCGACGTTGCGCTTTGGGGCGCTTCCTGTCGCGGGCGCTAGGCCTACCCACACAAGTGAGGTATCATTTTTATCAGGAGACGTGGGGGAATGCTGGGTGGAAGGAAATTTGTGGCTCCTCTCAGATTCCAGAACTTTCTGCCACAGAAATGTGAGGAACATGTGTTTTTTTAGCCAAATTTTGAGGTTTGCAAAGGATTCTGGGTAACAGAACCTGGTCCGAGCCACACAAGTCACACCATCTTGGATTCCTCTAGGTCTCTAGTTTTCAGAAATGCACAGGTTTGGTAGGTTTCCCTAGGTGCCGGCTGAGCTACAGGCCAAAATCTACAGGTAGGCACTTTGCAAAAAACACCTCTGTTTTCTTTAAAAAAATTGGATGTGTCCACGTTGCACTTTGGGGCGTTTCCTGTTGCGGGCGCTAGGCCTACACACACAAGTGAGGTATCATTTTTATCGGGAGACTTGGGGGAACGCTGGGTGGAAGGAAATTTGTGGCTCCTCTCAGATTCCAGAACTTTCTGCAACAGAAATGTGAGGAACATGTGTTTTTTTAGCCAAATTTTGAGGTTTGCAAAGGATTCTGGGTAACAGAACCTGGACTGAGCCACACAAGTCACCCCATCTTGGATTCCCCTAGGTCTCTAGTTTTCAGAAATGCACAGGTTTGGTAGGTTTCCTTAGGTGGCGGCTGAGCGACAGGCCAAAATCTACAGGTAGGCACTTTGCAAAAAACACCTCTGTTTTCTTTAAAAAAATTGGATGTGTCCACGTTGCGCTTTGGGGCGTTTCCTGTCACGGGCGCTAGGCCTACCCACACAAGTGAGGTATCATTTTTATCAGGAGACGTGGGGGAACGCTGGGTGGAAGGAAATTTGTGGCTCCTCTCAGATTCCAGAACTTTCTGCCACAGAAATGTGAGGAACATGTGTTTTTTTAGCCAAATTTTGATGTTTGCAAAGGATTCTGGGTAACAGAACCTGGTCTGAGCCACACAAGTCACACCATCTTGGATTCCTCTAGGTCTCTAGTTTTCAGAAATGCACAGGTTTGGTAGGTTTCCCTAGGTGGCGGCTGAGCTAGAGGCCAAAATGTACAGGTAGGCACTTTGCAAAAAACACCTCTGTTTTCTTTCAAAAAATTGGATGTGTCCACGTTGCGCTTTGGGGCGTTTCCTGTCGCGGGCGCTAGGCCTACCCACACAAGTGAGGTATCATTTTTATCGGGAGACTTGGGGGAACGCTGGGTGGAAGGAAATTTGTTGCTCCTCTCAGATTTCAGAACTTTCTGCCACAGAAATGTGAGGAACATGTGTTTTTTTAGCCAAATTTTGAGGTTTGCAAAGGATTCTGGGTAACAGAACCTGGTCCGAGCCACACAAGTCACCCCATCTTGGATTCCCCTAGGTCTCTAGTTTTCAGAAATGCACAGGTTTGGTATGTTTCCCTAGGTGCCGGCTGAGCTACAGGCCAAAATCTACAGGTAGGCACTTTGCAAAAAACACCTCTGTTTTCTTTCAAAAAATTGGATGTGTCCACGTTGCACTTTGGGGCGTTTCCTGTCGCGGGCGCTAGGCCTACACACACAAGTGAGGTATCATTTTTATCGGGAGACTTGGGGGAACGCTGGGTGGAAGGAAATTTGTGGCTCCTCTCAGATTCCAGAACTTTCTGCGACAGAAATGTGAGGAACATGTGTTTTTTTAGCCAAATTTTGAGGTTTGCAAAGGATTCTGAGTAACAGAACCTGGTCTGAGCCACCCAAGTCACCCCATCTTGGATTCCCCTAGGTCTCTAGTTTTCAGAATTGCACAGGTTTGGTAGGTTTCCCTAGGTGGCGGCTGAGCAACAGGCCAAAATCTACAGGTAGGCACTTTGCAAAAAACACCTCTGTTTTCTTTAAAAAAATTGGATGTGTCCACGTTGCGCTTTGGGGCGTTTCCTGTCGCGGGCGCTAGGCCTACCCACACAAGTGAGGTATCATTTTTATCAGGAGACGTGGGGGAACGCTGGGTGGAAGGAAATTTGTGGCTCCTCTCAGATTCCAGAACTTTCTGCCACAGAAATGTGAGGAACATGCGTTTTTTTAGCCAAATTTTGAGGTTTGCAAAGGATTCTGGGTAACAGAACCTGGTCCGAGCCACACAAGTCACACCATCTTGGATTCCTCTAGGTCTCTAGTTTTCAGAAATGCACAGGTTTGGTAGGTTTCCCTAGGTGGCTGCTGAGCTACAGGCCAAAATCTACAGGTAGGCACTTTGCAAAAAACACCTCTGTTTTCTTTCAAAAAATTGGATGTGTCCACGTTGCGCTTTGGGGCGTTTCCTGTCACGGGCGCTAGGCCTACCCACACAAGTGAGGTATCATTTTTATCGGGAGACTGGGGGGAACGCTGGGTGGAAGGAAATTTGTGGCTCCTCTCAGATTTCAGAACTTTCTGCCACAGAAATGTGAGGAACATGTTTTTTTTAGCCAAATTTTGAGGTTTGCAAAGGGTTCTGGGTAACAGAACCTGGTCCGAGCCATACAAGTCACCCTATCTTGGATTCCCCGAGGTCTCTAGTTTTCAGAAATGCACAGGTTTGGTAGGTTTCCCTAGGTGGCGGCTGAGCTACAGGCCAAAATCTACAGGTAGGCGATTTGCAAAAAACACCTCTGTTTTCTTTCAAAAAATTGGATGTGTCCACGTTGCGCTTTGGGGCGTTTCCTGTCTCGGGCGCTAGGCCTACCCACACAATTGAGGTATCTTTTTTATCAGGAGACGTGGGGGAACGCTGGGTGGAAGGAAATTTGTGGCTCCTCTCAGATTCCAGAACTTTCTGCCACAGAAATGTGAGGAACATGTGTTTTTTTAGCCAAATTTTGAGGTTTGCAAAGGATTCTGGGTAACAGAACCTGGTCCGAGTCACACAAGTCACACCATCTTGGATTCCTCTAGGTCTCTAGTTTTCAGAAATGCACAGGTTTGGTAGGTTTCCCTAGGTGGGGGCTGAGCTAGAGGCCAAAATCTACAGGTAGGCACTTTGCAAAAAACACCTCTGTTTTCTTTCAAAAAATTGGATGTGTCCACGTTGCGCTTTGGGGCGTTTCCTGTCGCGGGCGCTAGGCCTACCCACACAAGTGACGTATCATTTTTATCGGGAGACTTGGGGGAACGCTGGGTGGAAGGAAATTTGTTGCTCCTCTCAGATTTCAGAACTTTCTGCCACAGAAATGTGAGGAACATGTGTTTTTTTAGCCAAATTTTGAGGTTTGCAAAGGATTCTGGGTAACAGAACCTGGTCCGAGCCACACAAGTCACCCCATCTTGGATTCCCCTAGGTCTCTAATTTTCAGAAATGCACCGGTTTGGTAGGTTTCCCTAGGTGGCGGCTGAGCGACAGGCCAAAATCTACAGGTAGGCACTTTGCAAAAAACACCTCTGTTTTCTTTAAAAAAATTGGATGTGTCCACGTTGCGCTTTGGGGCGTTTCCTGTCGCGGGCGCTAGGCCTACCCACACAAGTGAGGTATCATTTTTATCAGGAGACGTGGGGGAATGCTGGGTGGAAGGAAATTTGTGGCTCCTCTCAGATTCCAGAACTTTCTGCCACAGAAATGTGAAGAACATGTGTTTTTTTAGCCAAATTTTGAGGTTTGCAAAGGATTCTGGGTAACAGAACCTGGTCCGAGCCACACAAGTCACACCATCTTGGATTCCTCTAGGTCTCTAGTTTTCAGAAATGCACAGGTTTGGTAGGTTTCCCTAGGTGGCGGCTGAGCTAGAGAACAAAATCTACAGGTAGGCACTTTGCAAAAAACACCTCTGTTTTCTTTAAAAAAATTGGATGTGTCCACGTTGCGCTTTGGGGCGTTTCCTGTCACGGGCGCTAGGCCTACCCACACAAGTGAGGTATCATTTTTATCGGGAGACTTGGGGGAACGCTGGGTGGAAGGAAATTTGTGGCTCCTCTCAGATTCCAGAACTTTCTGCCACAGAAATGTGAGGAACATGTGTTTTTTTAGCCAAATTTTGATGTTTGCAAAGGATTCTGGGTAACAGAACCTGGTCTGAGCCACACAAGTCACACCATCTTGGATTCCTCTAGGTCTCTAGTTTTCAGAAATGCACAGGTTTGGTAGGTTTCCCTAGGTGGCGGCTGAGCTAGAGGCCAAAATGTACAGGTAGGCACTTTGCAAAAAACACCTCTGTTTTCTTTCAAAAAATTGGATGTGTCCACGTTGCGCTTTGGGGCGTTTCCTGTCGCGGGCGCTAGGCCTACCCACACAAGTGAGGTATCATTTTTATCGGGAGACTTGGGGGAACGCTGGGTGGAAGGAAATTTGTTGCTCCTCTCAGATTTCAGAACTTTCTGCCACAGAAATGTGAGGAACATGTGTTTTTTTAGCCAAATTTTGAGGTTTGCAAAGGATTCTGGGTAACAGAACCTGGTCCGAGCCACACAAGTCACCCCATCTTGGATTCCCCTAGGTCTCTAGTTTTCAGAAATGCACAGGTTTGGTATGTTTCCCTAGGTGCCGGCTGAGCTACAGGCCAAAATCTACAGGTAGGCACTTTGCAAAAAACACCTCTGTTTTCTTTCAAAAAATTGGATGTGTCCACGTTGCACTTTGGGGCGTTTCCTGTCGCGGGCGCTAGGCCTACACACACAAGTGAGGTATCATTTTTATCGGGAGACTTGGGGGAACGCTGGGTGGAAGGAAATTTGTGGCTCCTCTCAGATTCCAGAACTTTCTGCGACAGAAATGTGAGGAACATGTGTTTTTTTAGCCAAATTTTGAGGTTTGCAAAGGATTCTGAGTAACAGAACCTGGTCTGAGCCACCCAAGTCACCCCATCTTGGATTCCCCTAGGTCTCTAGTTTTCAGAATTGCACAGGTTTGGTAGGTTTCCCTAGGTGGCGGCTGAGCAACAGGCCAAAATCTACAGGTAGGCACTTTGCAAAAAACACCTCTGTTTTCTTTAAAAAAATTGGAAGTGTCCACGTTGCGCTTTGGGGCGTTTCCTGTCGCGGGCGCTAGGCCTACCCACACAAGTGAGGTATCATTTTTATCAGGAGACGTGGGGGAACGCTGGGTGGAAGGAAATTTGTGGCTCCTCTCAGATTCCAGAACTTTCTGCCACAGAAATGTGAGGAACATGCGTTTTTTTAGCCAAATTTTGAGGTTTGCAAAGGATTCTGGGTAACAGAACCTGGTCCGAGCCACACAAGTCACACCATCTTGGATTCCTCTAGGTCTCTAGTTTTCAGAAATGCACAGGTTTGGTAGGTTTCCCTAGGTGGCTGCTGAGCTACAGGCCAAAATCTACAGGTAGGCACTTTGCAAAAAACACCTCTGTTTTCTTTCAAAAAATTGGATGTGTCCACGTTGCGCTTTGGGGCGTTTCCTGTCACGGGCGCTAGGCCTACCCACACAAGTGAGGTATCATTTTTATCGGGAGACTGGGGGGAACGCTGGGTGGAAGGAAATTTGTGGCTCCTCTCAGATTTCAGAACTTTCTGCCACAGAAATGTGAGGAACATGTTTTTTTTAGCCAAATTTTGAGGTTTGCAAAGGGTTCTGGGTAACAGAACCTGGTCCGAGCCATACAAGTCACCCTATCTTGGATTCCCCGAGGTCTCTAGTTTTCAGAAATGCACAGGTTTGGTAGGTTTCCCTAGGTGGCGGCTGAGCTACAGGCCAAAATCTACAGGTAGGCGATTTGCAAAAAACACCTCTGTTTTCTTTCAAAAAATTGGATGTGTCCACGTTGCGCTTTGGGGCGTTTCCTGTCTCGGGCGCTAGGCCTACCCACACAATTGAGGTATCTTTTTTATCAGGAGACGTGGGGGAACGCTGGGTGGAAGGAAATTTGTGGCTCCTCTCAGATTCCAGAACTTTCTGCCACAGAAATGTGAGGAACATGTGTTTTTTTAGCCAAATTTTGAGGTTTGCAAAGGATTCTGGGTAACAGAACCTGGTCCGAGTCACACAAGTCACACCATCTTGGATTCCTCTAGGTCTCTAGTTTTCAGAAATGCACAGGTTTGGTAGGTTTCCCTAGGTGGGGGCTGAGCTAGAGGCCAAAATCTACAGGTAGGCACTTTGCAAAAAACACCTCTGTTTTCTTTCAAAAAATTGGATGTGTCCACGTTGCGCTTTGGGGCGTTTCCTGTCGCGGGCGCTAGGCCTACCCACACAAGTGACGTATCATTTTTATCGGGAGACTTGGGGGAACGCTGGGTGGAAGGAAATTTGTTGCTCCTCTCAGATTTCAGAACTTTCTGCCACAGAAATGTGAGGAACATGTGTTTTTTTAGCCAAATTTTGAGGTTTGCAAAGGATTCTGGGTAACAGAACCTGGTCCGAGCCACACAAGTCACCCCATCTTGGATTCCCCTAGGTCTCTAATTTTCAGAAATGCACCGGTTTGGTAGGTTTCCCTAGGTGGCGGCTGAGCGACAGGCCAAAATCTACAGGTAGGCACTTTGCAAAAAACACCTCTGTTTTCTTTAAAAAAATTGGATGTGTCCACGTTGCGCTTTGGGGCGTTTCCTGTCGCGGGCGCTAGGCCTACCCACACAAGTGAGGTATCATTTTTATCAGGAGACGTGGGGGAATGCTGGGTGGAAGGAAATTTGTGGCTCCTCTCAGATTCCAGAACTTTCTGCCACAGAAATGTGAAGAACATGTGTTTTTTTAGCCAAATTTTGAGGTTTGCAAAGGATTCTGGGTAACAGAACCTGGTCCGAGCCACACAAGTCACACCATCTTGGATTCCTCTAGGTCTCTAGTTTTCAGAAATGCACAGGTTTGGTAGGTTTCCCTAGGTGGCGGCTGAGCTAGAGAACAAAATCTACAGGTAGGCACTTTGCAAAAAACACCTCTGTTTTCTTTAAAAAAATTGGATGTGTCCACGTTGCGCTTTGGGGCGTTTCCTGTCACGGGCGCTAGGCCTACCCACACAAGTGAGGTATCATTTTTATCGGGAGACTTGGGGGAACGCTGGGTGGAAGGAAATTTGTGGCTCCTCTCAGATTTCAGAACTTTCTGCCACAGAAATGTGAGGAACATGTGTTTTTTTAGCCAAATTTTGAGGTTTGCAAAGGGTTCTGGGTAACAGAACCTGGTCCGAGCCATACAAGTCACCCTATCTTGGATTCCCCGAGGTCTCTAGTTTTCAGAAATGCACAGGTTTGGTAGGTTTCCCTAGGTGGCGGCTGAGCTACAGGCCAAAATCTACAGGTAGGCACTTTGCAAAAAACACCTCTGTTTTCTTTCAAAAATTTGGATGTGTCCACGTTGCGCTTTGCGGCGTTTCCTGTCGCGGGCGCTAGGCCTACCCACACAAGTGAGGTATCATTTTTATCGGGAGACGTGGGGGAACGCTGGGTGGAAGGAAATTTGTGGCTCCTCTCAGATACCAGAACTTTCTGCCACAGAAATGTGAGGAACATGTGTTTTTTTAGCCAAATTTTGAGGTTTGCAAAGGATTCTGGGTAACAGAACCTGGTCTGAGCCACACAAGTCACCCCATCTTGGATTCCCCTAGGTCTCTAGTTTTCGGAAACGCACAGGTTTGGTAGGTTTCCCTAGGTGGCGGCTGAGCTAGAGGCCAAAATCTACAGGTAGGCACTTTGCAAAAAACACCTCTGTTTTCTTTCAAAAAATTGGATGTGTCGACGTTGCGCTTTGGGGCTTTTCCTGTCGTGGGCACTAGGCTTACCCACACAAGTGAGGTATCATTTTTATCGGGAGACTTGGGGGAACGCTGGGTGGGAGGAAATTTGTGGCTCCTCTCAGATTCCAGAACTTTCTGCCACAGAAATGTAAGGAACATGTGTTTTTTTAGCCAAATTTTGAGGTTTGCAAAGGATTCTGGGTAACAGAACCTGGTCTGAGCCACACAAGTCACCCCATCTTGGATTCCCCTAGGTCTCTAGTTTTCAGAAATGCTCAGGTTTTGTAGGTTTCCCTAGGTGCCGGCTGAGCTACAGGCCAAAATCTACAGGTAGGCACTTTGCAAAAAACACCTCTGTTTTCTTTCAAAATATTGGATGTGTCCACGATGCGCTTTGGGGCGTTTCCTGTCGCGGGCGCTAGGCCTACCCACACAAGTGATGTATCATTTTTATAGGGAGACTTGGGGGAAAGCTTGGTGGAAGGAAATGTGTGGCTTCTCTCAGATTCCAGAACTTTCTGCCACAGAAATGTGAGGAACATGTGTTTTTTTAGCCAAATTTTGAGGTTTGCAAAGGATTCTGGGTAACAGAACCTGGTTCGAGCCACACAAGTCACCCCATCTTGGATTCCACTAGGTCTCTAGTTTTCAGAAATGCACAGGTTTGGTAGGTTTCCCTAGGTGGCGGCTGAGCTACAGGCCAAAATCTAGAGTTAGGCACTTTGCAAAGAACACCTCTGTTTTCTTTAAAAAAATTGGATGTGTCGACGTTGCGCTTTGGGGCGCTTCCTGTCGCAGGCGCTAGGCCTACCCACACAAGTGAGGTATCATTTTTATCGGGAGACTTGGGGGAACGTTGGGTGGAAGGACATTTGTGGCTCCTCACAGATTCCAGAACTTTCTGCCACAGAAATGTGAGGAACATGTGTTTTTTTAGCCAAATTTTGAGGTTTGCAAAGGATTCTGGGTAACAGAATCTGGTCCGAGCTACACAAGTCACCGCATCTTGGATTCCCCTAGGTCTCTAGTTTTCAGAAATGCACAGGTTTGGTAGGTTTCCCTAGGTGGCGGCTGAGCTACAGGCCAAAATCTACAGGTAGGCGATTTGCAAAAAACACCTCTGTTTTCTTTCAAAAAATTGGATGTGTCCACGTTGCGCTTTGGGGCGTTTCCTGTCTCGGGCGCTAGGCCTACCCACACAATTGAGGTATCTTTTTTATCAGGAGACGTGGGGGAACGCTGGGTGGAAGGAAATTTGTGGCTCCTCTCAGATTCCAGAACTTTCTGCCACAGAAATGTGAGGAACATGTGTTTTTTTAGCCAAATTTTGAGGTTTGCAAAGGATTCTGGGTAACAGAACCTGGTCCGAGTCACACAAGTCACACCATCTTGGATTCCTCTAGGTCTCTAGTTTTCAGAAATGCACAGGTTTGGTAGGTTTCCCTAGGTGGGGGCTGAGCTAGAGGCCAAAATCTACAGGTAGGCACTTTGCAAAAAACACCTCTGTTTTCTTTCAAAAAATTGGATGTGTCCACGTTGCGCTTTGGGGCGTTTCCTGTCGCGGGCGCTAGGCCTACCCACACAAGTGACGTATCATTTTTATCGGGAGACTTGGGGGAACGCTGGGTGGAAGGAAATTTGTTGCTCCTCTCAGATTTCAGAACTTTCTGCCACAGAAATGTGAGGAACATGTGTTTTTTTAGCCAAATTTTGAGGTTTGCAAAGGATTCTGGGTAACAGAACCTGGTCCGAGCCACACAAGTCACCCCATCTTGGATTCCCCTAGGTCTCTAATTTTCAGAAATGCACCGGTTTGGTAGGTTTCCCTAGGTGGCGGCTGAGCGACAGGCCAAAATCTACAGGTAGGCACTTTGCAAAAAACACCTCTGTTTTCTTTAAAAAAATTGGATGTGTCCACGTTGCGCTTTGGGGCGTTTCCTGTCGCGGGCGCTAGGCCTACCCACACAAGTGAGGTATCATTTTTATCAGGAGACGTGGGGGAATGCTGGGTGGAAGGAAATTTGTGGCTCCTCTCAGATTCCAGAACTTTCTGCCACAGAAATGTGAAGAACATGTGTTTTTTTAGCCAAATTTTGAGGTTTGCAAAGGATTCTGGGTAACAGAACCTGGTCCGAGCCACACAAGTCACACCATCTTGGATTCCTCTAGGTCTCTAGTTTTCAGAAATGCACAGGTTTGGTAGGTTTCCCTAGGTGGCGGCTGAGCTAGAGAACAAAATCTACAGGTAGGCACTTTGCAAAAAACACCTCTGTTTTCTTTAAAAAAATTGGATGTGTCCACGTTGCGCTTTGGGGCGTTTCCTGTCACGGGCGCTAGGCCTACCCACACAAGTGAGGTATCATTTTTATCGGGAGACTTGGGGGAACGCTGGGTGGAAGGAAATTTGTGGCTCCTCTCAGATTTCAGAACTTTCTGCCACAGAAATGTGAGGAACATGTGTTTTTTTAGCCAAATTTTGAGGTTTGCAAAGGGTTCTGGGTAACAGAACCTGGTCCGAGCCATACAAGTCACCCTATCTTGGATTCCCCGAGGTCTCTAGTTTTCAGAAATGCACAGGTTTGGTAGGTTTCCCTAGGTGGCGGCTGAGCTACAGGCCAAAATCTACAGGTAGGCACTTTGCAAAAAACACCTCTGTTTTCTTTCAAAAATTTGGATGTGTCCACGTTGCGCTTTGCGGCGTTTCCTGTCGCGGGCGCTAGGCCTACCCACACAAGTGAGGTATCATTTTTATCGGGAGACGTGGGGGAACGCTGGGTGGAAGGAAATTTGTGGCTCCTCTCAGATACCAGAACTTTCTGCCACAGAAATGTGAGGAACATGTGTTTTTTTAGCCAAATTTTGAGGTTTGCAAAGGATTCTGGGTAACAGAACCTGGTCTGAGCCACACAAGTCACCCCATCTTGGATTCCCCTAGGTCTCTAGTTTTCGGAAACGCACAGGTTTGGTAGGTTTCCCTAGGTGGCGGCTGAGCTAGAGGCCAAAATCTACAGGTAGGCACTTTGCAAAAAACACCTCTGTTTTCTTTCAAAAAATTGGATGTGTCGACGTTGCGCTTTGGGGCTTTTCCTGTCGTGGGCACTAGGCTTACCCACACAAGTGAGGTATCATTTTTATCGGGAGACTTGGGGGAACGCTGGGTGGGAGGAAATTTGTGGCTCCTCTCAGATTCCAGAACTTTCTGCCACAGAAATGTAAGGAACATGTGTTTTTTTAGCCAAATTTTGAGGTTTGCAAAGGATTCTGGGTAACAGAACCTGGTCTGAGCCACACAAGTCACCCCATCTTGGATTCCCCTAGGTCTCTAGTTTTCAGAAATGCTCAGGTTTTGTAGGTTTCCCTAGGTGCCGGCTGAGCTACAGGCCAAAATCTACAGGTAGGCACTTTGCAAAAAACACCTCTGTTTTCTTTCAAAATATTGGATGTGTCCACGATGCGCTTTGGGGCGTTTCCTGTCGCGGGCGCTAGGCCTACCCACACAAGTGATGTATCATTTTTATAGGGAGACTTGGGGGAAAGCTTGGTGGAAGGAAATGTGTGGCTTCTCTCAGATTCCAGAACTTTCTGCCACAGAAATGTGAGGAACATGTGTTTTTTTAGCCAAATTTTGAGGTTTGCAAAGGATTCTGGGTAACAGAACCTGGTTCGAGCCACACAAGTCACCCCATCTTGGATTCCACTAGGTCTCTAGTTTTCAGAAATGCACAGGTTTGGTAGGTTTCCCTAGGTGGCGGCTGAGCTACAGGCCAAAATCTAGAGTTAGGCACTTTGCAAAGAACACCTCTGTTTTCTTTAAAAAAATTGGATGTGTCGACGTTGCGCTTTGGGGCGCTTCCTGTCGCAGGCGCTAGGCCTACCCACACAAGTGAGGTATCATTTTTATCGGGAGACTTGGGGGAACGTTGGGTGGAAGGACATTTGTGGCTCCTCACAGATTCCAGAACTTTCTGCCACAGAAATGTGAGGAACATGTGTTTTTTTAGCCAAATTTTGAGGTTTGCAAAGGATTCTGGGTAACAGAATCTGGTCCGAGCTACACAAGTCACCGCATCTTGGATTCCCCTAGGTCTCTAGTTTTCAGAAATGCACAGGTTTGGTAGGTTTCCCTAGGTGCCGGCTGAGCTACAGGCCAAAATCTACAGGTAGGCATTTTGCAAAAAACACCTCTGTTTTCTTTCAAAAATTTGGATGTGTCCACGTTGCGCTTTGGGGCGTTTCCTGTCGCGGGCGCTAGGCCTACCCACACAAGTGAGGTATCATTTTTATCGGGAGACGTGGGGGAACGCTGGGTGGAAGGAAATTTGTGGCTCCTCTCAGATACCAGAACTTTCTGCCACAGAAATGTGAGGAACATGTGTTTTTTTAGCCAAATTTTGAGGTTTGCAAAGGATTCTGGGTAACAGAACCTGGTCTGAGCCACACAAGTCACCCCATCTTGGATTCTCCTAGGTCTCTAGTTTTCAGAAACGCACAGGTTTGGTAGGTTTCCCTAGGTGGCGGCTGAGCTAGAGGCCAAAATCTACAGGTAGGCACTTTGCAAAAAACACCTCTGTTTTCTTTCAAAAAATTGGATGTGTCGATGTTGCGCTTTGGGGCTTTTCCTGTCGTAGGCGCTAGGCTTACCCACACAAGTGAGGTATCATTTTTATCGGGAGACTTGGGGGAACGCTGGGTGGAAGGAAATTTGTGGCTCCTCTCAGATTCCAGAACTTTCTGCGACAGAAATGTGAGGAACATGTGTTTTTTTAGCCAAATTTTGAGGTTTGCAAAGGATTCTGGGTAACAGAACCTGGTCCGAGCCACACAAGTCACACCATCTTGGATTCCTCTAGGTCTCTAGTTTTCAGAAATGCACAGGTTTGGTAGGTTTCCCTAGGTGGCGGCTGAGCTAGAGAACAAAATCTACAGGTAGGCACTTTGCAAAAAACACCTCTGTTTTCTTTCAAAAAATTGGATGTGTCCACGTTGCGCTTTGGGGCGTTTCCTGTCACGGGCGCTAGGCCTACCCACACAAGTGAGGTATCATTTTTATCGGGAGACTTGGGGGAATGCTGGGTGGAAGGAAATTTGTGGCTCCTCTCAGATTTCAGAACTTTCTGCCACAGAAATGTGAGGAACATGTGTTTTTTTAGCCAAATTTTGAGGTTTGCAAAGGGTTCTGGGTAACAGAACCTGGTCCGAGCCATACAAGTCACCCTATCTTGGATTCCCCGAGGTCTCTAGTTTTCAGAAATGCACAGGTTTGGTAGGTTTCCCTAGGTGGCGGCTGAGCTACAGGCCAAAATCTACAGGTAGGCACTTTGCAAAAAACACCTCTGTTTTCTTTCAAAAATTTGGATGTGTCCACGTTGCGCTTTGGGGCGTTTCCTGTCGCGGGCGCTAGGCCTACCCACACAAGTGAGGTATCATTTTTATCGGGAGACGTGGGGGAACGCTGGGTGGAAGGAAATTTGTGGCTCCTCTCAGATACCAGAACTTTCTGCCACAGAAATGTGAGGAACATGTGTTTTTTTAGCCAAATTTTGAGGTTTGCAAAGGATTCTGGGTAACAGAACCTGGTCTGAGCCACACAAGTCACCCCATCTTGGATTCCCCTAGGTCTCTAGTTTTCAGAAACGCACAGGTTTGGTAGGTTTCCCTAGGTGGCGGCTGAGCTAGAGGCCAAAATCTACAGGTAGGCACTTTGCAAAAAACACCTCTGTTTTCTTTCAAAAAATTGGATGTGTCGACGTTGCGCTTTGGGGCTTTTCCTGTCGTGGGCACTAGGCTTACCCACACAAGTGAGGTATCATTTTTATCGGGAGACTTGGGGGAACGCTGGGTGGGAGGAAATTTGCGGCTCCTCTCAGATTCCAGAACTTTCTGCCACAGAAATGTAAGGAACATGTGTTTTTTTAGCCAAATTTTGAGGTTTGCAAAGGATTCTGGGTAACAGAACCTGGTCTGAGCCACACAAGTCACCCCATCTTGGATTCCCCTAGGTCTCTAGTTTTCAGAAATGCTCAGGTTTTGTAGGTTTCCCTAGGTGCCGGCTGAGCTACAGGCCAAAATCTACAGGTAGGCACTTTGCAAAAAACACCTCTGTTTTCTTTCAAAATATTGGATGTGTCCACGATGCGCTTTGGGGCGTTTCTTGTCGCGGGCGCTAGGCCTACCCACACAAGTGATGTATCATTTTTATCGGGAGACTTGGGGGAAAGCTTGGTGGAAGGAAATGTGTGGCTTCTCTCAGATTCCAGAACTTTCTGCCACAGAAATGTGAGGAACATGTGTTTTTTTAGCCAAATTTTGAGGTTTGCAAAGGATTCTGGGTAACAGAACCTGGTTCGAGCCACACAAGTCACCCCATCTTGGATTCCACTAGGTCTCTAGTTTTCAGAAATGCACAGGTTTGGTAGGTTTCCCTAGGTGCCGGCTGAGCTACAGGCCAAAATCTACAGGTAGGCACTTTGCAAAAAACACCTCTGTTTTCTTTCAAAAAATTGGATGTGTCCACGTTGCACTTTGGGGCGTTTCCTGTCGCGGGCGCTAGGCCTACACACACAAGTGAGGTATCATTTTTATCGGGAGACTTGGGGGAACGCTGGGTGGAAGGAAATTTGTGGCTCCTCTCAGATTCCAGAACTTTCTGCGACAGAAATGTGAGGAACATGTGTTTTTTTAGCCAAATTTTGAGGTTTGCAAAGGATTCTGAGTAACAGAACCTGGTCTGAGCCACCCAAGTCACCCCATCTTGGATTCCCCTAGGTCTCTAGTTTTCAGAATTGCACAGGTTTGGTAGGTTTCCCTAGGTGGCGGCTGAGCGACAGGCCAAAATCTACAGGTAGGCACTTTGCAAAAAACACCTCTGTTTTCTTTCAAAAAATTGGATGTGTCCACGTTGCGCTTTGGGGCGTTTCCTGTCGCGGGCGCTAGGCCTACCCACACAAGTGAGGTATCATTTTTATCAGGAGACGTGGGGGAACGCTGGGTGGAAGGAAATTTGTGGCTCCTCTCAGATTCCAGAACTTTCTGCCACAGAAATGTGAGGAACATGTGTTTTTTTAGCCAAATTTTGAGGTTTGCAAAGGATTCTGGGTAACAGAACCTGGTCCGAGCCACACAAGTCACACCATCTTGGATTCCTCTAGGTCTCTAGTTTTCAGAAATGCACAGGTTTGGTAGGTTTCCCTAGGTGGCTGCTGAGCTAGAGAACAAAATCTACAGGTAGGTACTTTGCAAAAAACACCTCTGTTTTCTTTCAAAAAATTGGATGTGTCCACGTTGCGCTTTGGGGCGTTTCCTGTCACGGGCGCTAGGCCTACCCACACAAGTGAGGTATCATTTTTATCGGGAGACTGGGGGGAACGCTGGGTGGAAGGAAATTTGTGGCTCCTCTCAGATTTCAGAACTTTCTGCCACAGAAATGTGAGGAACATGTGTTTTTTTAGCCAAATTTTGAGGTTTGCAAAGGGTTCTGGGTAACAGAACCTGGTCCGAGCCATACAAGTCACCCTATCTTGGATTCCCCGAGGTCTCTAGTTTTCAGAAATGCACAGGTTTGGTAGGTTTCCCTAGGTGGCGGCTGAGCTACAGGCCAAAATCTACAGGTAGGCGCTTTGCAAAAAACACCTCTGTTTTCTTTCAAAAAATTGGATGTGTCCACGTTGCGCTTTGGGGCGTTTCCTGTCACGGGCGCTAGGCCTACCCACACAATTGAGGTATCATTTTTATCAGGAGACGTGGGGGAACGCTGGGTGGAAGGAAATTTGTGGCTCCTCTCAGATTCCAGAACTTTCTGCCACAGAAATGTGAGGAACATGTGTTTTTTTAGCCAAATTTTGAGGTTTGCAAAGGATTCTGGGTAACAGAACCTGGTCCGAGCCACACAAGTCACACCATCTTGGATTCCTCTAGGTCTCTAGTTTTCAGAAATCCACAGGTTTGGCAGGTTTCCCTAGGTGGCGGCTGAGCTAGAGGCCAAAATCTACAGGTAGGCACTTTGCAAAAAACACCTCTGTTTTCTTTCAAAAAATTGGATGTGTCCACGTTGCGCTTTGGGGCGTTTCCTGTCGCGGGCGCTAGGCCTACCCACACAAGTGACGTATCATTTTTATCGGGAGACTTGGGGGAACGCTGGGTGGAAGGAAATTTGTTGCTCCTCTCAGATTTCAGAACTTTCTGCCACAGAAATGTGAGGAACATGTGTTTTTTTAGCCAAATTTTGAGGTTTGCAAAGGATTCTGGGTAACAGAACCTGGTCCGAGCCACACAAGTCACCCCATCTTGGATTCCCCTAGGTCTCTAGTTTTCAGAAATGCACAGGTTTGGTAGGTTTCCCTAGGTGGCGGCTGAGCGACAGGTCAAAATCTACAGGTAGGCATTTTGCAAAAAACACCTCTGTTTTATTTCAAAAATTTGGATGTGTCCACGTTGCGCTTTGGGGTGTTTCCTGTCGCGGGCGCTAGGCCTACCCACACAAGTGAGGTATCATTTTTATCGGGAGACGTGGGGGAACGCTGGGTGGAAGGAAATTTGTGGCTCCTCTCAGATACCAGAACTTTCTGCCACAGAAATGTGAGGAACATGTGTTTTTTTAGCCAAATTTTGAGGTTTGCAAAGGATTCTGGGTAACAGAACCTGGTCTGAGCCACACAAGTCACCCCATCTTGGATTCCCCTAGGTCTCTAGTTTTCAGAAATGCACAGGTTTGGTAGGTTTCCCTAGGTGGCGGCTGAGCTAGAGAACAAAATCTACAGGTAGGCACTTTGCAAAAAACACCTCTGTTTTCTTTCAAAAAATTGGATGTGTCCACGTTGCGCTTTGGGGCGTTTCCTGACGCGGGCGCTAGGCCTACCCACACAAGTGAGGTATCATTTTTATCGGGAGACTTGGGGGAACGCTGTGTGGAAGGAAATTTGTGGCTCCTCTCAGATTTCAGAACTTTCTGCCACAGAAATGTGAGGAACATGTGTTTTTATAGCCAAATTTTGAGGTTTGCAAAGGGTTCTGGGTAACAGAACCTGGTCCGAGCCATACAAGTCACCCTATCTTGGATTCCCCGAGGTCTCTAGTTTTCAGAAATGCACAGGTTTGGTAGGTTTCCCTAGGTGGCGGCTGAGCTACAGGCCAAAATCTACAGGTAGGCACTTTGCAAAAAACACCTCTGTTTTCTTTCAAAAAATTGGATGTGTCCACGTTGCGCTTTGGGGCGTTTCCTGTCGCTGGCGTTAGGCCTACTCACACAAGTGAGGTATCATTTTTATCGGGAGACGTGGGGGAACGCTGGGTGGAAGGAAATTTGTGGCTCCTCTCAGATTCCAGAACTTTCTGCCACAGAAATGTGAGGGCCATGTGTTTTTTTAGCCAAATTATGAGGTTTGCAAAGGATTCTGGGTAACAGAACCTGGTCTGAGCCACACAAGTCACCCCATCTTGGATTCCCCTAGGTCTCTATTTTTCAGAAACACACAGGTTTGGTAGGTTTCCCTAGGTGGCGGCTGAGCTAGAGGCCAAAATCTACAGGTAGGCACTTTGCAAAAAACACCTCTGTTTTCTTTAAAAAAATTGGATGTGTCGACGTTGCGCTTTGGGGCTTTTCCTGTCGTGGGCACTAGGCTTACCCACACAAGTGAGGTATCATTTTTATCGGGAGACTTGGGGGAACGCTGGGTGGGAGGAAATTTGTGGCTCCTCACAGATTCCAGAACTTTCTGCCACAGAAATGTGAGGAACATGTGTTTTTTTAGCCAAATTTTGAGGTTTGCAAAGGATTCTGGGTAACAGAACCTGGTTCGAGCCACACAAGTCACCCCATCTTGGATTCCACTAGGTCTCTAGTTTTCAGAAATGCACAGGTTTGGTAGGTTTCCCTAGGTGGCGGCTGAGCTACAGGCCAAAATCTAGAGTTAGGCACTTTGCAAAAAACACCTCTGTTTTCTTTAAAAAAATTGGATGTGTCGACGTTGCGCTTTGGGGCGCTTCCTGTCGCGGGCGCTAGGCCTACCCACACAAGTGAGGTATCATTTTTATCGGGAGACTTGGGGGAACGTTGGGTGGAAGGACATTTGTGGCTCCTCACAGATTCCAGAACTTTCTGCCACAGAAATGTGAGGAACATGTGTTTTTTTAGCCAAATTTTGAGGTTTGCAAAGGATTCTGGGTAACAGAATCTGGTCCGAGCTACACAAGTCACCGCATCTTGGATTCCCCTAGGTCTCTAGTTTTCAGAAATGCACAGGTTTGGTAGGTTTCCCTAGGTGCCGGCTGAGCTACAGGCCAAAATCTACAGGTAGGCATTTTGCAAAAAACACCTCTGTTTTATTTCAAAAATTTGGATGTGTCCACGTTGCGCTTTGGGGTGTTTCCTGTCGCGGGCGCTAGGCCTACCCACACAAGTGAGGTATCATTTTTATCGGGAGACGTGGGGGAACGCTGGGTGGAAGGAAATTTGTGGCTCCTCTCAGATACCAGAACTTTCTGCCACAGAAATGTGAGGAACATGTGTTTTTTTAGCCAAATTTTGAGGTTTGCAAAGGATTCTGGGTAACAGAACCTGGTCTGAGCCACACAAGTCACCCCATCTTGGATTCCCCTAGGTCTCTAGTTTTCAGAAATGCACAGGTTTGGTAGGTTTCCCTAGGTGGCGGCTGAGCTAGAGAACAAAATCTACAGGTAGGCACTTTGCAAAAAACACCTCTGTTTTCTTTCAAAAAATTGGATGTGTCCACGTTGCGCTTTGGGGCGTTTCCTGACGCGGGCGCTAGGCCTACCCACACAAGTGAGGTATCATTTTTATCGGGAGACTTGGGGGAACGCTGTGTGGAAGGAAATTTGTGGCTCCTCTCAGATTTTAGAACTTTCTGCCACAGAAATGTGAGGAACATGTGTTTTTATAGCCAAATTTTGAGGTTTGCAAAGGGTTCTGGGTAACAGAACCTGGTCCGAGCCATACAAGTCACCCTATCTTGGATTCCCCGAGGTCTCTAGTTTTCAGAAATGCACAGGTTTGGTAGGTTTCCCTAGGTGGCGGCTGAGCTACAGGCCAAAATCTACAGGTAGGCACTTTGCAAAAAACACCTCTGTTTTCTTTCAAAAAATTGGATGTGTCCACGTTGCGCTTTGGGGCGTTTCCTGTCGCTGGCGTTAGGCCTACTCACACAAGTGAGGTATCATTTTTATCGGGAGACGTTTGGGAACGCTGGGTGGAAGGAAATTTGTGGCTCCTCTCAGATTCCAGAACTTTCTGCCACAGAAATGTGAGGGCCATGTGTTTTTTTAGCCAAATTATGAGGTTTGCAAAGGATTCTGGGTAACAGAACCTGGTCTGAGCCACACAAGTCACCCCATCTTGGATTCCCCTAGGTCTCTATTTTTCAGAAACACACAGGTTTGGTAGGTTTCCCTAGGTGGCGGCTGAGCTAGAGGCCAAAATCTACAGGTAGGCACTTTGCAAAAAACACCTCTGTTTTCTTTAAAAAAATTGGATGTGTCGACGTTGCGCTTTGGGGCTTTTCCTGTCGTGGGCACTAGGCTTACCCACACAAGTGAGGTATCATTTTTATCGGGAGACTTGGGGGAACGCTGGGTGGGAGGAAATTTGTGGCTCCTCTCAGATTCCAGAACTTCCTGCCACAGAAATGTAAGGAACATGTGTTTTTTTAGCCAAATTTTGAGGTTTGCAAAGGATTCTGGGTAACAGAACCTGGTCTGAGCCACACAAGTCACCCCATCTTTGATTCCCCTAGGTCTCTAGTTTTCAGAAATGCACAGGTTTTGTAGGTTTCCCTAGGTGCCGGCTGAGCTACAGGCCAAAATCTACAGGTAGGCACTTTGCAAAAAACACCTCTGTTTTCTTTCAAAAAATTGGATGTATCCACGTTGCGCTTTGGGGCGTTTCCTTTCGCGGGCGCTAGGCCTACCCACACAAGTGAGGTATCATTTTTATCGGGAGACTTGGGGGAACGTTGGGTGGAAAGACATTTGTGGCTCCTCACAGATTCCAGAACTTTCTGCCACAGAAATGTGAGGAACATGTGTTTTTTTAGCCAAATTTTGAGGTTTGCAAAGGATTCTGGGTAACAGAATCTGGTCCGAGCTACACAAGTCACCGCATCTTGGATTCCCCTAGGTCTCTAGTTTTCAGAAATGCACAGGTTTGGTAGGTTTCCCTAGGTGCCGGCTGAGCTACAGGCCAAAATCTACAGGTAGGCATTTTGCAAAAAACACCTCTGTTTTCTTTCAAAAATTTGGATGTGTCCACGTTGCACTTTGGGGTGTTTCCTGTCGCGGGCGCTAGGCCTACCCACACAAGTGAGGTATCATTTTTATCGGGAGACTTGGGGGAACGCTGGGTGGAAGGAAATTTGTTGCTCCTCTCAGATTTCAGAACTTTCTGCCACAGAAATGTGAGGAACATGTGTTTTTTTAGCCAAAATTTTGAGGTTTGCAAAGGATTCTGGGTAACAGAACCTGGTCCGAGCCACACAAGTCACCCCATCTTGGATTCCCCTAGGTCTCTAGTTTTAAGAAATGCACAAGTTTGGTAGTTTTCCCTAGGTGCCGGCCGAGCTAGAGGCCATAATCTACAGGTAGGCACTTTGCAAAAAACACCTCTGTTTTCTTTCAAAAAATTGGATGTGTCCACGTTGCGCTTTGGGGCGTTTCCTGTCGCGGGCGCTAGGCCTACCCACACAAGTGAGGTATCATTTTTATCGGGAGACTTGGGGGAACGCTGGGTGGAAGAAAATTTGTGGCTCCTCTCAGATTCCAGAACTTTTTGCCACAGAAATGTGAGGAACATGTGATTTTTTATCCAAATTTTGAGGTTTGCAAAGGATTCTAGGTAACAGAACCTGGTCCGAGCCACACAAGTCACCCCATCTTGGATTCCCCTAGGTCTCTAGTTTTCAGAAATGCACAGGTTTGGTATGTTTCCCTAGGTGCCGGCTGAGCTACAGGCCAAAATCTACAGGTAGGCACTTTGCAAAAAACACCTCTGTTTTCTTTCAAAAAATTGGATGTGTCCACGTTGCGCTTTGGGGCGTTTCCTGTCGCGGGCGCTAGGCCTACCCACACAAGTGAGGTATCATTTTTATCGGGAGACTTGGGGGAACGCTGGGTGGAAGGACATTTGTGGCTCCTCTCAGATTCCAGAACTTTCTGCGACAGAAATGTGAGGAACATGTGTTTTTTTAGCCAAATTTTGAGGTTTGCAAAGGATTCTGGGTAACAGAACCTGGACTGAGCCACACAAGTCACCCCATCTTGGATTCCCCTAGGTCTCTAGTTTTCAGAAATGCACAGGTTTGGTAGGTTTCCCTAGGTGGTGGCTGAGCGACAGGCCAAAATCTACAGTTAGGCACTTTGCAAAAAACACCTCTGTTTTCTTTCAAAAAATTGGATGTCTCCACGTTGCGCTTTGGGGCGTTTCCTGTCGCGGGCGCTAGGCCTACCCACACAAGTGAGGTATCATTTTTATCAGGAGACGTGGGGGAACGCTGGGTGGAAGGAAATTTGTGGCTCCTCTCAGATTCCAGAACTTTCTGCCACAGAAATGTGAGGAACATGTGTTTTTTTAGCCAAATTATGAGGTTTGCAAAGGATTCTGGGTAACAGAACCTGGTCCGAGCCACACAAGTCACACCATCTTGGATTCCTCTAGGTCTCTAGTTTTCAGAAATGCACAGGTTTGGTAGATTTCCCTAGGTGGCGGCTGAGCTAGAGGCCAAAATCTACAGGTAGGCACTTTGCAAAAAACACCTCTGTTTTCTTTAAAAAAATTGGATGTGTCCACGTTGCGCTTTGGGGCGTTTCCTGTCGTGGGCGCTAGGCCTACCCACACAAGTGAGGTATCATTTTTATCGGGAGACTTGGGGGAACGCTGGGTGGAAGGAAATTTGTGGCTCTTCTCAGATTTCAGAACTTTCTGCCACAGAAATGTGAGGAACATGTGTTTTTTTAGCCAAATTTTGAGGTTTGCAAAGGATTCTGGGTAACAGAACCTGGTCCGAGACACACAAGTCACCCCATCTTGGATTCCCCTAGGTCTCTAGTTTTCAGAAATGCACAGGTTTGGTATGTTTCCCTAGGTGCCGGCTGAGCTACAGGCCAAAATCTACAGGTAGGCACTTTGCAAAAAACACCTCTGTTTTCTTTCAAAAAATTGGATGTGTCCACGTTGCACTTTGGGGCGTTTCCTGTCGCGGGCGCTAGGCCTACCCACACAAGTGAGGCATCATTTTTATCGGGAGACTTGGGGGAAAGCTGGGTGGAAGATAATTTGTGGCTCCTCTCAGATTCCAGAACTTTCTGTGACAGAAATGTGAGGAACATGTGTTTTTTTAGCCAAATTTTGAGGTTTGCAAAGGATTCTGGGTAACAGAACCTGGTCTGAGCCACACAAGTCACCCCATCTTGGATTCCCCTAGGTCTCTAGTTTTCAGAAATGCACAGGTTTGGTACGTTTCCCTAGGTGGCGGCTGAGCTAGAGAACAAAATCTACAGGTAGGCACTTTGCAAAAAACACCTCTGTTTTCTTTCAAAAAATTGGATGTGTCCACGTTGCGCTTTGGGGCGTTTCCTGTCGCGGGCGCTAGGCCTACCCACACAAGTGAGGTATCATTTTTATCGGGAGACTTGGGGGAACGCTGTGTGGAAGGAAATTTGTTGCTCCTCTCAGATTTCAGAACTTTCTGCCACAGAAATGTGAGGAACATTTGTTTTTTTAGCCAAATTTTGAGGTTTGCAAAGGGTTCTGTGTAACAGAACCTGGTCCGAGCCATACAAGTCACCCTATCTTGGATTCCCCGAGGTCTCTAGTTTTCAGAAATGCACAGGTTTGGTAGGTTTCCCTAGGTGGCGGCTGAGCTAGAGAACAAAATCTACAGGTAGGCACTTTGCAAAAAACACTTCTGTTTTCTTTCAAAAAATTGGATGTGTCCACGTTGCGCTTTGGGGCGTTTCCTGTCGCGGGCGCTAGGCCTACCCACACAAGTGAGGTATCATTTTTATCGGGAGACTTGGGGGAACGCTGTGTGGAAGGAAATTTGTGGCTCCTCTCAGATTCCTGAACTTTCTGCCACAGAAATGTGAGGAACATGTGTTTTGTTAGCCAAATTTTGAGGTTTGCAAAGGGTTCTGGGTAACAGAACCTGGTCCGAGCCATACAAGTCACCCTATCTTGGATTCCCCGAGGTCTCTAGTTTTCAGAAATGCACAGGTTTGGTAGGTTTCCCTAGGTGGCGGCTGAGCTACAGGCCAAAATCTACAGGTAGGCACTTTGCAAAAAACACCTCTGTTTTCTTTAAAAAAATTGGATGTGTCCACGTTGCGCTTTGGGGCGTTTCCTGTCGCTGGCGTTAGGCCTACTCTCACAAGTGAGGTATCATTTTTATCGGGAGACGTGGGGGAACGCTGGGTGGAAGGAAATTTGTGGCTCCTCTCAGATTCCTGAACTTTCTGCCACAGAAATGTGAGGGCCATGTGTTTTTTTAGCCAAATTATGAGGTTTGCAAAGGATTCTGGGTAACAGAATCTGGTCCGAGCTACACAAGTCACCGCATCTTGGATTCCCCTATGTCTCTAGTTTTCAGAAATGCACAGGTTTGGTAGGTTTCCCTAGGTGCCGGCTGAGCTACAGGCCAAAATCTACAGGTAGGCATTTTGCAAAAAACACCTCTGTTTTCTTTAAAAAATTTGGATGTGTCCACGTTGCGCTTTGGGGCGTTTCCTGTCGCGGGCGCTAGGCCTACCCACACAAGTGAGGTATCATTTTTATCGGGAGACGTGGGGGAACGCTGGGTGGAAAGAAATTTGTGGCTCCTCTCAGATACCAGAACTTTCTGCCACAGAAATGTGAGGAACATGTGTTTTTTTAGCCAAATTTTGAGGTTTGCAAAGGATTCTGGGTAACAGAACCTGGTCTGAGCCACACAAGTCACCCCATCTTGGATTCCCCTAGGTCTCTATTTTTCAAAAACACACAGGTTTGGTAGGTTTCCCTAGGTGGCGGCTGAGCTAGAGGCCAAAATCTACAGGTAGGCACTTTGCAAAAAACACCTCTGTTTTCTTTAAAAAAATTGGATGTGTTGACGTTGCGCTTTGGGGCTTTTCCTGTCGTGGGCACTAGGCTTACCCACACAAGTGAGGTATCATTTTTATCGGGAGACTTGGGGGAACGCTGGGTGGGAGGAAATTTGTGGCTCCTCTCAGATTCCAGAACTTTCTGCCACAGAAATGTAAGGAACATGTGATTTTTTAGCCAAATTTTGAGGTTTGCAAAGGATTCTGGGTAACAGAACCTGGTCTGAGTCACACAAGTCACCCCATCTTGGATTCCCCTAGGTCTCTAGTTTTCAGAAATGCACAGGTTTTGTAGGTTTCCCTAGGTGCCGGCTGAGCTACAGGCCAAAATCTACAGGTAGGCACTTTGCAAAAAACACCTCTGTTTTCTTTCAAAAAATTGGATGTGTCCACGTTGCGCTTTGGGGCGTTTCCTGTCGCGGGCGCTAGGCCTACCCACACAAGTGAGGTATCATTTTTATCGGGAGACTTGGGGGAACGCTGGGTGGAAGGAAATTTGTGGCTCCTCTCAGATTTCAGAACTTGCTGCCACAGAAATGTGAGGAACATGTGTTTTTTTAGCCAAAATTTTGAGGTTTGCAAAGGATTCTGGGTAACAGAACCTGGTCCGAGCCACACAAGTCACCCCATCTTGGATTCCTCTAGGTCTCTAGTTTTAAGAAATGCACAAGTTTGGTAGTTTTCCCTAGGTGCCGGCCAAGCTAGAGGCCATAATCTACAGGTAGGCACTTTGCAAAAAACACCTCTGTTTTCTTTAAAAAAATTGGATGTGTCCACTTTGCGCTTTGGGGCGTTTCCTGTCGCGGGCGCTAGGCCTACCCACACAAGTGAGGTATCATTTTTATCGGGAGACTTGGGGGAACGCTGGGTGGAAGGACATTTGTGGCTCCTCTCAGATTCCAGAACTTTTTGCCACAGAAATGTGAGGAACATGTGATTTTTTAGCCAACTTTTGAGGTTTGCAAAGGATTCTGAGTAACAGAACCTGGTCCGAGCAACACAAGTCACCCCATCTTGGATTCCCCTAGGTCTCTAGTTTTCAGAAATGCACAGGTTTGGTATGTTTCCCTAGGTGCCGGCTGAGCTACAGGCCAAAATCTACAGGTAGGCACTTTGCAAAAAACACCTCTGTTTTCTTTAAAAAAATTGGATGTGTCCACGTTGCGCTTTGGGGCGTTTCCTGTCGCGGGCGCTAGGCCTACCCACACAAGTGAGGTATCATTTTTATCAGGTGACGTGGGGGAACGCTGGGTGGAAGGAAATTTGTGGCTCCTCTCAGATTCCAGAACTTTCTGCCACAGAAATGTGAGGAACATGTGTTTTTTTAGCCAAATTTTGAGGTTTGCAAAGGATTCTGGGTAACAGAACCTGGTCCGAGCAACACAAGTCACACCATCTTGGATTCCTCTAGGTCTCTAGTTTTCAGAAATGCACAGGTTTGGTAGGTTTCCCTAGGTGGCGGCTGAGCTAGAGGCCAAAATCTACAGGTAGGCACTTTGCAAAAAACACCTCTGTTTTCTTTCAAAAAATTGGATGTGTCCACGTTGCGCTTTGGGGCGTTTCCTGTCGCGGGCGCTAAGCCTACCCACACAAGTGAGGTATCATTTTCATCGGGAGACTTGGGGGAACGCTTGGTGGAAGGACATTTGTGGCTCCTCTCAGATTTCAGAACTTTCTGCCACAGAAATGTGAGGAACATGTGTTTTTTTAGCCAAATTTTGAGGTTTGCAAAGGGTTCTGGGTAACAGAACCTGGTCCGAGCCACACAAGTCACCCCATCTTGGATTCCCCGAGGTCTCTAGTTTTCAGAAATGCACAAGTTTGGTAGGTTTCCCTAGGTGGCGGCTGAGCTACAGGCAAAAATCTACAGGTAGGCACTTTGCAAAAAACACCTCTGTTTTCTTTCAAAAAATTGGATGTGTCCACGTTGCGCTTTGGGGCGTTTCCTGTCACGGGTGTTAGGCCTACTCACACAAGTGAGGTATCATTTTTGTCGGGAGACGTGGGGGAACGCTGGGTGGAAGGAAATTTGTGGCTCCTCTCAGATTCCAGAACTTTCTGCCACAGAAATGTGAGGACCATGTGTTTTTTTAGTCAAATTATGAGGTTTGCAAAGGATTCTGGGTAACAGAACCTGGTCCGAGCCACACAAGTCACCCCATCTTGGATTCCCCTAGGTCTCTAGTTTTCAGAAATGCACAGGTTTGGTACGTTTCCCTAGGTGGCGGCTGAGCTAGAGATCAAAATCTACAGGTAGGCACTTTGCAAAAAACACCTCTGTTTTCTTTCAAAAAATTGGATGTGTCCACGTTGCGCTTTGGGGCGTTTCCTGTCGCGGGCGCTAGGCCTACCCACACAAGTGAGGTATCATTTTTATCGGGAGACTTGGGGGAACGCTGTGTGGAAGGAAATTTGTGGCTCCTCTCAGATTTCAGAACTTTCTGCCACAGAAATGTGAGGAACATGTGTTTTGTTAGCCAAATTTTGAGGTTTGCAAAGGGTTCTGGGTAACAGAACCTGGTCCGAGCCATACAAGTCACCCTATCTTGGATTCCCCGAGGTCTCTAGTTTTCAGAAATGCACAGGTTTGGTAGGTTTCCCTAGGTGGCGGCTGAGCTACAGGCCAAAATCTACAGGTAGGCACTTTGCAAAAAACACCTCTGTTTTCTTTCAAAAAATTGGATGTGTCCACGTTGCGCTTTGGGGCGTTTCCTGTCGCTGGCGTTAGGCCTACTCACACAAGTGAGGTATCATTTTTATCGGGAGACGTGGGGGAACGCTGGGTGGAAGGAAATTTGTGGCTCCTCTCAGATTCCTGAACTTTCTGCCACAGAAATGTGAGGGCCATGTGTTTTTTTAGCCAAATTATGAGGTTTGCAAAGGATTCTGGGTAACAGAATCTGGTCCGAGCTACACAAGTCACCGCATCTTGGATTCCCCTATGTCTCTAGTTTTCAGAAATGCACAGGTTTGGTAGGTTTCCCTAGGTGCCGGCTGAGCTACAGGCCAAAATCTACAGGTAGGCATTTTGCAAAAAACACCTCTGTTTTCTTTAAAAAATTTGGATGTGTCCACGTTGCGCTTTGGGGCGTTTCCTGTCGCGGGCGCTAGGCCTACCCACACAAGTGAGGTATCATTTTTATCGGGAGACGTGGGGGAACGCTGGGTGGAAAGAAATTTGTGGCTCCTCTCAGATACCAGAACTTTCTGCCACAGAAATGTGAGGAACATGTGTTTTTTTAGCCAAATTTTGAGGTTTGCAAAGGATTCTGGGTAACAGAACCTGGTCTGAGCCACACAAGTCACCCCATCTTGGATTCCCCTAGGTCTCTATTTTTCAAAAACACACAGGTTTGGTAGGTTTCCCTAGGTGGCGGCTGAGCTAGAGGCCAAAATCTACAGGTAGGCACTTTGCAAAAAACACCTCTGTTTTCTTTAAAAAAATTGGATGTGTTGACGTTGCGCTTTGGGGCTTTTCCTGTCGTGGGCACTAGGCTTACCCACACAAGTGAGGTATCATTTTTATCGGGAGACTTGGGGAAACGCTGGGTGGGAGGAAATTTGTGGCTCCTCTCAGATTCCAGAACTTTCTGCCACAGAAATGTAAGGAACATGTGTTTTTTTAGCCAAATTTTGAGGTTTGCAAAGGATTCTGGGTAACAGAACCTGGTCTGAGTCACACAAGTCACCCCATCTTGGATTCCCCTAGGTCTCTAGTTTTCAGAAATGCACAGGTTTTGTAGGTTTCCCTAGGTGCCGGCTGAGCTACAGGCCAAAATCTACAGGTAGGCACTTTGCAAAAAACACCTCTGTTTTCTTTCAAAAAATTGGATGTGTCCACGTTGCGCTTTGGGGCGTTTCCTGTCGCGGGCGCTAGGCCTACCCACACAAGTGAGGTATCATTTTTATCGGGAGACTTGGGGGAACGCTGGGTGGAAGGAAATTTGTGGCTCCTCTCAGATTTCAGAACTTGCTGCCACAGAAATGTGAGGGCCATGTGTTTTTTTAGCCAAAATTTTGAGGTTTGCAAAGGATTCTGGGTAACAGAACCTGGTCCGAGCCACACAAGTCACCCCATCTTGGATTCCCCTAGGTCTCTAGTTTTAAGAAATGCACAAGTTTGGTAGTTTTCCCTAGGTGCCGGCTGAGCTAGAGGCCATAATCTACAGGTAGGCACTTTGCAAAAAACACCTCTGTTTTCTTTAAAAAAATTGGATGTGTCCACGTTGCGCTTTGGGGCGTTTCCTGTCGCGGGCGCTAGGCCTACCCACACAAGTGAGGTATCATTTTTATCGGGAGACTTGGGGGAACGCTGGGTGGAAGGACATTTGTGGCTCCTCTCAGATTCCAGAACTTTTTGCCACAGAAATGTGAGGAACATGTGATTTTTTAGCCAACTTTTGAGGTTTGCAAAGGATTCTGAGTAACAGAACCTGATCCGAGCAACACAAGTCACCCCATCTTGGATTCCCCTAGGTCTCTAGTTTTCAGAAATGCACAGGTTTGGTATGTTTCCCTAGGTGCCGGCTGAGCTACAGGCCAAAATCTACAGGTAGGCACTTTGCAAAAAACACCTCTGTTTTCTTTAAAAAAATTGGATGTGTCCACGTTGCGCTTTGGGGCGTTTCCTGTCGCGGGCGCTAGGCCTACCCACACAAGTGAGGTATCATTTTTATCGGGAGACGTGGGGGAACGCTGGGTGGAAGGAAATTTGTGGCTCCTCTCAGATTCCTGAACTTTCTGCCACAGAAATGTGAGGGCCATGTGTTTTTTTAGCCAAATTATGAGGTTTGCAAAGGATTCTGGGTAACAGAATCTGGTCCGAGCTACACAAGTCACCGCATCTTGGATTCCCCTATGTCTCTAGTTTTCAGAAATGCACAGGTTTGGTAGGTTTCCCTAGGTGCCGGCTGAGCTACAGGCCAAAATCTACAGGTAGGCATTTTGCAAAAAACACCTCTGTTTTCTTTCAAAAATTTGGATGTGTCCACGTTGCGCTTTGGGGCGTTTCCTGTCGCGGGCGCTAGGCCTACCCACACAAGTGAGGTATCATTTTTATCGGGAGACGTGGGGGAACGCTGGGTGGAAAGAAATTTGTGGCTCCTCTCAGATACCAGAACTTTCTGCCACAGAAATGTGAGGAACATGTGTTTTTTTAGCCAAATTTTGAGGTTTGCAAAGGATTCTGGGTAACAGAACCTGGTCTGAGCCACACAAGTCACCCCATCTTGGATTCCCCTAGGTCTCTATTTTTCAAAAACACACAGGTTTGGTAGGTTTCCCTAGGTGGCGGCTGAGCTAGAGGCCAAAATCTACAGATAGGCACTTTGCAAAAAACACCTCTGTTTTCTTTAAAAAAATTGGATGTGTTGACGTTGCGCTTTGGGGCTTTTCCTGTCGTGGGCACTAGGCTTACCCACACAAGTGAGGTATCATTTTTATCGGGAGACTTGGGGGAACGCTGGGTGGGAGGAAATTTGTGGCTCCTCTCAGATTCCAGAACTTTCTGCCACAGAAATGTAAGGAACATGTGTTTTTTTAGCCAAATTTTGAAGTTTGCAAAGGATTCTGGGTAACAGAACCTGGTCTGAGTCACACAAGTCACCCCATCTTGGATTCCCCTAGGTCTCTAGTTTTCAGAAATGCACAGGTTTTGTAGGTTTCCCTAGGTGCCGGCTGAGCTACAGGCCAAAATCTACAGGTAGGCACTTTGCAAAAAACACCTCTGTTTTCTTTCAAAAAATTGGATGTGTCCACGTTGCGCTTTGGGGCGTTTCCTGTCGCGGGCGCTAGGCCTACCCACACAAGTGAGGTATCATTTTTATCGGGAGACTTGGGGGAACGCTGGGTGGAAGGAAATTTGTGGCTCCTCTCAGATTTCAGAACTTGCTGCCACAGAAATGTGAGGAACATGTGTTTTTTTAGCCAAAATTTTGAGGTTTGCAAAGGATTCTGGGTAACAGAACCTGGTCCGAGCCACACAAGTCACCCCATCTTGGATTCCCCTAGGTCTCTAGTTTTAAGAAATGCACAAGTTTGGTAGTTTTCCCTAGGTGCCGGCTGAGCTAGAGGCCATAATCTACAGGTAGGCACTTTGCAAAAAACACCTCTGTTTTCTTTAAAAAAATTGGATGTGTCCACGTTGCGCTTTGGGGCGTTTCCTGTCGCGGGCGCTAGGCCTACCCACACAAGTGAGGTATCATTTTTATCGGGAGACTTGGGGGAACACTGGGTGGAAGGACATTTGTGGCTCCTCTCAGATTCCAGAACTTTTTGCCACAGAAATGTGAGGAACATGTGATTTTTTAGCCAACTTTTGAGGTTTGCAAAGGATTCTGAGTAACAGAACCTGGTCCGAGCAACACAAGTCACCCCATCTTGGATTCCCCTAGGTCTCTAGTTTTCAGAAATGCACAGGTTTGGTATGTTTCCCTAGGTGCCGGCTGAGCTACAGGCCAAAATCTACAGGTAGGCACTTTGCAAAAAACACCTCTGTTTTCTTTAAAAAAATTGGATGTGTCCACGTTGCGCTTTGGGGCGTTTCCTGTCGCGGGCGCTAGGCCTACCCACACAAGTGAGGTATCATTTTTATCAGGTGACGTGGGGGAACGCTGGGTGGAAGGAAATTTGTGGCTCCTCTCAGATTCCAGAACTTTCTGCCACAGAAATGTGAGGAACATGTGTTTTTTTAGCCAAATTTTGAGGTTTGCAAAGGATTCTGGGTAACAGAACCTGGTCCGAGCAACACAAGTCACACCATCTTGGATTCCTCTAGGTCTCTAGTTTTCAGAAATGCACAGGTTTGGTAGGTTTCCCTAGGTGGCGGCTGAGCTAGAGGCCAAAATCTACAGGTAGGCACTTTGCAAAAAACACCTCTGTTTTCTTTCAAAAAATTGGATGTGTCCACGTTGCGCTTTGGGGCGTTTCCTGTCGCGGGCGCTAAGCCTACCCACACAAGTGAGGTATCATTTTCATCGGGAGACTTGGGGGAACGCTTGGTGGAAGGACATTTGTGGCTCCTCTCAGATTTCAGAACTTTCTGCCACAGAAATGTGAGGAACATGTGTTTTTTTAGCCAAATTTTGAGGTTTGCAAAGGGTTCTGGGTAACAGAACCTGGTCCGAGCCACACAAGTCACCCCATCTTGGATTCCCCGAGGTCTCTAGTTTTCAGAAATGCACAAGTTTGGTAGGTTTCCCTAGGTGGCGGCTGAGCTACAGGCAAAAATCTACAGGTAGGCACTTTGCAAAAAACACCTCTGTTTTCTTTCAAAAAATTGGATGTGTCCACGTTGCGCTTTGGGGCGTTTCCTGTCACGGGCGTTAGGCCTACTCACACAAGTGAGGTATCATTTTTGTTGGGAGACGTGGGGGAACGCTGGGTGGAAGGAAATTTGTGGCTCCTCTCAGATTCCAGAAGTTTCTGCCACAGAAATGTGAGGACCATGTGTTTTTTTAGTCAAATTATGAGGTTTGCAAAGGATTCTGGGTAACAGAACCTGGTCCGAGCCACACAAGTCACCCCATCTTGGATTCCCCTAGGTCTCTAGTTTTCAGAAATGCACAGGTTTGGTACGTTTCCCTAGGTGGCGGCTGAGCTAGAGATCAAAATCTACAGGTAGGCACTTTGCAAAAAACACCTCTGTTTTCTTTCAAAAAATTTGATGTGTCCACGTTGCGCTTTGGGGCGTTTCCTGTCGCGGGCGCTAGGCCTACCCACACAAGTGAGGTATCATTTTTATCGGGAGACTTGGGGAAACGCTGTGTGGAAGGAAATTTGTGGCTCCTCTCAGATTTCAGAACTTTCTGCCACAGAAATGTGAGGAACATGTGTTTTGATAGCCAAATTTTGAGGTTTGCAAAGGGTTCTGGGTAACAGAACCTGGTCCGAGCCATACAAGTCACCCTATCTTGGATTCCCCGAGGTCTCTAGTTTTCAGAAATGCACAGGTTTGGTAGGTTTCCCTAGGTGGCGGCTGAGCTACAGGCCAAAATCTACAGGTAGGCACTTTGCAAAAAACACCTCTGTTTTCTTTCAAAAAATTGGATGTGTCCACGTTGCGCTTTGGGGCGTTTCCTGTCGCGGGCGCTAGGCCTACCCACACAAGTGAGGTATCATTTTTATCGGGAGACTTGGGGGAACGCTGGGTGGAAGGAAATTTGTGGCTCCTCTCAGATTTCAGAACTTGCTGCCACAGAAATGTGAGGAACATGTGTTTTTTTAGCCAAAATTTTGAGGTTTGCAAAGGATTCTGGGTAACAGAACCTGGTCCGAGCCACACAAGTCACCCCATCTTGGATTCCCCTAGGTCTCTAGTTTTAAGAAATGCACAAGTTTGGTAGTTTTCCCTAGGTGCCGGCCGAGCTAGAGGCCATAATCTACAGGTAGGCACTTTGCAAAAAACACCTCTGTTTTCTTTAAAAAAATTGGATGTGTCCACGTTGCGCTTTGGGGCGTTTCCTGTCGCGGGCGCTAGGCCTACCCACACAAGTGAGGTATCATTTTTATCGGGAGACTTGGGGGAACGCTGGGTGGAAGGACATTTGTGGCTCCTCTCAGATTCCAGAACTTTTTGCCACAGAAATGTGAGGAACATGTGATTTTTTAGCCAACTTTTGAGGTTTGCAAAGGATTCTGAGTAACAGAACCTGGTCCGAGCAACACAAGTCACCCCATCTTGGATTCCCCTAGGTCTCTAGTTTTCAGAAATGCACAGGTTTGGTATGTTTCCCTAGGTGCCGGCTGAGCTACAGGCCAAAATCTACAGGTAGGCACTTTGCAAAAAACACCTCTGTTTTCTTTAAAAAAATTGGATGTGTCCACGTTGCGCTTTGGGGCGTTTCCTGTCGCGGGCGCTAGGCCTACCCACACAAGTGAGGTATCATTTTTATCAGGTGACGTGGGGGAACGCTGGGTGGAAGGAAATTTGTGGCTCCTCTCAGATTCCAGAACTTTCTGCCACAGAAATGTGAGGAACATGTGTTTTTTTAGCCAAATTTTGAGGTTTGCAAAGGATTCTGGGTAACAGAACCTGGTCCGAGCAACACAAGTCACACCATCTTGGATTCCTCTAGGTCTCTAGTTTTCAGAAATGCACAGGTTTGGTAGGTTTCCCTAGGTGGCGGCTGAGCTAGAGGCCAAAATCTACAGGTAGGCATTTTGCAAAAAACACCTCTGTTTTCTTTCAAAAAATTGGATGTGTCCACGTTGCGCTTTGGGGCGTTTCCTGTCGCGGGCGCTAAGCCTACCCACACAAGTGAGGTATCATTTTCATCGGGAGACTTGGGGGAACGCTTGGTGGAAGGACATTTGTGGCTCCTCTCAGATTTCAGAACTTTCTGCCACAGAAATGTGAGGAACATGTGTTTTTTTAGCCAAATTTTGAAGTTTGCAAAGGATTCTGGGTAACAGAACCTGGTCTGAGTCACACAAGTCACCCCATCTTGGATTCCCCTAGGTCTCTAGTTTTCAGAAATGCACAGGTTTTGTAGGTTTCCCTAGGTGCCGGCTGAGCTACAGGCAAAAATCTACAGGTAGGCACTTTGCAAAAAACACCTCTGTTTTCTTTCAAAAAATTGGATGTGTCCACGTTGCGCTTTGGGGCGTTTCCTGTCGCGGGCGCTAGGCCTACCCACACAAGTGAGGTATCATTTTTGTCGGGAGACGTGGGGGAACGCTGGGTGGAAGGAAATTTGTGGCTCCTCTCAGATTTCAGAACTTGCTGCCACAGAAATGTGAGGACCATGTGTTTTTTTAGTCAAATTATGAGGTTTGCAAAGGATTCTGGGTAACAGAACCTGGTCCGAGCCACACAAGTCACCCCATCTTGGATTCCCCTAGGTCTCTAGTTTTAAGAAATGCACAAGTTTGGTAGTTTTCCCTAGGTGCCGGCTGAGCTAGAGGCCATAATCTACAGGTAGGCACTTTGCAAAAAACACCTCTGTTTTCTTTAAAAAAATTGGATGTGTCCACGTTGCGCTTTGGGGCGTTTCCTGTCGCGGGCGCTAGGCCTACCCACACAAGTGAGGTATCATTTTTATCGGGAGACTTGGGGGAACACTGGGTGGAAGGACATTTGTGGCTCCTCTCAGATTCCAGAACTTTTTGCCACAGAAATGTGAGGAACATGTGATTTTTTAGCCAACTTTTGAGGTTTGCAAAGGATTCTGAGTAACAGAACCTGGTCCGAGCAACACAAGTCACCCCATCTTGGATTCCCCTAGGTCTCTAGTTTTCAGAAATGCACAGGTTTGGTATGTTTCCCTAGGTGCCGGCTGAGCTACAGGCCAAAATCTACAGGTAGGCACTTTGCAAAAAACACCTCTGTTTTCTTTAAAAAAATTGGATGTGTCCACGTTGCGCTTTGGGGCGTTTCCTGTCGCGGGCGCTAGGCCTACCCACACAAGTGAGGTATCATTTTTATCAGGTGACGTGGGGGAACGCTGGGTGGAAGGAAATTTGTGGCTCCTCTCAGATTCCAGAACTTTCTGCCACAGAAATGTGAGGAACATGTGTTTTTTTAGCCAAATTTTGAGGTTTGCAAAGGATTCTGGGTAACAGAACCTGGTCCGAGCAACACAAGTCACACCATCTTGGATTCCTCTAGGTCTCTAGTTTTCAGAAATGCACAGGTTTGGTAGGTTTCCCTAGGTGGCGGCTGAGCTAGAGGCCAAAATCTACAGGTAGGCACTTTGCAAAAAACACCTCTGTTTTCTTTCAAAAAATTGGATGTGTCCACGTTGCGCTTTGGGGCGTTTCCTGTCGCGGGCGCTAAGCCTACCCACACAAGTGAGGTATCATTTTCATCGGGAGACTTGGGGGAACGCTTGGTGGAAGGACATTTGTGGCTCCTCTCAGATTTCAGAACTTTCTGCCACAGAAATGTGAGGAACATGTGTTTTTTTAGCCAAATTTTGAGGTTTGCAAAGGGTTCTGGGTAACAGAACCTGGTCCGAGCCACACAAGTCACCCCATCTTGGATTCCCCGAGGTCTCTAGTTTTCAGAAATGCACAAGTTTGGTAGGTTTCCCTAGGTGGCGGCTGAGCTACAGGCAAAAATCTACAGGTAGGCACTTTGCAAAAAACACCTCTGTTTTCTTTCAAAAAATTGGATGTGTCCACGTTGCGCTTTGGGGCGTTTCCTGTCACGGGCGTTAGGCCTACTCACACAAGTGAGGTATCATTTTTGTTGGGAGACGTGGGGGAACGCTGGGTGGAAGGAAATTTGTGGCTCCTCTCAGATTCCAGAAGTTTCTGCCACAGAAATGTGAGGACCATGTGTTTTTTTAGTCAAATTATGAGGTTTGCAAAGGATTCTGGGTAACAGAACCTGGTCCGAGCCACACAAGTCACCCCATCTTGGATTCCCCTAGGTCTCTAGTTTTCAGAAATGCACAGGTTTGGTACGTTTCCCTAGGTGGCGGCTGAGCTAGAGATCAAAATCTACAGGTAGGCACTTTGCAAAAAACACCTCTGTTTTCTTTCAAAAAATTTGATGTGTCCACGTTGCGCTTTGGGGCGTTTCCTGTCGCGGGCGCTAGGCCTACCCACACAAGTGAGGTATCATTTTTATCGGGAGACTTGGGGGAACGCTGTGTGGAAGGAAATTTGTGGCTCCTCTCAGATTTCAGAACTTTCTGCCACAGAAATGTGAGGAACATGTGTTTTGATAGCCAAATTTTGAGGTTTGCAAAGGGTTCTGGGTAACAGAACCTGGTCCGAGCCATACAAGTCACCCTATCTTGGATTCCCCGAGGTCTCTAGTTTTCAGAAATGCACAGGTTTGGTAGGTTTCCCTAGGTGGCGGCTGAGCTACAGGCCAAAATCTACAGGTAGGCACTTTGCAAAAAACACCTCTGTTTTCTTTCAAAAAATTGGATGTGTCCACGTTGCGCTTTGGGGCGTTTCCTGTCGCGGGCGCTAGGCCTACCCACACAAGTGAGGTATCATTTTTATCGGGAGACTTGGGGGAACGCTGGGTGGAAGGAAATTTGTGGCTCCTCTCAGATTTCAGAACTTGCTGCCACAGAAATGTGAGGAACATGTGTTTTTTTAGCCAAAATTTTGAGGTTTGCAAAGGATTCTGGGTAACAGAACCTGGTCCGAGCCACACAAGTCACCCCATCTTGGATTCCCCTAGGTCTCTAGTTTTAAGAAATGCACAAGTTTGGTAGTTTTCCCTAGGTGCCGGCCGAGCTAGAGGCCATAATCTACAGGTAGGCACTTTGCAAAAAACACCTCTGTTTTCTTTAAAAAAATTGGATGTGTCCACGTTGCGCTTTGGGGCGTTTCCTGTCGCGGGCGCTAGGCCTACCCACACAAGTGAGGTATCATTTTTATCGGGAGACTTGGGGGAACGCTGGGTGGAAGGACATTTGTGGCTCCTCTCAGATTCCAGAACTTTTTGCCACAGAAATGTGAGGAACATGTGATTTTTTAGCCAACTTTTGAGGTTTGCAAAGGATTCTGAGTAACAGAACCTGGTCCGAGCAACACAAGTCACCCCATCTTGGATTCCCCTAGGTCTCTAGTTTTCAGAAATGCACAGGTTTGGTATGTTTCCCTAGGTGCCGGCTGAGCTACAGGCCAAAATCTACAGGTAGGCACTTTGCAAAAAACACCTCTGTTTTCTTTAAAAAAATTGGATGTGTCCACGTTGCGCTTTGGGGCGTTTCCTGTCGCGGGCGCTAGGCCTACCCACACAAGTGAGGTATCATTTTTATCAGGTGACGTGGGGGAACGCTGGGTGGAAGGAAATTTGTGGCTCCTCTCAGATTCCAGAACTTTCTGCCACAGAAATGTGAGGAACATGTGTTTTTTTAGCCAAATTTTGAGGTTTGCAAAGGATTCTGGGTAACAGAACCTGGTCCGAGCAACACAAGTCACACCATCTTGGATTCCTCTAGGTCTCTAGTTTTCAGAAATGCACAGGTTTGGTAGGTTTCCCTAGGTGGCGGCTGAGCTAGAGGCCAAAATCTACAGGTAGGCATTTTGCAAAAAACACCTCTGTTTTCTTTCAAAAAATTGGATGTGTCCACGTTGCGCTTTGGGGCGTTTCCTGTCGCGGGCGCTAAGCCTACCCACACAAGTGAGGTATCATTTTCATCGGGAGACTTGGGGGAACGCTTGGTGGAAGGACATTTGTGGCTCCTCTCAGATTTCAGAACTTTCTGCCACAGAAATGTGAGGAACATGTGTTTTTTTAGCCAAATTTTGAGGTTTGCAAAGGGTTCTGGGTAACAGAACCTGGTCCGAGCCACACAAGTCACCCCATCTTGGATTCCCCGAGGTCTCTAGTTTTCAGAAATGCACAAGTTTGGTAGGTTTCCCTAGGTGGCGGCTGAGCTACAGGCAAAAATCTACAGGTAGGCACTTTGCAAAAAACACCTCTGTTTTCTTTCAAAAAATTGGATGTGTCCACGTTGCGCTTTGGGGCGTTTCCTGTCACGGGCGTTAGGCCTACTCACACAAGTGAGGTATCATTTTTGTCGGGAGACGTGGGGGAACGCTGGGTGGAAGGAAATTTGTGGCTCCTCTCAGATTCCAGAACTTTCTGCCACAGAAATGTGAGGACCATGTGTTTTTTTAGTCAAATTATGAGGTTTGCAAAGGATTCTGGGTAACAGAACCTGGTCCGAGCCACACAAGTCACCCCATCTTGGATTCCCCTAGGTCTCTAGTTTTCAGAAATGCACAGGTTTGGTACGTTTCCCTAGGTGGCGGCTGAGCTAGAGATCAAAATCTACAGGTAGGCACTTTGCAAAAAACACCTCTGTTTTCTTTCAAAAAATTGGATGTGTCCACGTTGCGCTTTCGGGTGTTTCCTGTCGCGGGCGCTAGGCCTACCCACACAAGTGAGGTATCATTTTTATCGGGAGACTTGGGGGAACGCTGTGTGGAAGGAAATTTGTGGCTCCTCTCAGATTTCAGAACTTTCTGCCACAGAAATGTGAGGAACATGTGTTTTGTTAGCCAAATTTTGAGGTTTGCAAAGGGTTCTGGGTAACAGAACCTGGTCCGAGCCATACAAGTCACCCTATCTTGGATTCCCCGAGGTCTCTAGTTTTCAGAAATGCACAGGTTTGGTAGGTTTCCCTAGGTGGCGGCTGAGCTACAGGCCAAAATCTACAGGTAGGCACTTTGCAAAAAACACCTCTGTTTTCTTTCAAAAAATTGGATGTGTCCACGTTGCGCTTTGGGGCGTTTCCTGTCGCTGGCGTTAGGCCTACTCACACAAGTGAGGTATCATTTTTATCGGGAGACGTGGGGGAACGCTGGGTGGAAGGAAATTTGTGGCTCCTCTCAGATTCCAGAACTTTCTGCCACAGAAATGTGAGGGCCATGTGTTTTTTTAGCCAAATTATGAGGTTTGCAAAGGATTCTGGGTAACAGAACCTGGTCTGAGCCACACAAGTCACCCCATCTTGGATTCCCCTAGGTCTCTATTTTTCAGAAACACACAGGTTTGGTAGGTTTCCCTAGGTGGCGGCTGAGCTAGAGGCCAAAATCTACAGGTAGGCACTTTGCAAAAAACACCTCTGTTTTCTTTAAAAAAATTGGATGTGTCGACGTTGCGCTTTGGGGCTTTTCCTGTCGTGGGCACTAGGCTTACCCACACAAGTGAGGTATCATTTTTATCGGGAGACTTGGGGGAACGCTGGGTGGGAGGAAATTTGTGGCTCCTCTCAGATTCCAGAACTTTCTGCCACAGAAATGTAAGGAACATGTGTTTTTTTATCCAAATTTTGAGGTTTGCAAAGGATTCTGGGTAACAGAACCTGGTCTGAGCCACACAAGTCACCCCATCTTGGATTCCCCTAGGTCTCTAGTTTTCAGAAATGCACAGGTTTTGTAGGTTTCCCTAGGTGCCGGCTGAGCTACAGGCCAAAATCTACAGGTAGGCACTTTGCAAAAAACACCTCTGTTTTCTTTAAAAAAATTGGATGTGTCCACGTTGCGCTTTGGGGCGTTTCCTGTCGCGGGCGCTAGGCCTACCCACACAAGTGAGGTATCATTTTTATCGGGAGACTTGGGGGAACGTTGGGTGGAAGGACATTTGTGGCTCCTCACAGATTCCAGAACTTTCTGCCACAGAAATGTGAGGAACATGTGTTTTTTTAGCCAAAATTTTGAGGTTTCCAAAGGATTCTGGGTAACAGAACCTGGTCCGAGCCACAAAAGTCACCCCATCTTGGATTCCCCTAGGTCTCTAGTTTTAAGAAATGCACAAGTTTGGTAGTTTTCCCTAGGTGCCGGCCGAGCTAGAGGCCATAATCTACAGGTAGGCACTTTGCAAAAAACACCTCTGTTTTCTTTAAAAAAATTGGATGTGTCCACGTTGCGCTTTGGGGCGTTTCCTGTCGCGGGCGCTAGGCCTACCCACACAAGTGAGGTATCATTTTTATCGGGAGACTTGGGGGAACGCTGGGTGGAAGGAAATTTGTGGCTCCTCTCAGATTCCAGAACTTTTTGCCACAGAAATGTGAGGAACATGTGATTTTTTAGCCAAATTTTAAGGTTTGCAAAGGATTCTGGGTAACAGAACCTGGTCCGAGCCACACAAGTCACCCCATCTTGGATTCCCCTAGGTCTCTAGTTTTCAGAAATGCACAGGTTTGGTATGTTTCCCTAGGTGCCGGCTGAGCTACAGGCCAAAATCTACAGGTAGGCACTTTGCAAAAAACACTTCTGTTTTCTTTCAAAAAATTGGATGTGTCCACGTTGCGCTTTGGGGCGTTTCCTGTCGCGGGCGCTAGGCCTACCCACACAAGTGAGGTATCATTTTTATCGGGAGACTTGGGGGAACGCTGGGTGGAAGGACATTTGTGGCTCCTCTCAGATTCCAGAAATTTCTGCGACAGAAATGTGAGGAACATGTGTTTTTTTAGCCAAATTTTGAGGTTTGCAAAGGATTCTGGGTAACAGAACCTGGACTGAGCCACACAAGTCACCCCATCTTGGATTCCCCTAGGTCTCTAGTTTTCAGAAGTGCACAGGTTTGGTAGGTTTCCCTAGGTGGCGGCTGAGCGACAGGCCAAAATCTACAGTTAGGCACTTTGCAAAAAACACCTCTGTTTTCTTTCAAAAAATTGGATGTCTCCACGTTGCGCTTTGGGGCGTTTCCTGTCGCGGGCGCTAGGCCTACCCACACAAGTGAGGTATCATTTTTATCAGGAGACGTGGGGGAACGCTGGGTGGAAGGAAATTTGTGGCTCCTCTCAGATTCCAGAACTTTCTGCCACAGAAATGTGAGGAACATGTGTTTTTTTAGCCAAATTATGAGGTTTGCAAAGGATTCTGGGTAACAGAACCTGGTCCGAGCCACACAAGTCACACCATCTTGGATTCCTCTAGGTCTCTAGTTTTCAGAAATGCACAGGTTTGGTATGTTTCCCTAGGTGCCGGCTGAGCTACAGGCCAAAATCTACAGGTAGGCACTTTGCAAAAAACACCTCTGTTTTCTTTCAAAAAATTGGATGTGTCCACGTTGCACTTTGGGGCGTTTCCTGTCGCGGGCGCTAGGCCTACCCACACAAGTGAGGTATCATTTTTATCGGGAGACTTGGGGGAACGCTGGGTGGAAGATAATTTGTGGCTCCTCTCAGATTCCAGAACTTTCTGCGACAGAAATGTGAGGAACATGTGTTTTTTTAGCCAAATTTTGAGGTTTGCAAAGGATTCTGGGTAACAGAACCTGGTCTGAGCCACACAAGTCACCCCATCTTGGATTCCCCTAGGTCTCTAGTTTTCAGAAATGCACAGGTTTGGTACGTTTCCCTAGGTGGCGGCTGAGCTAGAGAACAAAATCTACAGGTAGGCACTTTGCAAAAAACACCTCTGTTTTCTTTCAAAAAATTGGATGTGTCCACGTTGCGCTTTGGGGCGTTTCCTGTCGCGGGCGCTAGGCCTACCCACACAAGTGAGGTATCATTTTTATCGGGAGACTTGGGGGAACGCTGTGTGGAAGGAAATTTGTGGCTCCTCTCAGATTTCAGAACTTTCTGCCACAGAAATGTGAGGAACATGTGTTTTGTTAGCCAAATTTTGAGGTTTGCAAAGGGTTCTGGGTAACAGAACCTGGTCCGAGCCATACAAGTCACCCTATCTTGGATTCCCCGAGGTCTCTAGTTTTCAGAAATGCACAGGTTTGGTAGGTTTCCCTAGGTGGCGGCTGAGCTACAGGCCAAAATCTACAGGTAGGCACTTTGCAAAAAAAAACTCTGTTTTCTTTCAAAAAATTGGATGTGTCCACGTTGCGCTTTGGGGCGTTTCCTGTCGCTGGCGTTAGGCCTACTCATACAAGTGAGGTATCATTTTTATCGGGAGACGTGGGGGAACGCTGGGTGGAAGGAAATTTGTGGCTCCTCTCAGATTCCTGAACTTTCTGCCACAGAAATGTGAGGGCCATGTGTTTTTTTAGCCAAATTATGAGGTTTGCAAAGGATTCTGGGTAACAGAATCTGGTCCGAGCTACACAAGTCACCGCATCTTGGATTCCCCTATGTCTCTAGTTTTCAGAAATGCACAGGTTTGGTAGGTTTCCCTAGGTGCCGGCTGAGCTACAGGCCAAAATCTACAGGTAGGCATTTTGCAAAAAACACCTCTGTTTTCTTTCAAAAATGTGGATGTGTCCACGTTGCGCTTTGGGGCGTTTCCTGTCGCGGGCGCTAGGCCTACCCACACAAGTGAGGTATCATTTTTATCGGGAGACTTGGGGGAACGCTGGGTGGAAGGACATTTGTGGCTCCTCTCAGATTCCAGAACTTTTTGCCACAGAAATGTGAGGAACATGTGATTTTTTAGCCAACTTTTGAGGTTTGCAAAGGGTTCTGGGTAACAGAACCTGGTCCGAGCCATACAAGTCACCCTATCTTGGATTCCCCGAGGTCTCTAGTTTTCAGAAATGCACAGGTTTGGTAGGTTTCCCTAGGTGGCGGCTGAGCTACAGGCCAAAATCTACAGGTAGGCACTTTGCAAAAAAAAACTCTGTTTTCTTTCAAAAAATTGGATGTGTCCACGTTGCGCTTTGGGGCGTTTCCTGTCGCGGGCGCTAGGCCTACCCACACAAGTGAGGTATCATTTTTATCGGGAGACGTGGGGGAACGCTGGGTGGAAAGAAATTTGTGGCTCCTCTCAGATACCAGAACTTTCTGCCACAGAAATGTGAGGAACATGTGTTTTTTTAGCCAAATTTTGAGGTTTGCAAAGGATTCTGGGTAACAGAACCTGGTCTGAGCCACACAAGTCACCCCATCTTGGATTCCCCTAGGTCTCTATTTTTCAAAAACACACAGGTTTGGTAGGTTTCCCTAGGTGGCGGCTGAGCTAGAGGCCAAAATCTACAGGTAGGCACTTTGCAAAAAACACCTCTGTTTTCTTTAAAAAAATTGGATGTGTTGACGTTGCGCTTTGGGGCTTTTCCTGTCGTGGGCACTAGGCTTACCCACACAAGTGAGGTATCATTTTTATCGGGAGACTTGGGGGAACGCTGGGTGGGAGGAAATTTGTGGCTCCTCTCAGATTCCAGAACTTTCTGCCACAGAAATGTAAGGAACATGTGTTTTTTTAGCCAAATTTTGAGGTTTGCAAAGGATTCTGGGTAACAGAACCTGGTCTGAGTCACACAAGTCACCCCATCTTGGATTCCCCTAGGTCTCTAGTTTTAAGAAATGCACAAGTTTGGTAGTTTTCCCTAGGTGCCGGCTGAGCTACAGGCCAAAATCTACAGGTAGGCACTTTGCAAAAAACACCTCTGTTTTCTTTAAAAAAATTGGATGTGTCCACGTTGCGCTTTGGGGCGTTTCCTGTCGCGGGCGCTAGGCCTACCCACACAAGTGAGGTATCATTTTTATCGGGAGACTTGGGGGAACGCTGGGTGGAAGGAAATTTGTGGCTGCTCTCAGATTTCAGAACTTGCTGCCACAGAAATGTGAGGAACATGTGATTTTTTAGCCAACTTTTGAGGTTTGCAAAGGATTCTGAGTAACAGAACCTGGTCCGAGCAACACAAGTCACCCCATCTTGGATTCCCCTAGGTCTCTAGTTTTCAGAAATGCACAGGTTTGGTATGTTTCCCTAGGTGCCGGCTGAGCTACAGGCCAAAATCTACAGGTAGGCACTTTGCAAAAAACACCTCTGTTTTCTTTAAAAAAATTGGATGTGTCCACGTTGCGCTTTGGGGCGTTTCCTGTCGCGGGCGCTAGGCCTACCCACACAAGTGAGGTATCATTTTTATCAGGTGACGTGGGGGAACGCTGGGTGGAAGGAAATTTGTGGCTGCTCTCAGATTCCAGAACTTTCTGCCACAGAAATGTGAGGAACATGTGTTTTTTTAGCCAAATTTTGAGGTTTGCAAAGGATTCTGGGTAACAGAACCTGGTCCGAGCAACACAAGTCACACCATCTTGGATTCCTCTAGGTCTCTAGTTTTCAGAAATGCACAGGTTTGGTAGGTTTCCCTAGGTGGCGGCTGAGCTAGAGGCCAAAATCTACAGGTAGGCACTTTGCAAAAAACACCTCTGTTTTCTTTAAAAAAATTGGATGTGTCCACGTTGCGCTTTGGGGCGTTTCCTGTCGCGGGCGCTAGGCCTACCCACACAAGTGAGGTATCATTTTTATCGGGAGACTTGGGGGAACGCTGGGTGGAAGGACATTTGTGGCTCCTCTCAGATTCCAGAACTTTTTGCCACAGAAATGTGAGGAACATGTGATTTTTTAGCCAACTTTTGAGGTTTGCAAAGGATTCTGAGTAACAGAACCTGGTCCGAGCAACACAAGTCACCCCATCTTGGATTCCCGTAGGTCTCTAGTTTTCAGAAATGCACAGGTTTGGTATGTTTCCCTAGGTGCCGGCTGAGCTACAGGCCAAAATCTATAGGTAGGCACTTTGCAAAAAACACCTCTGTTTTCTTTCAAAAAATTGGATGTGTCCATGTTGCGCTTTGGGGCGTTTCCTGTCGTGGGCGCTAAGCCTACCCACACAAGTGAGGTATCTTTTTCATCGGGAGACTTGGGGGAACGCTTGGTGGAAGGACATTTGTGGCTCCTCTCAGATTTCAGAACTTTCTGCCACAGAAATGTGAGGAACATGTGTTTTTTTAGCCAAATTTTGAGGTTTGCAAAGGGTTCTGGGTAACAGAACCTGGTCCGAGCCACACAAGTCACCCCATCTTGGATTCCCCGAGGTCTCTAGTTTTCAGAAATGCACAAGTTTGGTAGGTTTCCCTAGGTGGCGGCTGAGCTACAGGCAAAAATCTACAGGTAGGCACTTTGCAAAAAACACCTCTGTTTTCTTTCAAAAAATTGGATGTGTCCACGTTGCGCTTTGGGGCGTTTCCTGTCACGGGCGTTAGGCCTACTCACACAAGTGAGGTATCATTTTTGTCGGGAGACGTGGGGGAACGCTGGGTGGAAGGAAATTTGTGGCTCCTCTCAGATTCCAGAACTTTCTGCCACAGAAATGTGAGGACCATGTGTTTTTTTAGCCAAATTATGAGGTTTGCAAAGGATTCTGGGTAACAGAACCTGGTCCGAGCCACACAAGTCACCCAATCTTGGATTCCCCTAGGTCTCTAGTTTTCAGAAATGCACAGGTTTGGTACGTTTCCCTAGGTGGCGGCTGAGCTAGAGAACAAAATCTACAGGTAGGCACTTTGCAAAAAACACCTCTGTTTTCTTTAAAAAAAATGGATGTGTCCACGTTGCGCTTTGGGGCGTTTTCTGTCGCGGGCGCTAGGCCTACCCACACAAGTGAGGTATCATTTTTATCGGGAGACTTGGGGGAACGCTGTGTGGAAGGAAATTTGTGGCTCCTTTCAGATTTCAGAACTTTCTGCCACAGAAATGTGAGGAACATGTGTTTTGTTAGCCAAATTTTGAGGTTTGCAAAGGGTTCTGGGTAACAGAACCTGGTCCGACCCATACAAGTCACCCTATCTTGGATTCCCCGAGGTCTCTAGTTTTCAGAAATGCACAGGTTTGGTAGGTTTCCCTAGGTGGCGGCTGAGCTACAGGCCAAAATCTACAGGTAGGCACTTTGCAAAAAACACCTCTGTTTTCTTTCAAAAAATTGGATGTGTCCACGTTGCGCTTTGGGGCGTTTCCTGTCGCTGGCGTTAGGCCTACTCACACAAGTGAGGTATCATTTTTATCGGGAGACGTGGGGGAACGCTGGGTGGAAGGAAATTTGTGGCTCCTCTCAGATTCCTGAACTTTCTGCCACAGAAATGTGAGGGCCATGTGTTTTTTTAGCCAAATTATGAGGTTTGCAAAGGATTCTGGGTAACAGAATCTGGTCCGAGCTACACAAGTCACCGCATCTTGGATTCCCCTATGTCTCTAGTTTTCAGAAATGCACAGGTTTGGTAGGTTTCCCTAGGTGCCGGCTGAGCTACAGGCCAAAATCTACAGGTAGGCATTTTGCAAAAAACACCTCTGTTTTCTTTCAAAAATTTGGATGTGTCCACGTTGCGCTTTGGGGCGTTTCCTGTCGCGGGCGCTAGGCCTACCCACACAAGTGAGGTATCATTTTTATCGGGAGACGTGGGGGAACGCTGGGTGGAAAGAAATTTGTGGCTCCTCTCAGATACCAGAACTTTCTGCCACAGAAATGTGAGGAACATGTGTTTTTTTAGCCAAATTTTGAGGTTTGCAAAGGATTCTGGGTAACAGAACCTGGTCTGAGCCACACAAGTCACCCCATCTTGGATTCCCCTAGGTCTCTATTTTTCAAAAACACACAGGTTTGGTAGGTTTCCCTAGGTGGCGGCTGAGCTAGAGGCCAAAATCTACAGGTAGGCACTTTGCAAAAAACACCTCTGTTTTCTTTAAAAAAATTGGATGTGTTGACGTTGCGCTTTGGGGCTTTTCCTGTCGTGGGCACTAGGCTTACCCACACAAGTGAGGTATCATTTTTATCGGGAGACTTGGGGGAACGCTGGGTGGGAGGAAATTTGTGGCTCCTCTCAGATTCCAGAACTTTCTGCCACAGAAATGTAAGGAACATGTGTTTTTTTAGCCAAATTTTGAGGTTTGCAAAGGATTCTGGGTAACAGAACCTGGTCTGAGTCACACAAGTCACCCCATCTTGGATTCCCCTAGGTCTCTAGTTTTCAGAAATGCACAGGTTTTGTAGGTTTCCCTAGGTGCCGGCTGAGCTACAGGCCAAAATCTACAGGTAGGCACTTTGCAAAAAACACCTCTGTTTTCTTTCAAAAAATTGGATGTGTCCACGTTGCGCTTTGGGGCGTTTCCTGTCGCGGGCGCTAGGCCTACCCACACAAGTGAGGTATCATTTTTATCGGGAGACTTGGGGGAACGCTGGGTGGAAGGAAATTTGTGGCTCCTCTCAGATTTCAGAACTTGCTGCCACAGAAATGTGAGGAACATGTGTTTTTTTAGCCAAAATTTTGAGGTTTGCAAAGGATTCTGGGTAACAGAACCTGGTCCGAGCCACACAAGTCACCCCATCTTGGATTCCCCTAGGTCTCTAGTTTTAAGAAATGCACAAGTTTGGTAGTTTTCCCTAGGTGCCGGCCGAGCTAGAGGCCATAATCTACAGGTAGGCACTTTGCAAAAAACACCTCTGTTTTCTTTAAAAAAATTGGATGTGTCCACGTTGCGCTTTGGGGCGTTTCCTGTCGCGGGCGCTAGGCCTACCCACACAAGTGAGGTATCATTTTTATCGGGAGACTTGGGGGAACGCTGGGTGGAAGGACATTTGTGGCTCCTCTCAGATTCCAGAACTTTTTGCCACAGAAATGTGAGGAACATGTGATTTTTTAGCCAACTTTTGAGGTTTGCAAAGGATTCTGAGTAACAGAACCTGGTCCGAGCAACACAAGTCACCCCATCTTGGATTCCCCTAGGTCTCTAGTTTTCAGAAATGCACAGGTTTGGTATGTTTCCCTAGGTGCCGGCTGAGCTACAGGCCAAAATCTACAGGTAGGCACTTTGCAAAAAACACCTCTGTTTTCTTTAAAAAAATTGGATGTGTCCACGTTGCGCTTTGGGGCGTTTTCTGTCGCGGGCGCTAGGCCTACCCACACAAGTGAGGTATCATTTTTATCAGGTGACGTGGGGGAACGCTGGGTGGAAGGAAATTTGTGGCTCCTCTCAGATTCCAGAACTTTCTGCCACAGAAATGTGAGGAACATGTGTTTTTTTAGCCAAATTTTGAGGTTTGCAAAGGATTCTGGGTAACAGAACCTGGTCCGAGCAACACAAGTCACACCATCTTGGATTCCTCTAGGTCTCTAGTTTTCAGAAATGCACAGGTTTGGTAGGTTTCCCTAGGTGGCGGCTGAGCTAGAGGCCAAAATCTACAGGTAGGCACTTTGCAAAAAACACCTCTGTTTTCTTTAAAAAAATTGGATGTGTCCACGTTGCGCTTTGGGGCGTTTCCTGTCGCGGGCGCTAAGCCTACCCACACAAGTGAGGTATCATTTTCATCGGGAGACTTGGGGGAACGCTTGGTGGAAGGACATTTGTGGCTCCTCTCAGATTTCAGAACTTTCTGCCACAGAAATGTGAGGAACATGTGTTTTTTTAGCCAAATTTTGAGGTTTGCAAAGGGTTCTGGGTAACAGAACCTGGTCCGAGCCACACAAGTCACCCCATCTTGGATTCCCCGAGGTCTCTAGTTTTCAGAAATGCACAAGTTTGGTAGGTTTCCCTAGGTGGCGGCTGAGCTACAGGCAAAAATCTACAGGTAGGCACTTTGCAAAAAACACCTCTGTTTTCTTTAAAAAAATTGGATGTGTCCACGTTGCGCTTTGGGGCGTTTCCTGTCACGGGCGTTAGGCCTACTCACACAAGTGAGGTATCATTTTTGTCGGGAGACGTGGGGGAACGCTGGGTGGAAGGAAATTTGTGGCTCCTCTCAGATTCCAGAACTTTCTGCCACAGAAATGTGAGGACCATGTGTTTTTTTAGTCAAATTATGAGGTTTGCAAAGGATTCTGGGTAACAGAACCTGGTCCGAGCCACACAAGTCACCCCATCTTGGATTCCCCTAGGTCTCTAGTTTTCAGAAATGCACAGGTTTGGTACGTTTCCCTAGGTGGCGGCTGAGCTAGAGATCAAAATCTACAGGTAGGCACTTTGCAAAAAACACCTCTGTTTTCTTTCAAAAAATTGGATGTGTCCACGTTGCGCTTTGGGGCGTTTCCTGTCGCGGGCGCTAAGCCTACCCACACAAGTGAGGTATCATTTTTATCGGGAGACTTGGGGGAACGCTGTGTGGAAGGAAATTTGTGGCTCCTCTCAGATTTCAGAACTTTCTGCCACAGAAATGTGAGGAACATGTGTTTTGTTAGCCAAATTTTGAGGTTTGCAAAGGGTTCTGGGTAACAGAACCTGGTCCGAGCCATACAAGTCACCCTATCTTGGATTCCCCGAGGTCTCTAGTTTTCAGAAATGCACAGGTTTGGTAGGTTTCCCTAGGTGGCGGCTGAGCTACAGGCCAAAATCTACAGGTAGGCACTTTGCAAAAAACACCTCTGTTTTCTTTCAAAAAATTGGATGTGTCCACGTTGCGCTTTGGGGCGTTTCCTGTCGCTGGCGTTAGGCCTACTCACACAAGTGAGGTATCATTTTTATCGGGAGACGTGGGGGAACGCTGGGTGGAAGGAAATTTGTGGCTCCTCTCAGATTCCTGAACTTTCTGCCACAGAAATGTGAGGGCCATGTGTTTTTTTAGCCAAATTATGAGGTTTGCAAAGGATTCTGGGTAACAGAATCTGGTCCGAGCTACACAAGTCACCGCATCTTGGATTCCCCTATGTCTCTAGTTTTCAGAAATGCACAGGTTTGGTAGGTTTCCCTAGGTGCCGGCTGAGCTACAGGCCAAAATCTACAGGTAGGCATTTTGCAAAAAACACCTCTGTTTTCTTTCAAAAATTTGGATGTGTCCACGTTGCGCTTTGGGGCGTTTCCTGTCGCGGGCGCTAGGCCTACCCACACAAGTGAGGTATCATTTTTATCGGGAGACGTGGGGGAACGCTGGGTGGAAAGAAATTTGTGGCTCCTCTCAGATACCAGAACTTTCTGCCACAGAAATGTGAGGAACATGTGTTTTTTTAGCCAAATTTTGAGGTTTGCAAAGGATTCTGGGTAACAGAACCTGGTCTGAGCCACACAAGTCACCCCATCTTGGATTCCCCTAGGTCTCTATTTTTCAAAAACACAGGTTTGGTAGGTTTCCCTAGGTGGCGGCTGAGCTAGAGGCCAAAATCTACAGGTAGGCACTTTGCAAAAAACACCTCTGTTTTCTTTAAAAAAATTGGATGTGTTGACGTTGCGCTTTGGGGCTTTTCCTGTCGTGGGCACTAGGCTTACCCACACAAGTGAGGTATCATTTTTATCGGGAGACGTGGGGGAACGCTGGGTGGAAAGAAATTTGTGGCTCCTCTCAGATACCAGAACTTTCTGCCACAGAAATGTAAGGAACATGTGTTTTTTTAGCCAAATTTTGAGGTTTGCAAAGGATTCTGGGTAACAGAACCTGGTCTGAGTCACACAAGTCACCCCATCTTGGATTCCCCTAGGTCTCTAATTTTCAGAAATGCACAGGTTTTGTAGGTTTCCCTAGGTGCCGGCTGAGCTACAGGCCAAAATCTACAGGTAGGCACTTTGCAAAAAACACCTCTGTTTTCTTTCAAAAAATTGGATGTGTCCACGTTGCGCTTTGGGGCGTTTCCTGTCGCGGGCGCTAGGCCTACCCACACAAGTGAGGTATCATTTTTATCGGGAGACTTGGGGGAACGCTGGGTGGAAGGAAATTTGTGGCTCCTCTCAGATTTCAGAACTTGCTGCCACAGAAATGTGAGGAACATGTGTTTTTTTAGCCAAAATTTTGAGGTTTGCAAAGGATTCTGGGTAACAGAACCTGGTCCGAGCCACACAAGTCACCCCATCTTGGATTCCCCTAGGTCTCTAGTTTTTAGAAATGCACAAGTTTGGTAGTTTTCCCTAGGTGCCGGCCGAGCTAGAGGCCATAATCTACAGGTAGGCACTTTGCAAAAAACACCTCTGTTTTCTTTAAAAAAATTGGATGTGTCCACGTTGCGCTTTGGGGCGTTTCCTGTCGCGGGTGCTAGGCCTACCCACACAAGTGAGGTATCATTTTTATCGGGAGACTTGGGGGAACGCTGGGTGGAAGGACATTTGTGGCTCCTCTCAGATTCCAGAACTTTTTGCCACAGAAATGTGAGGAACATGTGATTTTTTAGCCAACTTTTGAGGTTTGCAAAGGATTCTGAGTAACAGAACCTGGTCCGAGCAACACAAGTCACCCCATCTTGGATTCCCCTAGGTCTCTAGTTTTCAGAAATGCACAGGTTTGGTATGTTTCCCTAGGTGCCGGCTGAGCTACAGGCCAAAATCTACAGGTAGGCACTTTGCAAAAAACACCTCTGTTTTCTTTAAAAAAATTGGATGTGTCCACGTTGCGCTTTGGGGCGTTTCCTGTCGCGGGCGCTAGGCCTACCCACACAAGTGAGGTATCATTTTTATCAGGTGACGTGGGGGAACGCTTGGTGGAAGGAAATTTGTGGCTCCTCTCAGATTCCAGAACTTTCTGCCACAGAAATGTGAGGAACATGTGTTTTTTTAGCCAAATTTTGAGGTTTGCAAAGGATTCTGGGTAACAGGACCTGGTCCGAGCAACACAAGTCACACCATCTTGGATTCCTCTAGGTCTCTAGTTTTCAGAAATGCACAGGTTTGGTAGGTTTCCCTAGGTGGCGGCTGAGCTAGAGGCCAAAATCTACAGGTAGGCACTTTGCAAAAAACACCTCTTTTTTCTTTCAAAAAATTGGATGTGTCCACGTTGCGCTTTGGGGCGTTTCCTGTCGCGGGCGCTAGGCCTACCCACACAAGTGAGGTATCATTTTTATCGGGAGACTTGGGGGAACGCTGGGTGGAAGGAAATTTGTGGCTCCTCTCAGATTTCAGAACTTGCTGCCACAGAAATGTGAGGAACATGTGTTTTTTTAGCCAAAATGTTGAGGTTTGCAAAGGATTCTGGGTAACAGAACCTGGTCCGAGCCACACAAGTCACCCCATCTTGGATTCCCCTAGGTCTCTAGTTTTTAGAAATGCACAAGTTTGGTAGTTTTCCCTAGGTGCCGGCCGAGCTAGAGGCCATAATCTACAGGTAGGCACTTTGCAAAAAACACCTCTGTTTTCTTTAAAAAAATTGGATGTGTCCACGTTGCGCTTTGGGGCGTTTCCTGTCGCGGGCGCTAGGCCTACCCACACAAGTGAGGTATCATTTTTATCGGGAGACTTGGGGGAACGCTGGGTGGAAGGACATTTGTGGCTCCTCTCAGATTCCAGAACTTTTTGCCACAGAAATGTGAGGAACATGTGATTTTTTAGCCAACTTTTGAGGTTTGCAAAGGATTCTGAGTAACAGAACCTGGTCCGAGCAACACAAGTCACCCCATCTTGGATTCCCCTAGGTCTCTAGTTTTCAGAAATGCACAGGTTTGGTATGTTTCCCTAGGTGCCGGCTGAGCTACAGGCCAAAATCTACAGGTAGGCACTTTGCAAAAAACACCTCTGTTTTCTTTCAAAAAATTGGATGTGTCCACGTTGCGCTTTGGGGCGTTTCCTGTCGCGGGCGCTAGGCCTACCCACACAAGTGAGGTATCATTTTTATCGGGAGACTTGGGGGAACGCTGGGTGGGAGGAAATTTGTGGCTCCTCTCAGATTCCAGAACTTTCTGCCACAGAAATGTAAGGAACATGTGTTTTTTTAGCCAAATGTTGAGGTTTGCAAAGGATTCTGGGTAACAGAACCTGGTCTGAGTCACACAAGTCACCCCATCTTGGATTCCCCTAGGTCTCTAGTTTTCAGAAATGCACAGGTTTTGTAGGTTTCCCTAGGTGCCGGCTGAGCTACAGGCCAAAATCTACAGGTAGGCACTTTGCAAAAAACACCTCTGTTTTCTTTCAAAAAATTGGATGTGTCCACGTTGCGCTTTGGGGCGTTTCCTGTCGCGGGCGCTAGGCCTACCCACACAAGTGAGGTATCATTTTTATCGGGAGACTTGGGGGAACGCTGGGTGGAAGGAAATTTGTGGCTCCTCTCAGATTTCAGAACTTGCTGCCACAGAAATGTGAGGAACATGTGTTTTTTTAGCCAAAATTTTGAGGTTTGCAAAGGATTCTGGGTAACAGAACCTGGTCCGAGCCACACAAGTCACCCCATCTTGGATTCCCCTAGGTCTCTAGTTTTAAGAAATGCACAAGTTTGGTAGTTTTCCCTAGGTGCCGGCCGAGCTAGAGGCCATAATCTACAGGTAGGCACTTTGCAAAAAACACCTCTGTTTTCTTTAAAAAAATTGGATGTGTCCACGTTGCGCTTTGGGGCGTTTCCTTTCGCGGGCGCTAGGCCTACCCACACAAGTGAGGTATCATTTTTATCGGGAGACTTGGGGGAACGCTGGGTGGAAGGACATTTGTGGCTCCTCTCAGATTCCAGAACTTTTTGCCACAGAAATGTGAGGAACATGTGATTTTTTAGCCAACTTTTGAGGTTTGCAAAGGATTCTGAGTAACAGAACCTGGTCCGAGCAACACAAGTCACCCCATCTTGGATTCCCCTAGGTCTCTAGTTTTCAGAAATGCACAGGTTTGGTATGTTTCCCTAGGTGCCGGCTGAGCTACAGGCCAAAATCTACAGGTAGGCACTTTGCAAAAAACACCTCTGTTTTCTTTAAAAAAATTGGATGTGTCCACGTTGCGCTTTGGGGCGTTTTCTGTCGCGGGCGCTAGGCCTACCCACACAAGTGAGGTATCATTTTTATCAGGTGACGTGGGGGAACGCTGGGTGGAAGGAAATTTGTGGCTCCTCTCAGATTCCAGAACTTTCTGCCACAGAAATGTGAGGAACATGTGTTTTTTTAGCCAAATTTTGAGGTTTGCAAAGGATTCTGGGTAACAGAACCTGGTCCGAGCAACACAAGTCACACCATCTTGGATTCCTCTAGGTCTCTAGTTTTCAGAAATGCACAGGTTTGGTAGGTTTCCCTAGGTGGCGGCTGAGCTAGAGGCCAAAATCTACAGGTAGGCACTTTGCAAAAAACACCTCTGTTTTCTTTCAAAAAATTGGATGTGTCCACGTTGCGCTTTGGGGCGTTTCCTGTCGCGGGCGCTAAGCCTACCCACACAAGTGAGGTATCATTTTCATCGGGAGACTTGGGGGAACGCTTGGTGGAAGGACATTTGTGGCTCCTCTCAGATTTCAGAACTTTCTGCCACAGAAATGTGAGGAACATGTGTTTTTTTAGCCAAATTTTGAGGTTTGCAAAGGGTTCTGGGTAACAGAACCTGGTCCGAGCCACACAAGTCACCCCATCTTGGATTCCCCGAGGTCTCTAGTTTTCAGAAATGCACAAGTTTGGTAGGTTTCCCTAGGTGGCGGCTGAGCTACAGGCAAAAATCTACAGGTAGGCACTTTGCAAAAAACACCTCTGTTTTCTTTAAAAAAATTGGATGTGTCCACGTTGCGCTTTGGGGCGTTTCCTGTCACGGGCGTTAGGCCTACTCACACAAGTGAGGTATCATTTTTGTCGGGAGACGTGGGGGAACGCTGGGTGGAAGGAAATTTGTGGCTCCTCTCAGATTCCAGAACTTTCTGCCACAGAAATGTGAGGACCATGTGTTTTTTTAGTCAAATTATGAGGTTTGCAAAGGATTCTGGGTAACAGAACCTGGTCCGAGCCACACAAGTCACCCCATCTTGGATTCCCCTAGGTCTCTAGTTTTCAGAAATGCACAGGTTTGGTACGTTTCCCTAGGTGGCGGCTGAGCTAGAGATCAAAATCTACAGGTAGGCACTTTGCAAAAAACACCTCTGTTTTCTTTCAAAAAATTGGATGTGTCCACGTTGCGCTTTGGGGCGTTTCCTGTCGCGGGCGCTAGGCCTACCCACACAAGTGAGGTATCATTTTTATCGGGAGACTTGGGGGAACGCTGTGTGGAAGGAAATTTGTGGCTCCTCTCAGATTTCAGAACTTTCTGCCACAGAAATGTGAGGAACATGTGTTTTGTTAGCCAAATTTTGAGGTTTGCAAAGGGTTCTGGGTAACAGAACCTGGTCCGAGCCATACAAGTCACCCTATCTTGGATTCCCCGAGGTCTCTAGTTTTCAGAAATGCACAGGTTTGGTAGGTTTCCCTAGGTGGCGGCTGAGCTACAGGCCAAAATCTACAGGTAGGCACTTTGCAAAAAACACCTCTGTTTTCTTTAAAAAAATTGGATGTGTCCACGTTGCGCTTTGGGGCGTTTCCTGTCGCTGGCGTTAGGCCTACTCACACAAGTGAGGTATCATTTTTATCGGGAGACGTGGGGGAACGCTGGGTGGAAGGAAATTTGTGGCTCCTCTCAGATTCCTGAACTTTCTGCCACAGAAATGTGAGGGCCATGTGTTTTTTTAGCCAAATTATGAGGTTTGCAAAGGATTCTGGGTAACAGAATCTGGTCCGAGCTACACAAGTCACCGCATCTTGGATTCCCCTATGTCTCTAGTTTTCAGAAATGCACAGGTTTGGTAGGTTTCCCTAGGTGCCGGCTGAGCTACAGGCCAAAATCTACAGGTAGGCATTTTGCAAAAAACACCTCTGTTTTCTTTCAAAAATTTGGATGTGTCCACGTTGCGCTTTGGGGCGTTTCCTGTCGCGGGCGCTAGGCCTACCCACACAAGTGAGGTATCATTTTTATCGGGAGACGTGGGGGAACGCTGGGTGGAAAGAAATTTGTGGCTCCTCTCAGATACCAGAACTTTCTGCCACAGAAATGTGAGGAACATGTGTTTTTTTAGCCAAATTTTGAGGTTTGCAAAGGATTCTGGGTAACAGAACCTGGTCTGAGCCACACAAGTCACCCCATCTTGGATTCCCCTAGGTCTCTATTTTTCAAAAACACAGGTTTGGTAGGTTTCCCTAGGTGGCGGCTGAGCTAGAGGCCAAAATCTACAGGTAGGCACTTTGCAAAAAACACCTCTGTTTTCTTTAAAAAAATTGGATGTGTTGACGTTGCGCTTTGGGGCTTTTCCTGTCGTGGGCACTAGGCTTACCCACACAAGTGAGGTATCATTTTTATCGGGAGACGTGGGGGAACGCTGGGTGGAAAGAAATTTGTGGCTCCTCTCAGATACCAGAACTTTCTGCCACAGAAATGTAAGGAACATGTGTTTTTTTAGCCAAATTTTGAGGTTTGCAAAGGATTCTGGGTAACAGAACCTGGTCTGAGTCACACAAGTCACCCCATCTTGGATTCCCCTAGGTCTCTAATTTTCAGAAATGCACAGGTTTTGTAGGTTTCCCTAGGTGCCGGCTGAGCTACAGGCCAAAATCTACAGGTAGGCACTTTGCAAAAAACACCTCTGTTTTCTTTAAAAAAATTGGATGTGTCCACGTTGCGCTTTGGGGCGTTTCCTGTCGCGGGCGCTAGGCCTACCCACACAAGTGAGGTATCATTTTTATCGGGAGACTTGGGGGAACGCTGGGTGGAAGGAAATTTGTGGCTCCTCTCAGATTTCAGAACTTGCTGCCACAGAAATGTGAGGAACATGTGTTTTTTTAGCCAAAATTTTGAGGTTTGCAAAGGATTCTGGGTAACAGAACCTGGTCCGAGCCACACAAGTCACCCCATCTTGGATTCCCCTAGGTCTCTAGTTTTTAGAAATGCACAAGTTTGGTAGTTTTCCCTAGGTGCCGGCCGAGCTAGAGGCCATAATCTACAGGTAGGCACTTTGCAAAAAACACCTCTGTTTTCTTTAAAAAAATTGGATGTGTCCACGTTGCGCTTTGGGGCGTTTCCTGTCGCGGGCGCTAGGCCTACCCACACAAGTGAGGTATCATTTTTATCGGGAGACTTGGGGGAACGCTGGGTGGAAGGACATTTGTGGCTCCTCTCAGATTCCAGAACTTTTTGCCACAGAAATGTGAGGAACATGTGATTTTTTAGCCAACTTTTGAGGTTTGCAAAGGATTCTGAGTAACAGAACCTGGTCCGAGCAACACAAGTCACCCCATCTTGGATTCCCCTAGGTCTCTAGTTTTCAGAAATGCACAGGTTTGGTATGTTTCCCTAGGTGCCGGCTGAGCTACAGGCCAAAATCTACAGGTAGGCACTTTGCAAAAAACACCTCTGTTTTCTTTAAAAAAATTGGATGTGTCCACGTTGCGCTTTGGGGCGTTTCCTGTCGCGGGCGCTAGGCCTACCCACACAAGTGAGGTATCATTTTTATCAGGTGACGTGGGGGAACGCTTGGTGGAAGGAAATTTGTGGCTCCTCTCAGATTCCAGAACTTTCTGCCACAGAAATGTGAGGAACATGTGTTTTTTTAGCCAAATTTTGAGGTTTGCAAAGGATTCTGGGTAACAGAACCTGGTCCGAGCAACACAAGTCACACCATCTTGGATTCCTCTAGGTCTCTAGTTTTCAGAAATGCACAGGTTTGGTAGGTTTCCCTAGGTGGCGGCTGAGCTAGAGGCCAAAATCTACAGGTAGGCACTTTGCAAAAAACACCTCTGTTTTCTTTCAAAAAATTGGATGTGTCCACGTTGCGCTTTGGGGCGTTTCCTGTCGCGGGCGCTAGGCCTACCCACACAAGTGAGGTATCATTTTTATCGGGAGACTTGGGGGAACGCTGGGTGGAAGGAAATTTGTGGCTCCTCTCAGATTTCAGAACTTGCTGCCACAGAAATGTGAGGAACATGTGTTTTTTTAGCCAAAATTTTGAGGTTTGCAAAGGATTCTGGGTAACAGAACCTGGTCCGAGCCACACAAGTCACCCCATCTTGGATTCCCCTAGGTCTCTAGTTTTTAGAAATGCACAAGTTTGGTAGTTTTCCCTAGGTGCCGGCCGAGCTAGAGGCCATAATCTACAGGTAGGCACTTTGCAAAAAACACCTCTGTTTTCTTTAAAAAAATTGGATGTGTCCACGTTGCGCTTTGGGGCGTTTCCTGTCGCGGGCGCTAGGCCTACCCACACAAGTGAGGTATCATTTTTATCGGGAGACTTGGGGGAACGCTGGGTGGAAGGACATTTGTGGCTCCTCTCAGATTCCAGAACTTTTTGCCACAGAAATGTGAGGAACATGTGAGTTTTTAGCCAACTTTTGAGGTTTGCAAAGGATTCTGAGTAACAGAACCTGGTCCGAGCAACACAAGTCACCCCATCTTGGATTCCCCTAGGTCTCTAGTTTTCAGAAATGCACAGGTTTGGTATGTTTCCCTAGGTGCCGGCTGAGCTACAGGCCAAAATCTACAGGTAGGCACTTTGCAAAAAACACCTCTGTTTTCTTTCAAAAAATTGGATGTGTCCACGTTGCGCTTTGGGGCGTTTCCTGTCGCGGGCGCTAGGCCTACCCACACAAGTGAGGTATCATTTTTATCGGGAGACTTGGGGGAACGCTGGGTGGAAGGAAATTTGTGGCTCCTCTCAGATTTCAGAACTTGCTGCCACAGAAATGTGAGGAACATGTGTTTTTTTAGCCAAAATTTTGAGGTTTGCAAAGGATTCTGGGTAACAGAACCTGGTCCGAGCCACACAAGTCACCCCATCTTGGATTCCCCTAGGTCTCTAGTTTTTAGAAATGCACAAGTTTGGTAGTTTTCCCTAGGTGCCGGCCGAGCTAGAGGCCATAATCTACAGGTAGGCACTTTGCAAAAAACACCTCTGTTTTCTTTAAAAAAATTGGATGTGTCCACGTTGCGCTTTGGGGCGTTTCCTGTCGTGGGCGCTAGGCCTACCCACACAAGTGAGGTATCATTTTTATCGGGAGACTTGGGGGAACGCTGGGTGGAAGGACATTTGTGGCTCCTCTCAGATTCCAGAACTTTTTGCCACAGAAATGTGAGGAACATGTGATTTTTTAGCCAACTTTTGAGGTTTGCAAAGGATTCTGAGTAACAGAACCTGGTCCGAGCAACACAAGTCACCCCATCTTGGATTCCCCTAGGTCTCTAGTTTTCAGAAATGCACAGGTTTGGTATGTTTCCCTAGGTGCCGGCTGAGCTACAGGCCAAAATCTACAGGTAGGCACTTTGCAAAAAACACCTCTGTTTTCTTTAAAAAAATTGGATGTGTCCACGTTGCGCTTTGGGGCGTTTCCTGTCGCGGGCGCTAGGCCTACCCACACAAGTGAGGTATCATTTTTATCAGGTGACGTGGGGGAACGCTGGGTGGAAGGAAATTTGTGGCTCCTCTCAGATTCCAGAACTTTCTGCCACAGAAATGTGAGGAACATGTGTTTTTTTAGCCAAATTTTGAGGTTTGCAAAGGATTCTGGGTAACAGAACCTGGTCCGAGCAACACAAGTCACACCATCTTGGATTCCTCTAGGTCTCTAGTTTTCAGAAATGCACAGGTTTGGTAGGTTTCCCTAGGTGGCGGCTGAGCTAGAGGCCAAAATCTACAGGTAGGCACTTTGCAAAAAACACCTCTGTTTTCTTTAAAAAAATTGGATGTGTCCACGTTGCGCTTTGGGGCGTTTCCTGTCGTGGGCGCTAGGCCTACCCACACAAGTGAGGTATCATTTTTATCGGGAGACTTGGGGGAACGCTGGGTGGAAGGACATTTGTGGCTCCTCTCAGATTCCAGAACTTTTTGCCACAGAAATGTGAGGAACATGTGATTTTTTAGCCAACTTTTGAGGTTTGCAAAGGATTCTGAGTAACAGAACCTGGTCCGAGCAACACAAGTCACCCCATCTTGGATTCCCCTAGGTCTCTAGTTTTCAGAAATGCACAGGTTTGGTATGTTTCCCTAGGTGCCGGCTGAGCTACAGGCCAAAATCTACAGGTAGGCACTTTGCAAAAAACACCTCTGTTTTCTTTAAAAAAATTGGATGTGTCCACGTTGCGCTTTGGGGCGTTTCCTGTCGCGGGCGCTAGGCCTACCCACACAAGTGAGGTATCATTTTTATCAGGTGACGTGGGGGAACGCTGGGTGGAAGGAAATTTGTGGCTCCTCTCAGATTCCAGAACTTTCTGCCACAGAAATGTGAGGAACATGTGTTTTTTTAGCCAAATTTTGAGGTTTGCAAAGGATTCTGGGTAACAGAACCTGGTCCGAGCAACACAAGTCACACCATCTTGGATTCCTCTAGGTCTCTAGTTTTCAGAAATGCACAGGTTTGGTAGGTTTCCCTAGGTGGCGGCTGAGCTAGAGGCCAAAATCTACAGGTAGGCACTTTGCAAAAAACACCTCTGTTTTCTTTCAAAAAATTGGATGTGTCCACGTTGCGCTTTGGGGCGTTTCCTGTCGCGGGCGCTAAGCCTACCCACACAAGTGAGGTATCATTTTCATCGGGAGACTTGGGGGAACGCTTGGTGGAAGGACATTTGTGGCTCCTCTCAGATTTCAGAACTTTCTGCCACAGAAATGTGAGGAACATGTGTTTTTTTAGCCAAATTTTGAGGTTTGCAAAGCTTTCTGGGTAACAGAACCTGGTCCGAGCCACACAAGTCACCCCATCTTGGATTCCCCGAGGTCTCTAGTTTTCAGAAATGCACAAGTTTGGTAGGTTTCCCTAGGTGGCGGCTGAGCTACAGGCAAAAATCTACAGGTAGGCACTTTGCAAAAAACACCTCTGTTTTCTTTCAAAAAATTGGATGTGTCCACGTTGCGCTTTGGGGCGTTTCCTGTCACGGGCGTTAGGCCTACTCACACAAGTGAGGTATCATTTTTGTCGGGAGACGTGGGGGAACGCTGGGTGGAAGGAAATTTGTGGCTCCTCTCAGATTCCAGAACTTTCTGCCACAGAAATGTGAGGACCATGTGTTTTTTTAGCCAAATTATGAGGTTTGCAAAGGATTCTGGGTAACAGAACCTGGTCCGAGCCACACAAGTCACCCCATCTTGGATTCCCCTAGGTCTCTAGTTTTCAGAAATCCACAGGTTTGGTAGGTTTCCTTTGGTGGCGGCTGAGCTAGAGGCCAAAATCTACAGGTAGGCACTTTGCAAAAAACACCTCTGTTTTCTTTCAAAAAATTGGATGTGTTTACGTTGCGCTTTGGGGCGTTTCCTGTCACGGGCGCTAGGCCTACCCACACTAGTGAGGTATCATTTTTATTGGGAGACTTGGGGGAACGCTGGGTGGAAGGAAATTTGTGGCTCCTCTCAGATTCCAGAACTTTTTGCCACAGAAATGTGAGGAACATGTGATTTTTTAGCCAAATTTTGAGGTTTGTAAAGGATTCTGGGTAACAGAACCTGGTCCGAGCCACACAAGTCACCCCATCTTGGATTCCCCTAGGTCTCTAGTTTTTAGAAATGCACAGGTATGGTAGGTTTCCCTAGGTGCCGGCCGAGCTAGAGGCCAAAATCTACAGGTAGGCACTTTGCAAAAAACACCTCTGTTTTCTTTAAAAAAATTGGATGTGTCCACATTGCGCTTTGGGGCGTTTCCTGTCGCGGGTGCTAGGCCTACCCACACATGTGAGGTATCATTTTTATCGGGAGACTTGGGGGAACGCTGGGTGGAAGGAAATTTGTGGCTCCTCTCAGATTCCAGAACTTTCTGCCACAGAAATTTGAGGAACATGTGCTTTTTTAGCCAAATTTTGAGGTTTGCAAAGGATTCTGGGTAACAGAACCTGGTCTGAGCCACACAAGTCACCCCATCTTGGATTCCCCTAGGTCTCTAGTTTTCAGAAATCCACAGGTTTGGTAGGTTTCCCTAGGTGGCAGCTGAGCTAGAGGCCAAAATCTACAGGTAGGCACTTTGGAAAAAAAACCTCTGTTTTCTTTCAAAAAATTGGATGTGTTTTTAGTTGCGCTTTGGGGCGTTTCCTGTCACGGGCGCTAGGCCTACCCACACAAGTGAGGTATCAATTTTATAAGGAGACATGGGAGAACGCTGGGTGGAAGGAAATTTGTGGCTCCTCTCAGATTCCAGAACTTTTTGCCACAGAAATGTGGGGAACATATGATTTTTTAGCCAAATTTTGAGGTTTGCAAAGGATTCTGGGTAACAGAACCTGGTCCGAGCCACACAAGTCACCCCATCTTGGATTTCCCTAGGTCTCTAGTTTTCAGAAATGCACAGGTTTGGTAGGTTTCCCTAGGTGCCGGCTGAGCAACAGGCCAAAATCTACAGGTAGGCACTTTGCAAAAAACACCTCTGTTTTCTTTCAAAAAATTGGATGTGTCCACGTTGCGCTTTGGGGCGTTTCCTGTCGCGGGCGCTAGGCCTACCCACACAAGTGAGGTATAATATTTATCGGGAGACTTGGGGGAAAGCTAGGTGGAAGGAAATTTGTGGCTCCTCTCCGATTCCAGAACTTTCTGCCACAGATATTTGAGGAACATGTGCTTTTTTAGCCAAATTTTGAGGTTTGCAAAGGATTCTGGGTAACAGAACCTGGTCTGAGCCACACAAGTCACCCCATCTTGGATTCCCCTAGGTCTCTAGTTTTCAGAAATGCACAGGTTTGGTAGGTTTCCCTAGGTGGCGGCTGAGCTACAGGCCAAAATCTACAGGTAGGCACTTTGCAAAAAACACCTCTGTTTTCTTTCAAAAAATTGGATGTGTCCACGTTGCGCTTTGGGGCGTTTCCTGTCGCGGGCGCTAGGCCTACCCACACAAGTGAGGTATCATTTTTATCGGGAGACTTGGGGGAAGGCAGGGTGGAAGGAAATTTGTGGCTCCTCTCAGATTCCAGAACTTTCTGCCACCGAAATGTGGGGAACATGTGTTTTTTTAGCCAAATTTTGAGGTTTGCAAAGGATTCTGGGTAACAGAACCTGGTCCGAGCCACACAAGTCACCCCATCTTGGATTCCCCTAGGTCTCTAGTTTTCAGAAATGCACAGGTTTGGTAGGTTTCCCTAGGTGGCGGCTGAGCTAGAGGCCAAAATCTACAGGTAGGCACTTTGCAAAAAACACCTCTGTTTTCTTTCAAAAAATTGGATGTGTTTACGTTGCGCTTTGGGGCGTTTCCTGTCGCGGGCGCTAGGCCTACCCACACAAGTGAGGTATCATTTTTATCGGGAGACATGGGGGAACGCTGGGTGGAAGGAAATTTGGGGCTCCTCTCAGATTCCAGAACTTTCTGCCACAGAAATGTGAGGAACATGTGTTTTTTTTAGCCAAATTTTGAGGTTTGCAAAGGATTCTGGGTAAAAGAACCTGGTCCGAGCCACACAAGTCACCCCATCTTGGATTCCCCTAGGTCTCTAGTTTTCAGAAATGCACAGGTTTGGCAGGTTTCCCTAAACACCTCTGTTTTCTTTTAAAAATTTGGATGTGTTTACGTTGCGCTTTGGGGCGTTTCCTGTCACGGGCGCTAGGCCTACCCACACAAGTGAGGTATCATTTTTATTGGGAGACATGGGGGAACGCTGGGTGGAAGGAAATTTGTGGCTCCTCTCAGATTCCAGAACTTTCTGCCACAGAAATGTGAGGACCATGAGTTTTTTTAGCCAAATTTTGAGGTTTGCAAAGGATTCTGGGTAACAGAACCTGGTCCGAGCCACACAAGTCACCCCAGGTTTCTCTAGGTGCCGGCTGAGCGACAGGCCAAAATCTACAGGTAGGCACTTTGCAAAAAAACACCTCTGTTTTCTTTAAAAAATTTGGATGTGTCCACGTTGCGCTTTAGGGCGTTTCCTGTCGCGGGCGCTAGGCCTACCCACACAATTGAGGTATCATTTTTATCGAGAGACGTGGGGGAACGCTGGGTGGAAGGAAATTTGTGGCTCCTCTCAGATTCCAGAACTTTCTGGCACAGAAATGTGAGGAACATGTGTTTTTTTTAGCCAAATTTTGAGGTTTGCAAAGGATTCTGGGTAAAAGAACCTGGTCCGAGCCACACAAGTCACCCCATCTTGGATTCCCCTCGGTCTCTAGTTTTCAGAAATGCACAGGTTGGGTAGGTTTCCCTAGCTGGCGGCTGAGCTAGAGGCCAAAATCTACAGGTAGGCACTTTGCGAAAAACACCTCTGTTTTCTTTCAAAAAATTGGATGTGTCCACGTTGCGCTTTGGGGCGTTTCCTGTCGCGGGCGCTAGGCCTACCCACACAAGTGAGGTATCATTTTTATCGGGAGACGTGGGGGAACGCTGGGTGGAAGGAAATTTGTGGCTCCTCTCAGATTCCAGAACTTTCTGCCACAGAAATGTGAGGAACATGTGTTTTTTTTAGCCAAATTTTGAGGTTTGCAAAGGATTCTGGGTAAAAGAACCTGGTCCGAGCCACACAAGTCACCCCATCTTGGAATCCCCTAGGTCTCTAGTTTTCAGAAATGCACAGGTTTGGTAGGTTTCCCTAGGTGGCGGTTGAGCTAGAGGCCAAAATCTACAGGTAGGCACTTTGCAAAAAACACCTCTGTTTTCTTTCAAAAAACTTGGATGTGTTTACGTTGCGCTTTGGGGCGTTTCCTTTCTCGGGCGCTAGGCCTACCCACACAAGTGAGGTATCATTTTTATCGGGAGACGTGGAGGAACGCTGGGTGGAAGGAAATTTGTGGCTCCTCTCAGATTCCAGAACTTTCTGCCACCGAAATTTGGGGAACATGTGTTTTTTTTAGCCACATTTTGAGGTTTGCAAAGGATTCTGGGTAAAAGAACCTGGTCCGAGCCACACAAGTCACCCCATCTTGGATTCCCCTAGGTCTCTAGTTTTCAGAAATGCACAGGTTTGGTAGGTTTCCCTAAACACCTCTGTTTTCTTTAAAAAAATTGGATGTGTTTACGTTGTGCTTTGGGGCGTTTCCTTTCTCGGGCGCTAGGCCTACCCACACAAGTGAGGTATCATTTTTATCGGGAAACGTGGGGGAACGCTGGGTGGAAGGAAATTTGTGGCTCCTCTCAGATTCCAGAACTTTCTGCCACAGAAATGTGAGGAACATGTGTTTTTTTTTAGCCAAATTTTGAGGTTTGCAAAGGATTCTGGGTAAAAGAACCTGGTCCGAGCCACACAAGTCACCCCATCTTGGATTCCCCTAGGTCTCTAGTTTTCAGAAATGCACAGGTTTGGTAGGTTTCCCTAGGTGGCGGTTGAGCTAGAGGCCAAAATCTACAGGTAGGCACTTTGCAAAAAACACCTCTGTTTTCTTTCAAAAAATTGGATGTGTTTACGTTGCGCTTTGGGGCGTTTCCTTTCTCGGGCGCTAGGCCTACCCACACAAGTGAGGTATCATTTTTATTGGGAGACATGGGGGAACGCTGGGTGGAAGGAAATTTGTGGCTCCTCTCAGATTCCAGAACTTTCTGCCACAGAAATGTGATGACCATGAGTTTTTTTAGCCAAATTTTGAGGTTTGCAAAGGATTCTGGGTAACAGAACCTGGTCCGAGCCACACAAGTCACCCCAGGTTTCTCTAGGTGCCGGCTGAGCGACAGGCCAAAATCTACAGGTAGGCACTTTGCAAAAAAACACCTCTTTTTTCTTTAAAAAATTTGGATGTGTCCACGTTGCGCTTTAGGGCGTTTCCTGTCGCGGGCGCTAGGCCTACCCACACAAGTGAGGTATCATTTTTATCGGGAGACGTGGGGGAACGCTGGGTGGATGGAAATTTGTGGCTCCTCTCAGATTCCAGAACTTTCTGCCACAGAAATGTGAGGAACATGTGTTTTTTTTAGCCAAATTTTGAGGTTTGCAAAGGATTCTGGGTAAAAGAACGTGGTCCGAGCCACACAAGTCACCCCATCTTGGATTCCCCTAGGTCTCTAGTTTTCAGAAATGCACAGGTTTGGCAGGTTTCCCTAAACACCTCTGTTTTCTTTAAAAAATTTGGATGTGTTTACGTTGCGCTTTGGGGCGTTTCCTGTAACGGGCGCTAGGCCTACCCACACAAGTGAGGTATCATTTTTATTGGGAGACATGGGGGAACGCTGGGTGGAAGGAAATTTGTGGCTCCTCTCAGATTCCAGAACTTTCTGCCACAGAAATGTGAGGACCATGAGTTTTTTTAGCCAAATTTTGAGGTTTGCAAAGGATTCTGGGTAACAGAACCTGGTCCGAGCCACACAAGTCACCCCAGGTTTCTCTAGGTGCCGGCTGAGCGACAGGCCAAAATCTACAGTTAGGCACTTTGCAAAAAAACACCTCTGTTTTCTTTAAAAAATTTGGATGTGTCCACGTTGCGCTTTAGGGCGTTTCCTGTCGCGGGCGCTAGGCCTACCCACACAAGTGAGGTATCATTTTTATCGGGAGACTTGGGGGAAAGCTAGGTGGAAGGAAATTTGTGGCTCCTCTCAGATTCCAGAACTTTCTGCCACAGATATTTGAGGAACATGTGCTTTTTTAGCCAAATTTTGAGGTTTGCAAAGGATTCTGGGTAACAGAACCTGGTCTGAGCCACACAAGTCACCCCATCTTGGATTCCCCTAGGTCTCTAGTTTTCAGAAATCCACAGGTTTGGTAGGTTTCCCTAGGTGGCGGCTGAGCTGGAGGCCAAAATCTACAGGTAGGCACTTTGCAAAAAACACCTCTGTTTTCTTTCAAAAAATTGGATGTGTTTACGTTGCGCTTTGGGGCGTTTCCTGTCACGGGCGCTAGGCCTACCCACACAAGTGAGGTATCATTTTTATTGGGAGACATGGGAGAACGCTGGGTGGAAGGAAATTTGTGGCTCCTCTCAGATTCCAGAACTTTTTGCCACAGAAATGTGAGGAACATGTGATTTTTTAGCCAAATTTTGAGGTTTGCAAAGGATTCTGGGTAACAGAACCTGGTCCGAGCCACACAAGTCACCCCATCTTGGATTCCCCTAGGTCTCTAGTTTTCAGAAATACACAGGTTTGGTAGGTTTCCCTAGGTGCCGGCTGAGCGACAGGCCAAAATCTACAGGTAGGCACTTTGCAAAAAACACCTCTGTTTTCTTTCAAAAAATTTGATGTGTCCACGTTGCGCTTTGGGGCGTTTCCTGTCGCGGGCGCTAGGCCTACCCATACAAGTGAGGTATAATTTTTATCGGGAGACTTGGGGGAAAGCTAGGTGGAAGGAAATTTGTGGCTCCTCTCAGATTCCAGAACTTTCTGCCACAGATATTTGAGGAACATATGCTTTTTTAGCCAAATTTTGAGGTTTGCAAAGGATTCTGGGTAACAGAACGTGGTCTGAGCCACACAAGTCACCCCATCTTGGATTCCCCTAGGTCTCTAGTTTTCAGAAATGCACAGGTTTGGTAGGTTTCCGTAGGTGGCGGCTGAGCTACAGGCCAAAATCTACAGGTAGGCACTTTGCAAAAAACACCTCTGTTTTCTTTCAAAAAATTGGATGTGTCCACGTTGCGCTTTGGGGCGTTTCTTGTTGCGGGCGCTAGGCCTACCCACACAAGTGAGGTATCATTTTTATCGGGAGACTTGGGGGAAGGCAGGGTGGAAGGAAATTTGTGGCTCCTCTCAGATTCCAGAACTTTCTGCCACCAAAATGTGGGGAACATGTGTTTTTTTAGCCAAATTTTGGGGTTTGCAAAGGATTCTGGGTAACAGAACCTGGTCCGAGCCACACAAGTCACCCCATCTTGGATTCCCCTAGGTCTCTAGTTTTCAGAAATGCACAGGTTTGGTAGGTTTCCCTAGGTGGCGGCTGAGCTAGAGGCCAAAATCTACAGGTAGGCACTTTGCAAAAAACACCTCTGTTTTCTTTCAAAAAATTGGATGTGTTTACGTTGCGCTTTGGGGCGTTTCCTGTCGCGGGCGCTAGGTCTACCCACACAAGTGAGGTATCATTTTTATCGGGAGACATGGGGGAACGCTGGGTGGAAGGAAATTTGGGGCTCCTCTCAGATTCCAGAACTTTCTGCCACAGAAATGTGAGGAACATGTGTTTTTTTTAGCCAAATTTTGAGGTTTGCAAAGGATTCTGGGTAAAAGAACGTGGTCCGAGCCACACAAGTCACCCCATCTTGGATTCCCCTAGGTCTCTAGTTTTCAGAAATGCACAGGTTTGGCAGGTTTCCCTAAACACCTCTGTTTTCTTTAAAAAATTTGGATGTGTTTACGTTGCGCTTTGGGGCGTTTCCTGTAACGGGCGCTAGGCCTACCCACACAAGTGAGGTATCATTTTTATTGGGAGACATGGGGGAACGCTGGGTGGAAGGAAATTTGTGGCTCCTCTCAGATTCCAGAACTTTCTGCCACAGAAATGTGAGGACCATGAGTTTTTTTAGCCAAATTTTGAGGTTTGCAAAGGATTCTGGGTAACAGAACCTGGTCCGAGCCACACAAGTCACCCCAGGTTTCTCTAGGTGCCGGCTGAGCGACAGGCCAAAATCTACAGGTAGGCACTTTGCAAAAAAACACCTCTGTTTTCTTTAAAAAATTTGGATGTGTCCACGTTGCGCTTTAGGGCGTTTCCTGTCGCGGGCGCTAGGCCTACCCACACAAGTGAGGTATCATTTTTATCGGGAGACTTGGGGGAAAGCTAGGTGGAAGGAAATTTGTGGCTCCTCTCAGATTCCAGAACTTTCTGCCACAGATATTTGAGGAACATGTGCTTTTTTAGCCAAATTTTGAGGTTTGCAAAGGATTCTGGGTAACAGAACCTGGTCTGAGCCACACAAGTCACCCCATCTTGGATTCCCCTAGGTCTCTAGTTTTCAGAAATCCACAGGTTTGGTAGGTTTCCCTAGGTGGCGGCTGAGCTAGAGGCCAAAATCTACAGGTAGGCACTTTGCAAAAAACACCTCTGTTTTCTTTCAAAAAATTGGATGTGTTTACGTTGCGCTTTGGGGCGTTTCCTGTCACGGGCGCTAGGCCTACCCACACAAGTGAGGTATCATTTTTATTGGGAGACATGGGAGAACGCTGGGTGGAAGGAAATTTGTGGCTCCTCTCAGATTCCAGAACTTTTTGCCACAGAAATGTGAGGAACATGTGATTTTTTAGCCAAATTTTGAGGTTTGCAAAGGATTCTGGGTAACAGAACCTGGTCCGAGCCACACAAGTCACCCCATCTTGGATTCCCCTAGGTCTCTAGTTTTCAGAAATACACAGGTTTGGTAGGTTTCCCTAGGTGCCGGCTGAGCGACAGGCCAAAATCTACAGGTAGGCACTTTGCAAAAAACACCTCTGTTTTCTTTCAAAAAATTGGATGTGTCCACGTTGCGCTTTGGGGCGTTTCCTGTCGCGGGCGCTAGGCCTACCCATACAAGTGAGGTATAATTTTTATCGGGAGACTTGGGGGAAAGCTAGGTGGAAGGAAATTTGTGGCTCCTCTCAGATTCCAGAACTTTCTGCCACAGATATTTGAGGAACATGTGCTTTTTTAGCCAAATTTTGAGGTTTGCAAAGGATTCTGGGTAACAGAACCTGGTCTGAGCCACACAAGTCACCCCATCTTGGATTCCCCTAGGTCTCTAGTTTTCAGAAATGCACAGGTTTGGTAGGTTTCCCTAGGTGGCGGCTGAGCTAGAGGCCAAAATCTACAGGTAGGCACTTTGCAAAAAACACCTCTGTTTTCTTTCAAAAAATTGGATGTGTTTACGTTGCGCTTTGGGGCGTTTCCTGTCGCGGGCGCTAGGCCTACCCACACAAGTGAGGTATCATTTTTATCGGGAGACATGGGGGAACGCTGGGTGGAAGGAAATTTGGGGCCCCTCTCAGATTCCAGAACTTTCTGCCACAGAAATGTGAGGAACATGTGTTTTTTTTAGCCAAATTTTGAGGTTTGCAAAGGATTCTGGGTAAAAGAATGTGGTCCGAGCCACAAAAGTCACCCCATCTTGGATTCCGCTAGGTCTCTAGTTTTCAGAAATGCACAGGTTTGGCAGGTTTCCCTAAACACCTCTGTTTTCTTTAAAAAATTTGGATGTGTTTACGTTGCGCTTTGGGGCGTTTCCTGTAACGGGCGCTAGGCCTACCCACACAAGTGAGGTATCATTTTTATTGGGAGACATGGGGGAACGCTGGGTGGAAGGAAATTTGTGGCTCCTCTCAGATTCCAGAACTTTCTGCCACAGAAATGTGAGGACCATGAGTTTTTTTAGCCAAATTTTGAGGTTTGCAAAGGATTCTGGGTAACAGAACCTGGTCCGAGCCACACAAGTCACCCCAGGTTTCTCTAGGTGCCGGCTGAGCGACAGGCCAAAATCTACAGGTAGGCACTTTGCAAAAAAACACCTCTGTTTTCTTTAAAAAATTTGGATGTGTCCACGTTGCGCTTTAGGGCGTTTCCTGTCGCGGGCGCTAGGCCTACCCACACAAGTGAGGTATCATTTTTATCGGGAGACGTGGGGGAACGCTGGGTGGAAGGAAATTTGTGGCTCCTCTCAGATTCCAGAACTTTCTGCCACAGAAATGTGAGGAACATGTGTTTTTTTTAGCCAAATTTTGAGGTTTGCAAAGGATTCTGGGTAAAAGAACCTGGTCCGAGCCACACAAGTCACCCCATCTTGGATTCCCCTCGGTCTCTAGTTTTCAGAAATGCACAGGTTTGGTAGGTTTCCCTAGGTGGCGGCTGAGCTAGAGGCCAAAATCTACAGGTAGGCACTTTGCAAAACACACCTCTATTTTCTTTCAAAAAATTGGATGTGTTTACTTTGCGCTTTGGGGCGTTTCCTTTCTCGGGCGCTAGGCCTACCCACACAAGTGAGGTATCATTTTTATCGGGAGACGTGGAGGAACGCTGGGTGGAAGGAAATTTGTGGCTCCTCTCAGATTCCAGAACTTTCTGCCACCGAAATGTGGGGAACATGTGTTTTTTTTAGCCACATTTTGAGGTTTGCAAAGGATTCTGGGTAAAAGAACCTGGCCCGAGCCACACAAGTCACCCCATCTTGGATTCCCCTCGGTCTCTAGTTTTCAGAAATGCACAGGTTGGGTAGGTTTCCCTAGGTGGCGGCTGAGCTAGAGGCCAAAATCTACAGGTAGGCACTTTGCAAAAAACACCTCTGTTTTCTTTCAAAAAATTGGATGTGTCCACGTTGCGCTTTGGGGCGTTTCCTGTCGCGGGCGCTAGGCCTACCCACACAAGTGAGGTATCATTTTTATCGGGAGACGTGGGGGAACGCTGGGTGGAAGGAAATTTGTGGCTCCTCTCAGATTCCAGAACTTTCTGCCACAGAAATGTGAGGAACATGTGTTTTTTTTAGCCAAATTTTGAGGTTTGCAAAGGATTCTGGGTAAAAGAACCTGGTCCGAGCCACACAAGTCACCCCATCTTGGATTCCCCTAGGTCTCTAGTTTTCAGAAATGCACAGGTTTGGTAGGTTTCCCTAGGTGGCGGTTGAGCTAGAGGCCAAAATCTACAGGTAGGCACTTTGCATAAAACACCTCTGTTTTCTTTCAAAAAATTGGATGTGTTTACGTTGCGCTTTGGGGCGTTTCCTTTCTCGGGCGCTAGGCCTACCCACACAAGTGAGGTATCATTTTTATCGGGAGACGTGGAGGAACGCTGGGTGGAAGGAAATTTGTGGCTCCTCTCAGATTCCAGAACTTTCTGCCACCGAAATGTGGGGAACATGTGTTTTTTTTAGCCACATTTTGAGGTTTGCAAAGGATTCTGGGTAAAAGAACCTGGTCCGAGCCACACAAGTCACCCCATCTTGGATTCCCCTAGGTCTCTAGTTTTCAGAAATGCACAGGTTTGGTAGGTTTCGCTAAACACCTCTGTTTTCTTTAAAAAAATTGGATGTGTTTACGTTGCGCTTTGGGGCGTTTCCTTTCTCGGGCGCTAGGCCTACCCACACAAGTGAGGTATCATTTTTATCGGGAGACGTGGGTGAACGCTGGGTGGAAGGAAATTTGTGGCTCCTCTCAGATTCCAGAACTTTCTGCCACAGAAATGTGGGGAACATGTGTTTTTTTTAGCCAAATTTTGAGGTTTGCAAAGGATTCTGGGTAAAAGAACCTGGTCCGAGCCACACAAGTCACCCCATCTTGGATTCCCCTAGGTCTCTAGTTTTCAGAAATGCACAGGTTTGGTAGGTTTCCCTAGGTGGCGGTTGAGCTAGAGGCCAAAATCTACAGGTAGGCACTTTGCAAAAAACACCTCTGTTTTCTTTAAAAAAATTGGATGTGTTTACGTTGCGCTTTGGGGCGTTTCCTTTCTCGGGCGCTAGGCCTACCCACACAAGTGAGGTATCATTTTTATTGGGAGACATGGGGGAATGCTGGGTGGAAGGAAATTTGTGGCTCCTCTCAGATTCCAGAACTTTCTGCCACAGAAATGTGATGACCATGAGTTTTTTTAGCCAAATTTTGAGGTTTGCAAAGGATTCTGGGTAACAGAACCTGGTCCGAGCCACACAAGTCACCCCAGGTTTCTCTAGGTGCCGGCTGAGCAACAGGCCAAAATCTACAGGTAGGCACTTTGCAAAAAAACACCTCTGTTTTCTTTAAAAAATTTGGATGTGTCCACGTTGCGCTTTAGGGCGTTTCCTGTCGCGGGCGCTAGGCCTACCCACACAAGTGAGGTATCATTTTTATCGGGAGACGTGGGGGAACGCTGGGTGGATGGAAATTTGTGGCTCTTCTCAGATTCCAGAACTTTCTGCCACAGAAATGTGAGGAACATGTGTTTTTTTTAGCCAAATTTTGAGGTTTGCAAAGGATTCTGGGTAAAAGAACCTGGTCCGAGCCACACAAGTCACCCCATCTTATATTCCCCTAGGTCTCTAGTTTTCAGAAATGCACAGATTTGGTAGGTTTCCCTAGGTGCCAGCTGAGCGACAGGCCAAAATCTACAGGTAGGCACTTTGCAAAAAACACCTCTGTTTTCTTTCAAAAAATTGGATGTGTCCACGTTGCTCTTTGGGGCGTTTCCTGTCGCGGGCGCTAGGCCTACCCACACAAGTGAGGTATCATTTTTATCGGGAGACTTGGGGGAAGGCAGGGTGGAAGGAAATTTGTGGCTCCTCTCAGATTCCAGAACTTTCTGCCACCGAAATGTGGGGAACATGTGTTTTTTTAGCCAAATTTTGAGGTTTGCAAAGGATTCTGGGTAACAGAACCTGGTCCGAGCCACACAAGTCACCCCATCTTGGATTCCCCTAGGTCCCTAGTTTTCAGAAATGCACAGGTTTGGTAGGTTTTCCTAGGTGCCGGCTGAGCTACAGGACAAAATCTACAGGTAGGCACTTTGCAAAAAACACCTCTGTTTTCTTTAAAAAATTTGGATGTGTCCACGTTGCGCTTTGGGGCGTTTCCTTTCGCGGGCGCTAGGCCTACCCACACAAGTGAGGTATCATTTTTATCGGGAGACGTGGGGGAACGCTGGGTGGAAGGAAATTTGTGGCTCGTCTCAGATTCCAGAACTTTCTGCCACAGAAATGTGAGGAACATGTGATTTTTTAGCCTAATTTTGAGGTTTGCAAAGGATTCTGGGTAACAGAACCTGGTCCGAGCCACACAAGTCACCCCATCTTGGATTCCCCTAGGTCTCTAGTTTTCAGAAATGCACAGGTTTGGTAGGTTTCCCTAGGTGGCGGCTGAGCTAGAGGCCAAAATCTACAGGTAGGCACTTTGCAAAAAACACCTCTGTTTTCTTTAAAAAAATTGGATGTGTTTACGTTGCGCTTTGGGGCGTTTCCTTTCTCGGGCGCTAGGCCTACCCACACAAGTGAGGTATCATTTTTATCGGGAGACGTGGGGAACGCTGGGTGGATGGAAATTTGTGGCTCCTCTCAGATTCCAGAACTTTCTGCCACAGAAATGTGAGGAACATGTGTTTTTTTTAGCCAAATTTTGAGGTTTGCAAAGGATTCTGGGTAACAGAACCTGGTCTGAGCCACACAAGTCACCTCATCTTGGATTCCCCTAGGTCTCTAGTTTTCAGAAATGCACAGGTTTGGTATGTTTCCCTAGGTGCCGGCTGAGCTACAGGCCAAAATCTACAGGTAGGCACTTTGCAAAAAACACCTCTGTTTTCTTTCAAAAAATTGGATGTGTCCACGTTGCGCTTTGGGGCGTTTCCTGTCGCGGACGCTAGGCCTACCCACACAAGTGAGGTATCATTTTTATCGGGAGACTTGGGGGAACGCTGGGAGGAAGGAAATTTGTGGCTCCTCTCAGATTCCAGAACTTTCTGCCACCGAAATGTGGGAAACATGTGTTTTTTTAGCCAAATTTTGAGGTTTGCAAAGGATTCTGGGTAACAGAACCTGGTCTGAGCCACACAAGTCACCCCATCTTGGATTCCCCTAGGTCTCTAGTTTTCAGAAATGCACAGGTTTGGTAGGTTTCCCTAGGTGGCGGCTGAGCTACAGGCCAAAATCTACAGGTAGGCACTTTGCAAAAAACACCTCTGTTTTCTTTCAAAAAATTGGATGTGTCCACGTTGCGCTTTGGGGCGTTTCCTGTCGCGGGCGCTAGGCCTACCCACACAAGTGAGGTATCATTTTTATCAGGAGACGTGGGGGAACGCTGGGTGGAAGGAAATTTGTGGCTCCTCTCAGATTCCAGAACTTTCTGCCACAGAAATGTGAGGAACATGTGTTTTTTTAGCCAAATTTTGAGGTTTGCAAAGGATTCTGGGTAACAGAACCTGGTCCGAGCCACACAAGTCACACCATCTTGGATTCCTCTAGGTCTCTAGTTTTCAGAAATGCACAGGTTTGGTAGGTTTCCCTAGGTGGCGGCTGAGCTAGAGGCCAAAATCTACAGGTAGGCACTTTGCAAAAAACACCTCTGTTTTCTTTCAAAAAATTGGATGTGTCCACGTTGCGCTTTGGGGCGTTTCCTGTCGCGGGCGCTAGGCCTACCCACACAAGTGAGGTATCATTTTTATCGGGAGACTTGGGGGAAGGCTGGGTGGAAGGAAATTTGTGGCTCCTCTCAGATTCCAGAACTTTCTGCCACCGAAATGTGGGGAACATGTGTTTTTTTAGCCTAATGTTGAGGTTTGCAAAGGATTCTGGGTAACAGAACCTGGTCCGAGCCACACAAGTCACCCCATCTTGGATTCCCCTAGGTCTCTAGTTTTCAGAAATGCACAGGTTTGGTAGGTTTCCCTAGGTGTCGGCTGAGCTACAGGCCAAAATCTACAGGTAGGCACTTTGCAAAAAACACCTCTGTTTTCTTTAAAAAAATTGGATGTGTCCACATTGCGCTTTGGGGCGTTTCCTGTCGCGGGCGCTAGGCCTACCCACACAAGTGAGGTATCATTTTTATCGGGAGACTTGGGGGAACGCTGGGTGGAAGGAAATTTGTGGCTCCTCTCAGATTCCAGAACTTTCTGCCACAGAAATTTGAGGAACATGTGCTTTTTTGGCCAAATTTTGAGGTTTGCAAAGGATTCTGGGTAACAGAACCTGGTCTGAGCCACACAAGTCACCCCATCTTGGATTCCCCTAGGTCTCTAGTTTTCAGAAATGCACAGGTTTGGTAGGTTTCCCTAGGTGGCGGCTGAGCTACAGGCCAAAATCTACAGGTAGGCACTTTGCAAAAAACACCTCTGTTTTCTTTCAAAAAATTGGATGTGTCCACGTTGCGCTTTGGGGCGTTTCCTGTCGCGGGCGCTAGGCCTACCCACACAAGTGAGGTATCATTTTTATCGGGAGACATGGGGGAACGCTGGGTGGAAGGAAATTTGGGGCTCCTCTCAGATTCCAGAACTTTCTGCCACAGAAATGTGAGGAACATGTGTTTTTTTTAGCCAAATTTTGAGGTTTGCAAAGGATTCTGGGTAAAAGAACCTGGTCCGAGCCACACAAGTCACCCCATCTTGGATTCCCCTAGGTCTCTAGTTTTCAGAAATGCACAGGTTTGGCAGGTTTCCCTAAACACCTCTGTTTTCTTTAAAAAATTTGGATGTGTTTACGTTGCGCTTTGGGGCGTTTCCTGTCACGGGCGCTAGGCCTACCCACACAAGTGAGGTATCATTTTTATTGGGAGACATGGGGGAACGCTGGGTGGAAGGAAATTTGTGGCTCCTCTCAGATTCCAGAACTTTCTGCCACAGAAATGTGAGGACCATGAGTTTTTTTAGCCAAATTTTGAGGTTTGCAAAGGATTCTGGGTAACAGAACCTGGTCCGAGCCACACAAGTCACCCCAGGTTTCTCTAGGTGCCGGCTGAGCGACAGGCCAAAATCTACAGGTAGGCACTTTGCAAAAAAACACCTCTGTTTTCTTTAAAAAATTTGGATGTGTCCACGTTGCGCTTTAGGGCGTTTCCTGTCGCGGGCGCTAGGCCTACCCACACAAGTGAGGTATCATTTTTATCGGGAGACGTGGGGGAACGCTGGGTGGAAGGAAATTTGTGGCTCCTCTCAGATTCCAGAACTTTCTGCCACAGAAATGTGAGGAACATGTGTTTTTTTTAGTCAAATTTTGAGGTTTGCAAAGGATTCTGGGTAAAAGAACCTGGTCCGAGCCACACAAGTCACCCCATCTTGGATTCCCCTCGGTCTCTAGTTTTCAGAAATGCACAGGTTTGGTATGTTTCCCTAGGTGCCGGCTGAGCTACAGGCCAAAATCTACAGGTAGGCACTCTGCAAAAAACACCTCCGTTTTCTTTAAAAAAATTGGATGTGTCCACGTTGCGCTTTGGGGCGTTTCCTGTCGCGGGCGCTAGGCCTACCCACACAAGTGAGGTATCATTTTTATCGGGAGACTTGGGGGAACGCTGGGAGGAAGGAAATTTGTGGCTCCTCTCAGATTCCAGAACTTTCTGCCACCGAAATGTGGGAAACATGTGTTTTATTAGCCAAATTTTGAGGTTTGCAAAGGATTCTGGGTAACAGAACCTGGTCTGAGCCACACAAGTCACCCCATCTTGGATTCCCCTAGATCTCTAGTTTTCAGAAATGCACAGGTTTGGTAGGTTTCCCTAGGTGCCGGCTGAGCGACAGGCCAAAATCTACAGGTAGGCACTTTGCAAAAAACACCTCTGTTTTCTTTCAAAAAATTGGATGTGTCCACGTTGCGCTTTGGGGCGTTTCCTGTCGCAGGCGCTAGGCCTACCCACACAAGTGAGGTATCATTTTTATCGGGAGACTTGGGGGAACGCTGCTTGGAAGGAAATTTGTGGCTCCTCTCAGATTCCAGAACTTTCTGCCACAGAAATTTGAGGAACATGTGCTTTTTTAGCCAAATTTTGAGGTTTGCAAAGGATTCTGGGTAACAGAACCTGGTCTGAGCCACACAAGTCACCCCATCTTGGATTCCCCTAGGTCTCTAGTTTTCAGAAATGCACAGGTTTGGTAGAATTCCCTAGGTGGCGGCTGAGCTACAGGCCAAAATCTACAGGTAGGCACTTTGCAAAAAACACCTCTGTTTTCTTTAAAAAAATTGGATGTGTCCACGTTGCGCTTTGGGGCGTTTCCTGTCGCGGGCGCTAGGCCTACCCACACAAGTGAGGTATCATTTTTATCGGGAGACTTGGGGGAAGGCTGGGTGGAAGGAAATTTGTGGCTCCTCTCAGATTCCAGAACTTTCTGCCACCGAAATGTGGGGAACATGTGTTTTTTTAGCCTAATGTTGAGGTTTGCAAAGGATTCTGGGTAACAGAACCTGGTCCGAGCCACACAAGTCACCCCATCTTGGATTCCCCTAGGTCTCTAGTTTTCAGAAATGCACAGGTTTGGTAGGTTTCCCTAGGTGCCGGCTGAGCTACAGGCCAAAATCTACAGGTAGGCACTTTGCAAAAAACACCTCTGTTTTCTTTCAAAAATTTGGATGTGTCCACGTTGCGCTTTGGGGCGTTTCCTGTCGCGGGCGCTAGGCCTACCCACACAAGTGAGGTATCATTTTTATCGGGAGACGTGGGGGAACGCTGGGTGGAAGGAAATTTGTGGCTCCTCTCAGATTCCAGAACTTTCTGCCACAGAAATGTGAGGAACATGTGTTTTTTTTAGCCAAATTTTGAGGTTTGCAAAGGATTCTGGGTAAAAGAACCTGGTCCGAGCCACACAAGTCACCCCATCTTGTATTCCCCTAGGTCTCTAGTTTTCAGAAATGCACAGGTTTGGTAGGTTTCCCTAGGTGGCGGCTGAGCTAGAGGCCAAAATCTACAGGTAGGCACTTTGCAAAAAACACCTCTGTTTTCTTTAAACAAATTGGATGTGTCCACGTTGCGCTTTGGGGCGTTTCCTGTCGCGGGCGCTAGGCCTACCCACACAAGTGAGGTATCATTTTTATCGGGAGACGTGGGGGAACGCTGGGTGGAAGGAAATTTGTGGCTCCTCTCAGATTCCAGAACTTTCTGCCACAGAAATGTGAGGAACATGTGTTTTTTTTAGCCACATTTTGAGGTTTGCAAAGGATTCTGGGTAACAGAACCTGGTCCGAGCCACACAAGTCACCCCATCTTGGATTCCCCTAGGTCTCTAGTTTTCAGAAATGCACAGGTTTGGTATGTTTCCCTAGGTGCCGGCTGAGCTACAGGCCAAAATCTACAGGTAGGCACTTTGCAAAAAACACCTCTGTTTTCTTTAAAAAAATTGGATGTGTCCACATTGCGCTTTGGGGCGTTTCCTGTCGCGGGCGCTAGGCCTACCCACACAAGTGAGGTATCATTTTTATCGGGAGACTTGGGGGAACGCTGGGTGGAAGGAAATTTGTGGCTCCTCTCAGATTCCAGAACTTTCTGCCACCGAAATGTGGGAAACATGTGTTTTTTTAGCCAAATTTTGAGGTTTGCAAAGGATTCTGGGTAACAGAACCTGGTATGAGCCACACAAGTCACCCCATCTTGGATTCCCCTAGATCTCTAGTTTTCAGAAATCCACAGGTTTGGTAGGTTTCCCTAGGTGCCGGCTGAGCGACAGGCCAAAATCTACAGGTAGGCACTTTGCAAAAAACACCTCTGTTTTCTTTCAAAAAATTGGATGTGTCCACGTTGCGCTTTGGGGCGTTTCGTGTCGCAGGCGCTAGGCCTACCCACACAAGTGAGGTATCATTTTTATCGGGAGACTTGGGGGAACGCTGCTTGGAAGGAAATTTGTGGCTCCTCTCAGATTCCAGAACTTTCTGCCACAGAAATTTGAGGAACATGTGCTTTTTTAGCCAAATTTTGAGGTTTGCAAAGGATTCTGGGTAACAGAACCTGGTCTGAGCCACACAAGTCACCCCATCTTGGATTCCACTAGGTCTCTAGTTTTCAGAAATGCACAGGTTTGGTAGGTTTCCCTAGGTGCCGGCTGAGCTACAGGCCAAAATCTACAGGTAGGCACTTTGCAAAAAACACCTCTGTTTTCTTTAAACAAATTGGATGTGTCCACGTTGCGCTTTGGGGCGTTTCCTGTCGCGGGCGCTAGGCCTACCCACACAAGTGAGGTATCATTTTTATCGGGAGACGTGGGGGAACGCTGGGTGGAAGGAAATTTGTGGCTCCTCTCAGATTCCAGAACTTTCTGCCACAGAAATGTGAGGAACATGTGTTTTTTTTAGCCACATTTTGAGGTTTGCAAAGGATTCTGGGTAACAGAACCTGGTCCGAGCCACACAAGTCACCCCATCTTGGATTCCCCTAGGTCTCTAGTTTTCAGAAATGCACAGGTTTGGTATGTTTCCCTAGGTGCCGGCTGAGCTACAGGCCAAAATCTACAGGTAGGCACTTTGCAAAAAACACCTCTGTTTTCTTTCAAAAAATTGGATGTGTCCACGTTGCGCTTTGGGGCGTTTCCTGTCGCGGGCGCTAGGCCTACCCACACAAGTGAGGTATCATTTTTATCGGGAGACTTGGGGGAAGGCTGGGTGGAAGGAAATTTGTGGCTCCTCTCAGATTCCAGAACTTTCTGCCACCGAAATGTGGGGAACATGTGTTTTTTTAGCCTAATGTTGAGGTTTGCAAAGGATTCTGGGTAACAGAACCTGGTCCGAGCCACACAAGTCACCCCATCTTGGATTCCCCTAGGTCTCTAGTTTTCAGAAATGCACAGGTTTGGTAGGTTTCCCTAGGTGCCGGCTGAGCTACAGGCCAAAATCTACAGGTAGGCACTTTGCAAAAAACACCTCTGTTTTCTTTCAAAAATTTGGATGTGTCCACGTTGCGCTTTGGGGCGTTTCCTGTCGCGGGCGCTAGGCCTACCCACACAAGTGAGGTATCATTTTTATCGGGAGACGTGGGGGAACGCTGGGTGGAAGGAAATTTGTGGCTCCTCTCAGATTCCAGAACTTTCTGCCACAGAAAGGTGAGGAACATGTGTTTTTTTTAGCCAAATTTTGAGGTTTGCAAAGGATTCTGGGTAAAAGAACCTGGTCCGAGCCACACAAGTCACCCCATCTTGTATTCCCCTAGGTCTCTAGTTTTCAGAAATGCACAGGTTTGGTAGGTTTCCCTAGGTGGCGGCTGAGCTAGAGGCCAAAATCTACAGGTAGGTACTTTGCAAAAAACACCTCTGTTTTCTTTAAAAAAATTGGATGTGTCCACGTTGCGCTTTGGGGCGTTTCCTGTCGTGGGTGCTCGTTCTACCCACACAAGTGAGGTATCATTTTTATCGGGAGACTTGGGGGAACGCTGGGTGGAAGGAAATTTGTGGCTCCTCTCAGATTCCAGAACTTTTTGCCACAGAAATGTGAGGAACATGTGATTTTGTAGCCAAATTTTGAGGTTTGCAAAGGATTCTGGGTAACAGAACCTGGTCCGAGCCACACAAGTCACCCCATCTTGAATTCCCCTAGGTCTCTAGTTTTCAGAAATGCACAGGTTTGGTATGTTTCCCTAGGTGCCGGCTGAGCTACAGGCCAAAATCTACAGGTAGGCACTTTGCAAAAAACACCTCTGTTTTCTTTAAAAAAATTGGATGTGTCCACATTGCGCTTTGGGGTGTTTCCTGTCGCAGGCGCTAGGCCTACCCACACAAGTGAGGTATCATTTTTATCGGGAGACTTGGGGGAACGCTGGGTGGAAGGAAATTTGTGGCTCCTCTCAGATTCCAGAACTTTCTGCCACAGAAATTTGAGGAACATGTGCTTTTTTGGCCAAATTTTGAGGTTTGCAAAGGATTATGGGTAACAGAACCTGGTCTGAGCCACACAAGTCACCCCATCTTGGATTCCCCTAGGTCTCTAGTTTTCAGAAATCCACAGGTTTGGTAGGTTTCCCTAGGTGGCGGCTGAGCTAGAGGCCAAAATCTACAGGTAGGCACTTTGCAAAAAACACCTCTGTTTTCTTTCAAAAAATTTGATGTGTCCACTTTGCGCTTTGGGGCATTTCCTGTCGCGGGCGCCAGGCCTACCCACACAAGTGAGGTATCATTTTTATCGGGAGACTTGGGGGAAGGCAGGGTGGAAGGAAATTTGTGGCTCCTCTCAGATTCCAGAACTTTCTGTCACCGAAATGTGGGGAACATGTGTTTTTTTAGCCAAATTTTGAGGTTTGCAAAGGATTCTGGGTAACAGAACCTGGTCCGAGCCACACAAGTCACCCCATCTTGGATTCCCCTAGGTCTCTAGTTTTCAGAAATGCACAGGTTTGGTAGGTTTTCCTAGGTGCCGGCTGAGCTACAGGCCAAAATCTACAGGTAGGCACTTTGCAAAAAATACCTCTGTTTTCTTTAAAAAATTTGGATGTGTCCACGTTGCGATTTGGGGCGTTTCCTGTCGCGGGCGCTAGGCCTACCCACACAAGTGAGGTATCATTTTTATCGGGAGACGTGGGGGAACGCTGGATGGAAGGAAATTTGTGGCTCCTCTCAGATTCCAGAACTTTCTGCCACAGAAATGTGAGGAACATGTGTTTTTTTTAGCCAAATTTTGAGGTTTGCAAAGGATTCTGGGTAAAAGAACCTGGTCCGAGCCACACAAGTCACCCCATCTTGGATTCCCCTAGGTCTCTAGTTTTCAGAAATGCACAGGTTTGGTAGGTTTCCCTAGGTGGCGGCTGAGCTAGAGGCCAAAATCTACAGGTAGGCACTTTGCAAAAAACACCTCTGTTTTCTTTCAAAAAATTGGATGTGTCCGCGTTGCGCTTTGGGGCGTTTCCTGTCGCGGGCGCTAGGCCTACCCACACAAGTGAGGTATCATTTTTATCAGGAGACTTGGGGGAACGCTGGGTGGAAGGAAATTTGTGGCTCCTCTCAGATTCCAGAACTTTTTGCCACAGAAATGTGAGGAACATGTGATTTTTTTGCCTAATTTTGAGGTTTGCAAAGGATTCTGGGTAACAGAACCTGGTCCGAGCCACACAAGTCACCCCATCTTGGATTCCCCTAGGTCTCTAGTTTTCAGAAATGCACAGGTTTGGTATGTTTCCCAAGGTGCCGGCTGAGCTACAGGCCAAAATCTACAGGTAGGCACTTTGCAAAAAACACCTCTGTTTTCTTTCAAAAAATTGGATGTGTCCACGTTGCGCTTTGGGGCGTTTCCTGTCACGGGCGCTAGGCCTACCCACACAAGTGAGGTATCATTTTTATCGGGAGACTTGGGGGAACGCTGGGAGGAAGGAAATTTGTGGCTCCTCTCAGATTCCAGAACTTTCTGCCACCGAAATGTGGGAAACATGTGTTTTTTTAGCCAAATTTTGAGGTTTGCAAAGGATTCTGGGTAACAGAACCTGGTCTGAGCACACAAGTCACCCCATCTTGGATTCCCCTAGATCTCTAGTTTTCAGAAATGCACAGGTTTGGTAGGTTTCCCAAGGTGCCGGCTGAGCGACAGGCCAAAATCTACAGGTAGGCACTTTGCAAAAAACACCTCTGTTTTCTTTCAAAAAATTGGATGTGTCCACGTTGCGCTTTGGGGCGTTTCCTGTCGCAGGCGCTAGGCCTACCCACACAAGTGAGGTATCATTTTTATCGGGAGACTTGGGGGAACGCTGCTTGGAAGGAAATTTGTGGCTCCTCTCAGATTCCAGAACTTTCTGCCACAGAAATTTGAGGAACATGTGCTTTTTTAGCCAAATTTTGAGGTTTGCAAAGGATTCTGGGTAACAGAACCTGGTCTGAGCCACACAAGTCACCCCATCTTGGATTGCCCTAGGTCTCTAGTTTTCAGAAATGCACAGGTTTGGTAGGTTTCCCTAGGTGGCGGCTGAGCTACAGGCCAAAATCTACAGGTAGGCACTTTGCAAAAAACACCTCTGTTTTCTTTAAAAAAATTGGATGTGTCCACGTTGCGCTTTGGGGCGTTCCCTGTCGCGGGCGCTAGGCCTACCCACACAAGTGAGGTATCATTTTTATCGGGAGACTTGGGGGAAGGCTGGGTGGAAGGAAATTTGTGCCTCCTCTCAAATTCCAGAACTTTCTGCCACCGAAATGTGGGGAACATGTGTTTTTTTAGCCTAATGTTGAGGTTTGCAAAGGATTCTGGGTAACAGAACCTGGTCCGAGCCACACAAGTCACCCCATCTTGGATTCCCCTAGGTCTCTAGTTTTCAGAAATGCACAGGTTTGGTAAGTTTCCCTAGGTGTCGGCTGAGCTACAGGCCAAAATCTACAGGTAGGCACTTTGCAAAAAACACCTCTGTTTTCTTTCAAAAATTTGGATGTGTCCACGTTGCGCTTTGGGGCGTTTCCTGTCCCGGGCGCTAGGCCTACCCACACAAGTGAGGTATCATTTTTATCGGGAGACGTGGGGGAACGCTGGGTGGAAGGAAATTTGTGGCTCCTCTCAGATTCCAGAACTTTCTGCCACAGAAAGGTGAGGAACATGTGTTTTTTTTAGCCAAATTTTGAGGTTTGCAAAGGATTCTGGATAAAAGAACCTGGTCCGAGCCACACAAGTCACCCCATCTTGTATTCCCCTAGGTCTCTAGTTTTCAGAAATGCACAGGTTTGGTAGGTTTCCCTAGGTGGCGGCTGAGCTAGAGGCCAAAATCTACAGGTAGGTACTTTGCAAAAAACACCTCTGTTTTCTTTCAAAAAATTGGATGTGTCCACGTTGCGCTTTGGGGCGTTTCCTGTCGTGGGCGCTCGTTCTACCCACACAAGTGAGGTATCATTTTTATCGGGAGACTTGGGGGAACGCTGGGTGGAAGGAAATTTGTGGCTCCTCTCAGATTCCAGAACTTTTTACCACAGAAATGTGAGGAACATGTGATTTTTTAGCCAAATTTTGAGGTTTGCAAAGGATTCTGGGTAACAGAACCTGGTCCGAGCCACACAAGTCACCCCATCTTGGATTCCCCTAGGTCTCTAGTTTTCAGAAATCCACAGGTTTGGTAGGTTTCCCTAGGTGGCGGCTGAGCTAGAGGCCAAAATCTACAGGTAGGCACTTTGCAAAAAACACCTCTGTTTTCTTTCAAAAAATTGGATGTGTCCGCGTTGCGCTTTGGGGCGTTTCCTGTCGCGGGCGCTAGGCCTACCCACACAAGTGAGGTATCATTTTTATCGGGAGACTTGGGGGAACGCTGGGTGGAAGGAAATTTGTGGCTCCTCTCAGATTCCAGAACTTTCTGCCACAGAAATTTGAGGAACATGTGCTTTTTTGGCCAAATTTTGAGGTTTGCAAAGGATTCTGGGTAACAGAACCTGGTCTGAGCCACACAAGTCACCCCATCTTGGATTCCCCTAGGTCTCTAGTTTTCAGAAATCCACAGGTTTGGTAGGTTTCCCTAGGTGGCGGCTGAGCTAGAGGCCAAAATCTACAGGTAGGCACTTTGCAAAAAAACACCTCTGTTTTCTTTAAAAAATTTGGATGTGTCCACGTTGCGCTTTAGGGCGTTTCCTGTCGCGGGCGCTAGGCCTACCCACACAAGTGAGGTATCATTTTTATCGGGAGACGTGGGGGAACGCTGGGTGGAAGGAAATTTGTGGCTCCTCTCAGATTCCAGAACTTTCTGCCACAGAAATGTGAGGAACATGTGTTTTTTTTAGCCAAATTTTGAGGTTTGCAAAGGATTCTGGGTAAAAGAACCTGGTCCGAGCCACACAAGTCACCCCATCTTGGATTCCCCTCGGTCTCTAGTTTTCAGAAATGCACAGGTTTGGTATGTTTGCCTAGGTGCCGGCTGAGCTACAGGCCAAAATCTACAGGTAGGCACTTTGCAAAAAACACCTCCGTTTTCTTTTAAAAAATTGGATGTGTCCACGTTGCGCTTTGGGGCGTTTCCTGTCGCGGGCGCTAGGCCTACCCACACAAGTGAGGTATCATTTTTATCGGGAGACTTGGGGGAACGCTGGGAGGAAGGAAATTTGTGGCTCCTCTCAGATTCCAGAACTTTCTGCCACCGAAATGTGGGAAACATGTGTTTTTTTAGCCAAATTTTGAGGTTTGCAAAGGATTCTGGGTAACAGAACCTGGTCTGAGCCACACAAGTCACCCCATCTTGGATTCCCCTAGGTCTCTAGTTTTCAGAAATGCACAGGTTTGGTAGGTTTCCCTAGGTGGCGGCTGAGCTACAGGCCAAAATCTACAGGTGGGCACTTTGCAAAAAACACCTCTGTTTTTTTCAAAAAATTGGATGTGTCCACGTTGCGCTTTGGGGCGTTTCCTGTCGCGGGCGCTAGGCCTACCCACACAAGTGAGGTATCATTTTTATCGGGAGACATGGGGGAACGCTGGGTGGAAGGAAATTTGGGGCTCCTCTCAGATTCCAGAACTTTCTGCCACAGAAATGTGAGGAACATGTGTTTTTTTTAGCCAAATTTTGAGGTTTGCAAAGGATTCTGGGTAAAAGAACCTGGTCCGAGCCACACAAGTCACCCCATCTTGGATTCCCCTAGGTCTCTATTTTTCAGAAATGCACAGGTTTGGCAGGTTTCCCTAAACACCTCTGTTTTCTTTAAAAAATTTGGATGTGTTTACGTTGCGCTTTGGGGCGTTTCCTGTCACGGGCGCTAGGCCTACCCACACAAGTGAGGTATCATTTTTATTGGGAGACATGGGGGAACGCTGGGTGGAAGGAAATTTGTGGCTCCTCTCAGATTCCAGAACTTTCTGCCACAGAAATGTGAGGACCATGAGTTTTTTTAGCCAAATTTTGAGGTTTGCAAAGGATTCTGGGTAACAGAACCTGGTCCGAGCCACACAAGTCACCCCAGGTTTCTCTAGGTGCCGGCTGAGCGACAGGCCAAAATCTACAGGTAGGCACTTTGCAAAAAAACACCTCTGTTTTCTTTAAAAAATTTGGATGTGTCCACGTTGCGCTTTAGGGCGTTTCCTGTCGCGGGCGCTAGGCCTACCCACACAAGTGAGGTATCATTTTTATCGGGAGACGTGGGGGAACGCTGGGTGGAAGGAAATTTGTGGCTCCTCTCAGATTCCAGAACTTTCTGCCACAGAAATGTGAGGAACATGTGTTTTTTTTAGCCAAATTTTGAGGTTTGCAAAGGATTCTGGGTAAAAGAACCTGGTCCGAGCCACACAAGTCACCCCATCTTGGATTCCCCTCGGTCTCTAGTTTTCAGAAATGCACAGGTTTGGTAGGTTTCCCTAGGTGGCGGCTGAGCTAGAGGCCAAAATCTACAGGTAGGCACTTTGCAAAAAACACCTCTGTTTTCTTTTAAAAAATTGGATGTGTCCACGTTGCGCTTTGGGGCGTTTCCTGTCGCGGGCGCTAGGCCTACCCACACAAGTGAGGTATCATTTTTATCGGGAGACGTGGGGGAACGCTGGGTGGAAGGAAATTTGTGGCTCCTCTCAGATTCCAGAACTTTCTGCCACCAAAATGAGGGAAACATGTGTTTTTTTAGCCAAATTTTGAGGTTTGCAAAGGATTCTGGGTAACAGAACCTGGTCTGAGCCACACAAGTCACCCCATCTTGGATTCCCCTAGATCTCTAGTTTTCAGAAATGCACAGGTTTGGTAGGTTTCCCTAGGTGCCGGCTGAGCGACAGGCCAAAATCTACAGGTAGGCACTTTGCAAAAAACACCTCTGTTTTCTTTCAAAAAATTGGATGTGTCCACGTTGCACTTTGGGGCGTTTCCTGTCACAGGCGCTAGGCCTACCCACACAAGTGAGGTATCATTTTTATCGGGAGACTTGGGGGAACGCTGCTTGGAAGGAAATTTGTGGCTCCTCTCAGATTCCAGAACTTTCTGCCACAGAAATTTGAGGAACATGTGCTTTTTTAGCCAAATTTTGAGGTTTGCAAAGGATTCTGGGTAACAGAACCTGGTCTGAGCCACACAAGTCACCCCATCTTGGATTCCCCTAGGTCTCTAGTTTTCAGAAATGCACAGGTTTGGTAGGTTTCCCTAGGTGGCGGCTGAGCTACAGGCCAAAATCTACAGGTAGGCACTTTGCAAAAAACACCTCTGTTTTCTTTCAAAAAATTGGATGTGTCCACGTTGCGCTTTGGGGCGTTTCCTGTCGCGGGCGCTAGGCCTACCCACACAAGTGAGGTATCATTTTTATCGGGAGACGTGGGGGAACGCTGGGTGGAAGGAAATTTGTGGCTCCTCTCAGATTCCAGAACTTTCTGCCACAGAAATGTGAGGAACATGTGTTTTTTTTTAGCCAAATTTTGAGGTTTGCAAAGGATTCTGGGTAAAAGAACCTGGTCCGAGCCACACAAGTCACCCCATCTTGTATTCCCCTAGGTCTCTAGTTTTCAGAAATGCACAGGTTTGGTAGGTTTCCCTAGGTGGCGGCTGAGCTAGAGGCCAAAATCTACAGGTAGGCACTTTGCAAAAAACACCTCTGTTTTCTTTAAAAAAATTGGATGTGTCCACGTTGCGCTTTGGGGCGTTTCCTGTCGCGGGCGCTAGGCCTACCCACACAAGTGAGGTATCATTTTTATCGGGAGACGTGGGGGAACGCTGGGTGGAAGGAAATTTGTGGCTCCTCTCAGATTCCAGAACATTCTGCCACAGAAATGTGAGGAACATGTGTTTTTTTTTGCCAAATTTTGAGGTTTGCAAAGGATTCTGGGTAACAGAACCTGGTCCGAGCCACACAAGTCACCCCATCTTGGATTCCCCTAGGTCTCTAGTTTTCAGAAATGCACAGGTTTGGTATGTTTCCCTAGGTGCCGGCTGATCTACAGGCCAAAATCTACAGGTAGGCACTTTGCAAAAAACACCTCTGTTTTCTTTCAAAAAATTGGATGTGTCCACGTTGCGCTTTGGGGCGTTTCCTGTCGCGGGCGCTAGGCCTACCCACACAAGTGAGGTATCATTTTTATCGGGAGACTTGGGGGAACGCTGGGTGGAAGGAAATTTGTGGCTCCTCTCAGATTCCAGAACTTTCTGCCACCGAAATGTGGGAAACATGTGTTTTTTTAGCCAAATTTTGAGGTTTGCAAAGGATTCTGGGTAACAGAACCTGGTATGAGCCACACAAGTCACCCCATCTTGGATTCCCCTAGATCTCTAGTTTTCAGAAATCCACAGGTTTGGTAGGTTTCCCTAGGTGCCGGATGAGCGACAGGCCAAAATCTACAGGTAGGCACTTTGCAAAAAACACCTCTGTTTTCTTTCAAAAAATTGGATGTGTCCACGTTGCGCTTTGGGGCGTTTCCTGTCGCAGGCGCTAGGCCTACCCACACAAGTGAGGTATCATTTTTATCGGGAGACTTGGGGGAACGCTGCTTGGAAGGAAATTTGTGGCTCCTCTCGGATTCCAGAACTTTCTGCCACAGAAATTTGAGGAACATGTGCTTTTTTAGCCAAATTTTGAGGTTTGCAAAGGATTCTGGGTAACAGAACCTGGTCTGAGCTACACAAGTCACCCCATCTTGGATTCCCCTAGGTCTCTAGTTTTCAGAAATGCACAGGTTTGGTAGGTTTCCCTAGGTGGCGGCTGAGCTACAGGCCAAAATCTACAGGTAGGCACTTTGCAAAAAACACCTCTGTTTTCTTTAAAAAAATTGGATGTGTCCACGTTGCGCTTTGGGGCGTTTCCTGTCGCGGGCGCTAGGCCTACCCACACAAGTGAGGTATCATTTTTATCGGGAGACTTGGGGGAAGGCTGGGTGGAAGGAAATTTGTGGCTCCTCTCAGATTCCAGAACTTTCTGCCACCGAAATGTGGGGAACATGTGTTTTTTTAGCCTAATGTTGAGGTTTGCAAAGGATTCTGGGTAACAGAACCTGGTCCGAGCCACACAAGTCACCCCATCTTGGATTCCCCTAGGTCTCTAGTTTTCAGAAATGCACAGGTTTGGTAGGTTTCCCTAGGTGCCGGCTGAGCTACAGGCCAAAATCTACAGGTAGGCACTTTGCAAAAAACACCTCTGTTTTCTTTCAAAAATTTGGATGTGTCCACGTTGCGCTTTGGGGCGTTTCCTGTCGCGGGCGCTAGGCCTACCCACACAAGTGAGGTATCATTTTTATCGGGAGACATGGGGGAACGCTGGGTGGAAGGAAATTTGTGGCTCCTCTCAGATTCCAGAACTTTCTGCCACAGAAAGGTGAGGAACATGTGTTTTTTTTAGCCAAATTTTGAGGTTTGCAAAGGATTCTGGGTAAAAGAACCTGGTCCGAGCCACACAAGTCACCCCATCTTGTATTCCCCTAGGTCTCTAGTTTTCAGAAATGCACAGGTTTGGTAGGTTTCCCTAGGTGGCGGCTGAGCTAGAGGCCAAAATCTACAGGTAGGCACTTTGCAAAAAACACCTCTGTTTTCTTTAAAAAAATTGGATGTGTCCACGTTGCGCTTTGGGGCGTTTCCTGTCGCGGGCGCTAGGCCTACCCACACAAGTGAGGTATCATTTTTATCGGGAGACGTGGGGGAACGCTGGGTGGAAGGAAATTTGTGGCTCCTCTCAGATTCCAGAACTTTCTGCCACAGAAATGTGAGGAACATGTGTTTTTTTTAGCCAAATTTTGAGGTTTGCAAAGGATTCTGGGTAACAGAACCTGGTCCGAGCCACACAAGTCACCCCATCTTGGATTCCCCTAGGTCTCTAGTTTTCAGAAATGCACAGGTTTGGTATGTTTCCCTAGGTTCCGGCTGAGCTACAGGCCAAAATCTACAGGTAGGCACTTTGCAAAAAACACCTCTGTTTTCTTTCAAAAAATTGGATGTGTCCACGTTGCGCTTTGGGGCGTTTCCTGTCGCGGGCGCTAGGCCTACCCACACAAGTGAGGTATCATTTTTATCGGGAGACTTGGGGAACGCTGGGTGGAAGGAAATTTGTGGCTCCTCTCAGATTCCAGAACTTTCTGCCACCGAAATGTGGGAAACATGTGTTTTTTTAGCCAAATTTTGAGGTTTGCAAAGGATTCTGGGTAACAGAACCTGGTATGAGCCACACAAGTCACCCCATCTTGGATTCCCCTAGGTCTCTAGTTTTCAGAAATGCACAGGTTTGGTATATTTCCCTAGGTGCCGGCTGAGCTACAGGCCAAAATCTACAGGTAGGCACTTTGCAAAAAACACCTCTGTTTTCTTTCAAAAAATTGGATGTGTCCCCGTTGCGCTTTGGGGCGTTTCCTGTCGCGGGCGCTAGGCCTACCCACACAAGTGAGGTATCATTTTTATCGGGAGACTTGGGGGAACGCTGGGTGGAAGGAAATTTGTGGCTCCTCTCAGATTCCAGAACTTTCTGCCACCGAAATGTGGGAAACATGTGTTTTTTTAGCCAAATTTTGAGGTTTGCAAAGGATTCTGGGTATCAGAACCTGGTATGAGCCACACAAGTCACCCCATCTTGGATTCCCCTAGATCTCTAGTTTTCAGAAATCCACAGGTTTGGTAGGTTTCCCTAGGTGCCGGCTGAGCGACAGGCCAAAATCTACAGGTAGGCACTTTGCAAAACACACCTCTGTTTTCTTTCAAAAAATTGGATGTGTCCACGTTGCGCTTTGGGGCGTTTCCTGTCGCAGGCGCTAGGCCTACCCACACAAGTGAGGTATCATTTTTATCGGGAGACTTGGGGGAACGCTGCTTGGAAGGAAATTTGTGGCTCCTCTCAGATTCCAGAACTTTCTGCCACAGAAATTTGAGGAACATGTGCTTTTTTAGCAAAATTTTGAGGTTTGCAAAGGATTCTGGGTAACAGAACCTGGTCTGAGCTACACAAGTCACCCCATCTTGGATTCCCCTAGGTCTCTAGTTTTCAGAAATGCACAGGTTTGGTAGGTTTCCCTAGGTGGCGGCTGAGCTACAGGCCAAAATCTACAGGTAGGCACTTTGCAAAAAACACCTCTGTTTTCTTTCAAAAAATTGGATGTGTCCACGTTGCGCTTTGGGGCGTTTCCTGTCGCGGGCGCTAGGCCTACCCACACAAGTGAGGTATCATTTTTATCGGGAGACTTGGGGGAAGGCTGGGTGGAAGGAAATTTGTGGCTCCTCTCAGATTCCAGAACTTTCTGCCACCGAAATGTGGGGAACATGTGTTTTTTTAGCCTAATGTTGAGGTTTGCAAAGGATTCTGGGTAACAGAACCTGGTCCGAGCCACACAAGTCACCCCATCTTGGATTCCCCTAGGTCTCTAGTTTTCAGAAATGCACAGGTTTGGTAGGTTTCCCTAGGTGCCGGCTGAGCTACAGGCCAAAATCTACAGGTAGGCACTTTGCAAAAAACACCTCTGTTTTCTTTCAAAAATTTGGATGTGTCCACGTTGCGCTTTGGGGCGTTTCCTGTCGCGGGCGCTAGGCCTACCCACACAAGTGAGGTATCATTTTTATCGGGAGACGTGGGGGAACGCTGGGTGGAAGGAAATTCGTGGCTCCTCTCAGATTCCAGAACTTTCTGCCACAGAAAGGTGAGGAACATGTGTTTTTTTTAGCCAAATTTTGAGGTTTGCAAAGGATTCTGGGTAAAAGAACCTGGTCCGAGCCACACAAGTCACCCCATCTTGTATTCCCCTAGGTCTCTAGTTTTCAGAAATGCACAGGTTTGGTAGGTTTCCCTAGGTGGCGGCTGAGCTAGAGGCCAAAATCTACAGGTAGGCACTTTGCAAAAAACACCTCTGTTTTCTTTAAAAAAATTGGATGTGTCCACGTTGCGCTTTGGGGCGTTTCCTGTCGCGGGCGCTAGGCCTACCCACACAAGTGAGGTATCATTTTTATCGGGAGACGTGGGGGAACGCTGGGTGGAAGGAAATTTGTGGCTCCTCTCAGATTCCAGAACTTTCTGCCACAGAAATGTGAGGAACATGTGTTTTTTTTAGCCAAATTTTGAGGTTTGCAAAGGATTCTGGGTAACAGAACCTGGTCCGAGCCACACAAGTCACCCCATCTTGGATTCCCCTAGGTCTCTAGTTATCAGAAATGCACAGGTTTGGTATGTTTCCCTAGGTGCCGGCTGAGCTACAGGCCAAAATCTACAGGTAGGCACTTTGCAAAAAACACCTCTGTTTTCTTTCAAAAAATTGGATGTGTCCACGTTGCGCTTTGGGGCGTTTCCTGTCGCGGGCGCTAGGCCTACCCACACAAGTGAGGTATCATTTTTATCGGGAGACTTGGGGGAACGCTGGGTGGAAGGAAATTTGTGGCTCCTCTCAGATTCCAGAACTTTCTGCCACAGAAATTTGAGGAACATGTGCTTTTTTGGCCAAATTTTGAGGTTTGCAAAGGATTCTGGGTAACAGAACCTGGTCTGAGCCATACAAGTCACCCCATCTTGGATTCCCCTAGGTCTCTAGTTTTCAGAAATCCACAGGTTTGGTAGGTTTCCCTAGGTGGCGGCTGAGCTAGAGGCCAAAATCTACAGGTAGGCACTTTGGAAAAAAAACCTCTGTTTTCTTTAAAAAAATTGGATGTGTTTACGTTGCGCTTTGGGGCGTTCCCTGTCACGGGCGCTAGGCCTACCCACACAAGTGAGGTATCATTTTTATTGGGAGACATGGGAGAACGCTGGGTGGAAGGAAATTTGTGGCTCCTCTCAGATTCCAGAACTTTTTGCCACAGAAATGTGAGGAACATGTGATTTTTTAGCCAAATTTTGAGGTTTGCAAAGGATTCTGGGTAACAGAACCTGGTCCGAGCCACACAAGCCACCCCATCTTGGATTCCCCTAGGTCTCTATTTTTCAGAAATGCACAGGTTTGGTAGGTTTCCCTAGGAGCCGGCTGAGCGACAGGCCAAAATCTACAGGTAGGCACTTTGCAAAAAACACCTCTGTTTTCTTTCAAAAAATTGGATGTGTCCACGTTGCGTTTTGGGGCGTTTCCTGTCGCGGGCGCTAGGCCTACCCACAAAAGTGAGGTATAATTTTTATCGGGAGACTTGGGGGAAAGCTAGGTGGAAGGAAATTTGTGGCTCCTCTCAGATTCCAGAACTTTCTGCCACAGATAATTGAGGAACATGTGCTTTTTTAGCCAAATTTTGAGGTTTGCAAAGGATTCTGGGTAACAGAACCTGGTCTGAGCCACACAAGTCATCCCATCTTGGATTCCCCTAGGTCTCCAGTTTTCAGAAATGCACAGGTTTGGTAGGTTTCCCTAGGTGGCGGCTGAGCTACAGGCCAAAATCTACAGGTAGGCACTTTGCAAAAAACACCTCTGTTTTCTTTAAAAAAATTGGATGTGTCCACGTTGCGCTTTGGGGCGTTTCCTGTCGCGGGCGCTAGGCCTACCCACACAAGTGAGGTATCATTTTTATCGGGAGACATGGGGGAACGCTGGGTGGAAGGAAATTTGGGGCTCCTCTCAGATTCCAGAACTTTCTGCCACAGAAATGTGAGGAACATGTGTTTTTTTTGGCCACATTTTGAGGTTTGCAAATGATTCTGGGTAAAAGAACCTGGTCCGAGCCACACAAGTCACCCCATCTTGGATTCCCCTAGGTCTCTAGTTTTCAGAAATGCACAGGTTTGGCAGGTTTCCCTAAACACCACTGTTTTCTTTAAAAAATTTGGATGTGTTTACGTTGCGCTTTGGGGCGTTCCTGTCACGGGCGCTAGGCCTACCCACACAAGTGAGGAATCATTTTTATTGGGAGACATGGGGGAACGCTGGGTGGAAGGAAATTTGTGGCTCCTCTCAGATTCCAGAACTTTCTGCCACAGAAATGTGAGGACCATGAGTTTTTTTAGCCAAATTTTGAGGTTTGCAAAGGATTCTGGGTAACAGAACCTGGTCCGAGCCACACAAGTCACCCCAGGTTTCTCTAGGTGCCAGCTGAGCGACAGGCCAAAATCTACAGGTAGGCACTTTGCAAAAAAACACATCTGTTTTCTTTAAAAAATTTGGATGGTCCGAGCCACACAAGTCACCCCATCTTGGATTCCCCTCGGTCTCTAGTTTTCAGAAATGCACAGGTTTGGTAGGTTTCCCTAGGTGGCGGCTGAGCTAGAGGCCAAAATCTACAGGTAGGCACTTTGCAAAACACACCTCTGTTTTCTTTCAAAAAATTGGATGTGTCCACGTTGCGCTTTGGGGCGTTTCCTGTCGCGGGCGCTAGGCCTACCCACACAAGTGAGGTATCATTTTTATCGGGAGACGTGGGGGAACGCTGGGTGGAAGGAAATTTGTGGCTCCTCTCAGATTCCAGAACTTTCTGCCACAGTAATGTGAGGAACATGTGTTTTTTTTAGCCAAATTTTGAGGTTTGCAAAGTATTCTGGGTAAAAGAACCTGGTCCGAGCCACACAAGTCACCCCATCTTGGATTCCCCTGGGTCTCTAGTTTTCAGAAATGCACAGGTTTGGTAGGTTTCCCTAGGTGGCGGTTGAGCTAGAGGCCAAAATCTACAGGTAGGCACTTTGCAAAAAACACCTCTGTTTTCTTTCAAAAAATTGGATGTGTTTACGTTGCGCTTTGGGGCGTTTCCTTTCTCGGGCGCTAGGCCTACCCACACAAGTGAGGTATCATTTTTATCGGGAGACGTGGAGGAACGCTGGGTGGAAGGAAATTTGTGGCTCCTCTCAGATTCCAGAACTTTCTGCCACCGAAATGTGGGGAACATGTGTTTTTTTTAGCCACATTTTGAGGTTTGCAAAGGATTCTGGGTAAAAGAACCTGGTCCGAGCCACACAAGTCACCCCATCTTGGATTCCCCTCGGTCTCTAGTTTTCAGAAATGCACAGGTTGGGTAGGTTTCCCTAGGTGGCGGCTGAGCTAGAGGCCAAAATCTACAGGTAGGCACTTTGCAAAAAACACCTCTGTTTTCTTTCAAAAAATTGGATGTGTCCACGTTGCGCTTTGGGGCGTTTCCTGTCGCGGGCGCTAGGCCTACCCACACAAGTGAGGTATCATTTTTATCGGGAGACGTGGGGGAACGCTGGGTGGAAGGAAATTTGTGGCTCCTCTCAGATTCCAGAACTTTCTGCCACAGAAATGTGAGGAACATGTGTTTTTTTTAGCCAAATTTTGAGGTTTGCAAAGGATTCTGGGTAAAAGAACCTGGTCCGAGCCACACAAGTCACCCCATCTTGGATTCCCCTAGGTCTCTAGTTTTCAGAAATGCACAGGTTTGGTAGGTTTCCCTAGGTGGCGGTTGAGCTAGAGGCCAAAATCTACAGGTAGGCACTTTGCAAAAAACACCTCTGTTTTCTTTAAAAAAATTGGATGTGTTTACGTTGCGCTTTGGGGCGTTTCCTTTCTCGGGCGCTAGGCCTACCCACACAAGTGAGGTATCATTTTTATCGGGAGACGTGGAGGAACGCTGGGTGGAAGGAAATTTGTGGCTCCTCTCAGATTCCAGAACTTTCTGCCACCGAAATGTGGGGAACATGTGTTTTTTTTAGCCACATTTTGAGGTTTGCAAAGGATTCTGGGTAAAAGAACCTGGTCCGAGCCACACAAGTCACCCCATCTTGTATTCCCCTAGGTCTCTAGTTTTCAGAAATGCACAGGTTTGGTAGGTTTCCCTAGGTGGCGGCTGACCTAGAGGCCAAAATCTACAGGTAGGTACTTTGCAAAAAACACCTCTGTTTTCTTTCAAAAAATTGGATGTGTCCACGTTGCGCTTTGGGGCGTTTCCTGTCGTGGGCGCTCGTTCTACCCACACAAGTGAGGTATCATTTTTATCGGGAGACTTGGGGGAACGCTGGGTGGAAGGAAATTTGTGGCTCCTCTCAGATTCCAGAACTTTTTGCCACAGAAATGTGAGGAACATGTGATTTTTTAGCCAAATTTTGAGGTTTGGAAAGGATTCTGGGTAACAGAACCTGGTCCGAGCCACACAAGTCACCCCATCTTGGATTCCCCTAGGTCTCTAGTTTTCAGAAATGCACAGGTTTGGTATGTTTCCCTAGGTGCCGGCTGAGCTACAGGCCAAAATCTACAGGTAGGCACTTTGCAAAAAACACCTCTGTTTTCTTTAAAAAAATTGGATGTGTCCACATTGCGCTTTGGGGCGTTTCCTGTCGCGGGCGCTAGGCCTACCCACACAAGTGAGGTATCATTTTTATCGGGAGACTTGGGGGAACGCTGGGTGGAAGGAAATTTGTGGCTCCTCTCAGATTCCAGAACTTTCTGCCACAGAAATTTGAGGAACATGTGCTTTTTTGGCCAAATTTTGAGGTTTGCAAAGGATTCTGGGTAACAGAACCTGGTCTGAGCCACACAAGTCACCCCATCTTGGATTCCCCTAGGTCTCTAGTTTTCAGAAATCCACAGGTTTGGTAGGTTTCCCTAGGTGGCGGCTGAGCTAGAGGCCAAAATCTACAGGTAGGCACTTTGGAAAAAATACCTCTGTTTTTTTTCAAAAAATTGGATGTGTTTACGTTGCGCTTTGGGGCGTTCCCTGTCACGGGCGCTAGGCCTACCCACACAAGTGAGGTATCATTTTTATTGGGAGACATGGGAGAACGCTGGGTGGAAGGAAATTTGTGGCTCCTCTCAGATTCCAGAACTTTTTGCCACAGAAATGTGAGGAACATGTGATTTTTTAGCCAAATTTTGAGGTTTGCAAAGGATTCTGGGTAACAGAACCTGGTCCGAGCCACACAAGTCACCCCATCTTGGATTCCCCTAGGTCTCTAGTTTTCAGAAATGCACAGGTTTGGTAGGTTTCCCTAGGTGCCGGCTGAGCGACAGGCCAAAATCTACAGGTAGGCACTTTGCAAAAAACACCTCTGTTTTCTTTCAAAAAATTGGATGTGTCCACGTTGCGTTTTGGGGCGTTTCCTGTCGCGGGCGCTAGGCCTACCCACAAAAGTGAGGTATAATTTTTATCTGGAGACTTGGGGGAAAGCTAGGTGGAAGGAAATTTGTGGCTCCTCTCAGATTCCAGAACTTTCTGCCACAGATATTTGAGGAACATGTGCTTTTTTAGCCAAATTTTGAGGTTTGCAAAGGATTCTGGGTAACAGAACCTGGTCTGAGCCACACAAGTCACCCCATCTTGGATTCCCCTAGGTCTCTAGTTTTCAGAAATGCACAGGTTTGGTAGGTTTCCCTAGGTGGCGGCTGAGCTACAGGCCAAAATCTACAGGTAGGCACTTTGCAAAAAACACCTCTGTTTTCTTTCAAAAAATTGGATGTGTCCACGTTGCGCTTTGGGGCGTTTCCTGTCGCGGGCGCTAGGCCTACCCACACAAGTGAGGTATCATTTTTATCGGGAGACATGGGGGAACGCTGGGTGGAAGGAAATTTGGGGCTCCTCTCAGATTCCAGAACTTTCTGCCACAGAAATGTGAGGAACATGTGTTTTTTTTAGCCAAATTTTGAGGTTTGCAAAGGATTCTGGGTAAAAGAACCTGGTCCGAGCCACACAAGTCACCCCATCTTGGATTCCCCTAGGTCTCTAGTTTTCAGAAATGCACAGGTTTGGCAGGTTTCCCTAAACACCTCTGTTTTCTTTAAAAAATTTGGATGTGTTTACGTTGCGCTTTGGGGCGTTTCCTGTCACGGGCGCTAGGCCTACCCACACAAGTGAGGTATCATTTTTATTGGGAGACATGGGGGAACGCTGGGTGGAAGAAAATTTGTGGCTCCTCTCAGATTCCAGAACTTTCTGCCACAGAAATGTGAGGACCATGAGTTTTTTTAGCCAAATTTTGAGGTTTGCAAAGGATTCTGGGTAACAGAACCTGGTCCGAGCCACACAAGTCACCCCAGGTTTCTCTAGGTGCCGGCTGAGCGACAGGCCAAAATCTACAGGTAGGCACTTTGCAAAAAAACACCTCTGTTTTCTTTAAAAAATTTGGATGTGTCCACGTTGCGCTTTAGGGCGTTTCCTGTCGCGGGCGCTAGGCCTACCCACACAAGTGAGGTATCATTTTTATCGGGAGACGTGGGGGAACCTTGGGTGGAAGGAAATTTGTGGCTCCTCTCAGATTCCAGAACTTTCTGCCACAGAAATGAGAGGAACATGTGTTTTTTTTAGCCAAATTTTGAGGTTTGCAAAGGATTCTGGGTAAAAGAACCTGGTCCGAGCCACACAAGTCACCCCATCTTGGATTCCCCTCGGTCTCTAGTTTTCAGAAATGCACAGGTTTGGTAGGTTTCCCTAGGTGGCGGCTGAGCTAGAGGCCAAAATCTACAGGTAGGCACTTTGCAAAAAACACCTCTATTTTCTTTCAAAAAATTGGATGTGTCCACGTTGCGCTTTGGGGCGTTTCCTGTCGCGGCCGCTAGGCCTACCCACACAAGTGAGGTATCATTTTTATCGGGAGACGTGGGGGAACGCTGGGTGGAAGGAAATTTGTGGCTCCTCTCAGATTCCAGAACTTTCTGCCACAGAAATGTGAGGAACATGTGTTTTTTTTAGCCAAATTTTGAGGTTTGCAAAGGATTCTGGGTAAAAGAACCTGGTCCGAGCCACACAAGTCAGCCCATCTTGGATTCCCCTTGGTCTCTAGTTTTCAGAAATGCACAGGTTTGGTAGGTTTCCCTAGGTGGCGGCTGAGCTAGAGGCCAAAATCTACAGGTAGGCACTTTGCAAAAAACACATCTGTTTTCTTTAAAAAAATTGGATGTGTTTACGTTGCGCTTTGGGGCGTTTCCTTTCTTGGGCGCTAGGCCTACCCACACAAGTGAGGTATCATTTTTATCGGGAGACGTGGAGGAACGCTGGGTGGAAGGAAATTTGTGGCTCCTCTCAGATTCCAGAACTTTCTGCCACCGAAATGTGGGGAACATGTGTTTTTTTTAGCCACATTTTGAGGTTTGCAAAGGATTCTGGGTAAAAGAACCTGGTCCGAGCCACACAAGTCACCCCATCTTGGATTCCCCTCGGTCTCTAGTTTTCAGAAATGCACAGGTTGGGTAGGTTTCCCTAGGTGGCGGCTGAGCTAGAGGCCAAAATCTACAGGTAGGCACTTTGCAAAAAACACCTCTGTTTTCTTTCAAAAAATTGGATGTGTCCACGTTGCGCTTTGGGGCGTTTCCAGTCGCGGGCGCTAGGCCTACCCACACAAGTGAGGTATCATTTTTATCGGGAGACGTGGGGGAACGCTGGGTGGAAGGAAATTTGTGGCTCCTCTCAGATTCCAGAACTTTCTGCCACAGAAATGTGAGGAACATGTGTTTTTTTTAGCCAAATTTTGAGGTTTGCAAAGGATTCTGGGTAAAAGAACCTGGTCCGTGCCACACAAGTCACCCCATCTTGGATTCCCCTAGGTCTCTAGTTTTCAGAAATGCACAGGTTTGGTAGGTTTCCCTAGGTGGCGCTTGAGCTAGAGGCCAAAATCTACAGGTAGGCACTTTGCAAAAAACACCTCTGTTTTCTTTCAAAAAATTGGATGTGTTTACGTTGCGCTTTGGGGCGTTTCCTTTCTCGGGCGCTAGGCCTACCCACACAAGTGAGGTATCATTTTTATCGGGAGACGTGGAGGAACGCTGGGTGGAAGGAAATTTGTGGCTCCTCTCAGATTCCAGAACTTTCTGCCACCGAAATGTGGGGAACATGTGTTTTTTTTAGCCACATTTTGAGGTTTGCAAAGGATTCTGGGTAAAAGAACCTGGTCCGAGCCACACAAGTCACCCCATCTTGGATTCCCCTAGGTCTCTAGTTTTCAGAAATGCACAGGTTTGGTAGGTTTCCCTAAACACCTCTGTTTTCTTTAAAAAAATTGGATGTGTTTACGTTGCGCTTTGGGGCGTTTCCTTTCTCGGGCGCTAGGCCTACCCACACAAGTGAGGTATCATTTTTATCGGGAGACGTGGGTGAACGCTGGGTGGAAGGAAATTTGTGGCTCCTCTCAGATTCCAGAACTTTCTGCCACAGAAATGTGAGGAACATGTGTTTTTTTTAGCCAAATTTTGAGGTTTGCAAAGGATTCTGGGTAAAAGAACCTGGTCCGAGCCACACAAGTCACCCCATCTTGGATTCCCCTAGGTCTCTAGTTTTCAGAAATGCACAGGTTTGGTAGGTTTCCCTAGGTGGCGGTTGAGCTAGAGGCCAAAATCTACAGGTAGGCACTTTGCAAAAAACACCTCTGTTTTCTTTCAAAAAATTGGATGTGTTTACGTTGCGCTTTGGGGCGTTTCCTTTCTCGGGCGCTAGGCCTACCCACACAAGTGAGGTATCATTTTTATTGGGAGACACGGGGAACGCTGGGTGGAAGGAAATTTGTGGCTCCTCTCAGATTCCAGAACTTTCTGCCACAGAAATGTGATGACCATGAGTTTTTTTAGCCAAATTTTGAGGTTTGCAAAGGATTCTGGGTAACAGAACCTGGTCCGAGCCACACAAGTCACCCCAGGTTTCTCTAGGTGCCGGCTGAGCGACAGGCCAAAATCTACAGGTAGGCACTTTGCAAAAAAACACCTCTGTTTTCTTAAAAAAATTTGGATGTGTCCACGTTGCGCTTTAGGGCGTTTCCTGTCGCGGGCGCTAGGCCTACCCACACAAGTGAGGTATCATTTTTATCGGGAGACGTGGGGGAACGCTGGGTGGATGGAAATTTGTGGCTCCTCTCAGATTCCAGAACTTTCTGCCACAGAAATGTGAGGAACATGTGTTTTTTTTAGCCAAATTTTGAAGTTTGCAAAGGATTCTGGGTAAAAGAACCTGGTCCGAGCCACACAAGTCACCCTATCTTGGATTCCCCTAGGTCTCTAGTTTTCAGAAATGCACAGATTTGTAGGTTTCCCTAGGTGCCGGCTGAGCGACAGGCCAAAATCTACAGGTAGGCACTTTGCAAAAAACACCTCTGTTTTCTTTCAAAAAATTGGATGTGTCCACGTTGCTCTTTGGGGCGTTTCCTGTCGCGGGCACTAGGCCTACCCACACAAGTGAGGTATCATTTTTATCGGGAGACTTGGGGGAAGGCAGGGTGGAAGGAAATTTGTGGCTCCTCTCAGATTCTAGAACTTTCTGCCACCGAAATGTGGGGAACATGTGTTTTTTTAGCCAAATTTTGAGGTTTGCAAAGGATTCTGGGTAACAGAACCTGGTCCGAGCCACACAAGTCACCCCATCTTGGATTCCCCTAGGTCCCTAGTTTTCAGAAATGCACAGGTTTGGTAGGTTTTCCTAGGTGCCGGCTGAGCTACAGGCCAAAATCTACAGGTAGGCACTTTGCAAAAAACACCTCTGTTTTCTTTAAAAAATTTGGATGTGTCCACGTTGCGCTTTGGGGCGTTTCCTGTCGCGGGCGCTAGGCCTACCCACACAAGTGAGGTATCATTTTTATCAGGAGACGTGGGGGAACGCTGGGTGGAAGGAAATTTGTGGCTCGTCTCAGATTCCAGAACTTTCTGCCACAGAAATGTGAGGAACATGTGATTTTTTAGCCTAATTTTGAGGTTTGCAAAGGATTCTGGGTAACAGAACCTGGTCCGAGCCACACAAGTCACCCCATCTTGGATTCCCCTAGGTCTCTAGTTTTCAGAAATGCACAGGTTTGGTAGGTTTCCCTAGGTGGCGGCTGAGCTAGAGGCAAAAATCTACAGGTAGGCACTTTGCAAAAAACACCTCTGTTTTCTTTAAAAAAATTGGATGTGTTTACGTTGCGCTTTGGGGCGTTTCCTTTCTCGGGTGCTAGGCCTACCCACACAAGTGAGGTATCATTTTTATCAGGAGACGTGGGGGAACGCTGGGTGGAAGGAAATTTGTGGCTCCTCTCAGATTCCAGAACTTTCTGCCACAGAAATGTGAGGACCATGTGTTTTTTTAGCCAAATTATGAGGTTTGCAAAGGATTCTGGGTAACAGAACCTGGTCTGAGCCACACAAGTCACCTCATCTTGGATTCCCCTAGGTCTCTAGTTTTCAGAAATGCACAGGTTTGGTAGGTTTCCCTAGGTGGCGGCTGAGCTAGAGGCCAAAATCTACAGGTAGGCACTTTGCAAAAAACACCTCTGTTTTCTTTAAAAAAATTGGATGTGTCCACTTTGCGCTTTGGGGCGTTTCCTGTCGCGGGCGCCAGGCCTACCCACACAAGTGAGGTATCATTTTTATCGGGAGACTTGGGGGAAGGCAGGGTGGAAGGAAATTTGTGGCTCCTCTCAGATTCCAGAACTTTCTGCCACCGAAATGTGGGGAACATGTGTTTTTTTAGCCAAATTTTGAGGTTTGCAAAGGATTCTGGGTAACAGAACCTGGTCCGAGCCACACAAGTCACCCCATCTTGGATTCCCCTAGGTCTCTAGTTTTCAGAAATGCACAGGTTTGGTAGGTTTTCCTAGGTGCCGGCTGAGCTACAGGCCAAAATCTACAGGTAGGCACTTTGCAAAAAATACCTCTGTTTTCTTTAAAAAATTTGGATGTGTCCACGTTGCGATTTGGGGCGTTTCCTGTCGCGGGCGCTAGGCCTACCCACACAAGTGAGGTATCATTTTTATCGGGAGACATGGGGGAACGCTGGGTGGAAGGAAATTTGTGGCTCCTCTCAGATTCCAGAACTTTCTGCCACAGAAATGTGAGGAACATGTGTTTTTTTTAGCCAAATTTTGAGGTTTGCAAAGGATTCTGGGTAAAAGAACCTGGTCCGAGCCACACAAGTCACCCCATCTTGGATTCCCCTAGGTCTCTAGTTTTCAGAAATGCACAGGTTTGGTAGGTTTCCCTAGGTGGCGGCTGAGCTAGAGGCCAAAATCTACAGGTAGGCACTTTGCAAAAAACACCTCTGTTTTCTTTCAAAAAATTGGATGTGTTCGCGTTGCGCTTTGGGGCGTTTCCTGTCGCGGGCGCTAGGCCTACCCACACAAGTGAGGTATCATTTTTATCAGGAGACTTGGGGGAACACTGGGTGGAAGGAAATTTGTGGCTCCTCTCAGATTCCAGAACTTTTTGCCACAGAAATGTGAGGAACATGTGATTTTTTTGCCTAATTTTGAGGTTTGCAAAGGATTCTGGGTAACAGAACATGGTCCGAGCCACACAAGTCACCCCATATTGGATTCACCTAGGCCTCTAGTTTTCAGAAATGCACAGGTTTGGTATGTTTCCCTAGGTGCCGGCTGAGCTACAGGCCAAAATCGACAGGTAGGCACTTTGCAAAAAACACCTCTGTTTTCTTTCAAAAAAGTGGATGTGTCCACGTTGCGCTTTGGGGCGTTTCCTGTCGCGGGCGCTAGGCCTACCCACACAAGTGAGGTATCATTTTTATCGGGAGACATGGGGGAACGCTGGGTGGAAGGAAATTTGGGGCTCCTCTCAGATTCCAGAACTTTCTGCCACCGAAATGTGGGAAACATGTGTTTTTTTAGCCAAATTTTGAGGTTTGCAAAGGATTCTGGGTAACAGAACCTGGTCTGAGCCACACAAGTCACCCCATCTTGGATTCCCCTAGATCTCTAGTTTTCAGAAATGCACAGGTTTGGTAGGTTTCCCTAGGTGCCAGCTGAGCGACAGGCCAAAATCTACAGGTAGGCACTTTGCAAAAAACACCTCTGTTTTCTTTCAAAAAATTGGATGTGTCCACGTTGCGCTTTGGGGCGTTTCCTGTCGCAGGCGCTAGGCCTACCCACACAAGTGAGGTATCATTTTTATCGGGAGACTTGGGGGAACGCTGCTTGGAAGGAAATTTGTGGCTCCTCTCAGATTCCAGAACTTTCTGCCACCGAAATGTGGGGAACATGTGTTTTTTTAGCCTAATGTTGAGGTTTGCAAAGGATTCTGGGTAACAGAACCTGGTCCGAGCCACACAAGTCACCCCATCTTGGATTCCCCTAGGTCTCTAGTTTTCAGAAATGCACAGGTTTGGTAGGTTTCCCTAGGTGCCGGCTGAGCTACAGGCCAAAATCTACAGGTAGGCACTTTGCAAAAAACACCTCTGTTTTCTTTCAAAAATTTGGATGTGTCCACGTTGCACTTTGGGGCGTTTCCTGTCGCGGGCGCTAGGCCTACCCACACAAGTGAGGTATCATTTTTATCGGGAGACGTGGGGGAACGCTGGGTGGAAGGAAATTTGTGGCTCCTCTCAGATTCCAGAACTTTCTGCCACAGAAAGGTGAGGAACATGTGTTTTTTTTAGCCAAATTTTTAGGTTTGCAAAGGATTCTGGGTAAAAGAACCTGGTCCGAGCCACACAAGTCACCCCATCTTGTATTCCCCTAGGTCTCTAGTTTTCAGAAATGCACAGGTTTGGTAGGTTTCCCTAGGTGGCGGCTGAGCTAGAGGCCAAAATCTACAGGTAGGAACTTTGCAAAAAACACCTCTGTTTTCTTTCAAAAAATTGGATGTGTCCACGTTGCGCTTTGGGGCGTTTCCTGTCGCGGGCGCTAGGCCTACCCACACAAGTGAGGTATCATTTTTATCGGGAGACATGGGGGAACGCTGGGTGGAAGGAAATTTGGGGCTCCTCTCAGATTCCAGAACTTTCTGCCACAGAAATGTGAGGAACATGTGTTTTTTTTAGCCAAATTTTGAGGTTTGCAAAGGATTCTGGGTAAAAGAACCTGGTCCGAGCCACACAAGTCACCGCATCTTGGATTCCCCTAGGTCTCTAGTTTTCAGAAATGCACAGGTTTGGCAGGTTTCCCTAAACACCTCTGTTTTCTTTAAAAAATTTGGATGTGTTTACGTTGCGCTTTGGGGCGTTTACTGTCACGGGCGCTAGGCCTACCCACACAAGTGAGGTATCATTTTTATTGGGAGACATGGGGGAACGCTGGGTGGAAGGAAATTTGTGGCTCCTCTCAGATTCCAGAACTTTCTGCCACAGAAATGTGAGGACCATGAGTTTTTTTAGCCAAATTTTGAGGTTTGCAAAGGATTCTGGGTAACAGAACCTGGTCCGAGCCACACAAGTCACCCCAGGTTTCTCTAGGTGGCGGCTGAGCGACAGGCCAAAATCTACAGGTAGGCACTTTGCAAAAAAACACCTCTGTTTTCTTTATAAAATTTGGATGTGTCCACGTTGCGCTTTAGGGCGTTTCCTGTCGCGGGCGCTAGGCCTACCCACACAAGTGAGGTATCATTTTTATCGGGAGACGTGGGGGAACGCTGGGTGGAAGGAAATTTGTGGCTCCTCTCAGATTCCAGAACTTTCTGCCACAGAAATGTGAGGAACATGTGTTTTTTTTAGCCAAATTTTGAGGTTTGCAAAGGATTCTGGGTAAAAGAACCTGGTCCGAGCCACACAAGTCACCCCATCTTGGATTCCCCTCGGTCTCTAGTTTTCAGAAATGCACAGGTTTGGTAGGTTTCCCTAGGTGGCGGCTGAGCTAGAGTCCAAAATCTACAGGTAGGCACTTTGCAAAAAACACCTCTGTTTTCTTTCAAAAAATTGGATGTGTCCACGTTGCGCTTTGGGGCGTTTCCTGTCGCGGGCGCTAGGCCTACCCACACAAGTGAGGTATCATTTTTATCGGGAGACGTGGGGGAACGCTGGGTGGAAGGAAATTTGTGGCTCCTCTCAGATTCCAGAACTTTCTGCCACAGAAATGTGAGGAACATGTGTTTTTTTTAGCCAAATTTTGAGGTTTGCAAAGGATTCTGGGTAAAAGAACTTGGTCCGAGCCACACAAGTCACCCCATCTTGGATTCCCCTAGGTCTCTAGTTTTCAGAAATGCACAGGTTTGGTAGGTTTCCCTAGGTGGCGGTTGAGCTAGAGGCCAAAATCTACAGGTAGGCACTTTGCAAAAAACACCTCTGTTTTCTTTCAAAAAATTGGATGTGTTTACGTTGCGTTTTGGGGCGTTTCCTTTCTCGGGCGCTAGGCCTACCCACACAAGTGAGGTATCATTTTTATCGGGAGACGTGGAGGAACGCTGGGTGGAAGGAAATTTGTGGCTCCTCTCAGATTCCAGAACTTTCTGCCACCGAAATGTGGGGAACATGTGTTTTTTTTAGCCACATTTTGAGGTTTGCAAAGGATTCTGGGTAAAAGAACCTGGTCCGAGCCACACAAGTCACCCCATCTTGGATTCCCCTAGGTCTCTAGTTTTCCGAAATGCACAGGTTTGGTAGGTTTCCCTAAACACCTCTGTTTTCTTTAAAAAAATTGGATGTGTTTACGTTGCGCTTTGGGGCGTTTCCTTTCTCGGGCGCTAGGCCTACCCACACAAGTGAGGTATCATTTTTATCGGGAGACGTGGGGGAACGCTGGGTGGAAGGAAATTTGTGGCTCCTCTCAGATTCCAGAACTTTCTGCCACAGAAATGTGAGGAACATGTGTTTTTTTTAGCCAAATTTTGAGGTTTGCAAAGGATTCTGGGTAAAAGAACCTGGTCCGAGCCACACAAGTCACCCCATCTTGGATTCCCCTAGGTCTCTAGTTTTCAGAAATGCACAGGTTTGGTAGGTTTCCCTAGGTGGCGGTTGAGCTAGAGGCCAAAATCTACAGGTAGGCACTTTGCAACAAACACCTCTGTTTTCTTTCAAAAAATTGGATGTGTTTACGTTGCGCTTTGGGGCGTTTCCTTTCTCGGGCGCTAGGCCTACCCACACAAGTGAGGTATCATTTTTATTGGGAGACATGGGGGAACGCTGGGTGGAAGGAAATTTGTGGCTCCTCTCAGATTCCAGAACTTTCTGACACAGAAATGTGATGACCATGAGTTTTTTTAGCCACATTTTGAGGTTTGCAAAGGATTCTGGGTAACAGAACCTGGTCCGAGCCACACAAGTCACCCCATCTTGGATTCCCCTAGGTCTCTAGTTTTCAGAAATGCACAGGTTTGGTATGTTTCCCTAGGTGGCGGCTGAGCTAGAGGCCAAAATCTACAGGTAGGCACTTTGCAAAAAACACCTCTGTTTTCTTTCAAAAAATTGAATGTGTCCACGTTGCGCTTTGGGGCGTTTCCTGTCGCGGGCGCTAGGCCTACCCACACAAGTGAGGTATCATTTTTATCGGGAGACGTGGGGGAACGCTGGGTGGAAGGAAATTTGTGGCTCCTCTCACATTCCAGAACTTTCTGCCACAGAAATGTGAGGAACATGTGTTTTTTTTAACCAAATTTTGAGGTTTGCAAAGGATTCTGGGTAAAAGAACCTGGTCCGTGCCACACAAGTCACCCCATCTTGGATTCCCCTAGGTCTCTATTTTTCAGAAATGCACAGGTTTGGTAGGTTTCCCTAGGTGGCGGTTGAGCTAGAGGCCAAAATCTACAGGTAGGCACTTTGCAAAAAACACCTCTGTTTTCTTTAAAAAAATTGGATGTGTTTACGTTGCGCTTTGGGGCGTTTCCTTTCTCGGGCGCTAGGCCTACCCACACAAGTGAGGTATCATTTTTATCGGGAGACGTGGAGGAACGCTGGAGGGAAGGAAATTTGTGGCTCCTCTCAGATTCCAGAACTTTCTGCCACCGAAATGTGGGGAACATGTGTTTTTTTTAGCCACATTTTGAGGTTTGCAAAGGATTCTGGGTAAAAGAACCTGGTCCGAGCCACACAAGTCACCCCATCTTGGATTCCCCTAGGTCTCTAGTTTTCAGAAATGCACAGGTTTGGTAGGTTTCCCTAAACACTGCTGTTTTCTTTAAAAAAATTGGATGTGTTTACGTTGCGCTTTGGGGCGTTTCCTTTCTCGGGCGCTAGGCCTACCCACACAAGTGAGGTATCATTTTTATCGGGAGACGTGGGGGAACGCTGGGTGGAAGGAAATTTGTGGCTCCTCTCAGATTCCAGAACTTTCTGCCACAGAAATGTGAGGAACATGTGTTTTTTTTAGCCAAATTTTGAGGTTTGCAAAGGATTCTGGGTAAAAGAACCTGGTCCGAGCCACACAAGTCTCCCCATCTTGGATTCCCCTAGGTCTCTAGTTTTCAGAAATGCACAGGTTTGGTAGGTTTCCCTAGGTGGCGGTTGAGCTAGAGGCCAAAATCTACAGGTAGGCACTTTGCAACAAACACCTCTGTTTTCTTTCAAAAAATTGGATGTGTCCACGTTGCGCTTTGGGGCGTTTCCTGTCGCGAGCGCTAGGCCTACCCACACAAGTGAGGTATCATTTTTATCGGGAGACATGGGGGAACGCTGGGTGGAAGGAAATTTGGGGCTCCTCTCAGATTCCAGAACTTTCTGCCACAGAAATGTGAGGAACATGTGTTTTTTTTAGCCAAATTTTGAGGTTTGCAAAGGATTCTGGGTAAAAGAACCTGGTCCGAGCCACACAAGTCACCGCATCTTGGATTCCCCTAGGTCTCTAGTTTTCAGAAATGCACAGGTTTGGCAGGTTTCCCTAAACACCTCTGTTTTCTTTAAAAAATTTGGATGTGTTTACGTTGCGCTTTGGGGCGTTTACTGTCACGGGCGCTAGGCCTACCCACACAAGTGAGGTATCATTTTTATTGGGAGACATGGGGGAACGCTGGGTGGAAGGAAATTTGTGGCTCCTCTCAGATTCCAGAACTTTCTGCCACAGAAATGTGAGGACCATGAGTTTTTTTAGCCAAATTTTGAGGTTTGCAAAGGATTCTGGGTAACAGAACCTGGTCCGAGCCACACAAGTCACCCCAGGTTTCTCTAGGTGGCGGCTGAGCGACAGGCCAAAATCTACAGGTAGGCACTTTGCAAAAAAACACCTCTGTTTTCTTTAAAAAATTTGGATGTGTCCACGTTGCGCTTTAGGGCGTTTCCTGTCGCGGGCGCTAGGCCTACCCACACAAGTGAGGTATCATTTTTATCGGGAGACGTGGGGGAACGCTGGGTGGAAGGAAATTTGTGGCTCCTCTCAGATTCCAGAACTTTCTGCCACAGAAATGTGAGGAACATGTGTTTTTTTTAGCCAAATTTTGAGGTTTGCAAAGGATTCTGGGTAAAAGAACCTGGTCCGAGCCGCACAAGTCACCCCATCTTGGATTCCCCTCGGTCTCTAGTTTTCAGAAATGCACAGGTTTGGTAGGTTTCCCTAGGTGGCGGCTGAGCTAGAGGCCAAAATCTACAGGTAGGCACTTTGCAAAAAACACCTCTGTTTTCTTTCAAAAAATTGGATGTGTCCACGTTGCGCTTTGGGGCGTTTCCTGTCGCGGGCGCTAGGCCTACCCACACAAGTGAGGTATCATTTTTATCGGGAGACGTGGGGGAACGCTGGGTGGAAGGAAATTTGTGGCTCCTCTCAGATTCCAGAACTTTCTGCCACAGAAATGTGAGGAACATGTGTTTTTTTTAGCCAAATTTTGAGGTTTGCAAAGGATTCTGGGTAAAAGAACTTGGTCCGAGCCACACAAGTCACCCCATCTTGGATTCCCCTAGGTCTCTAGTTTTCAGAAATGCACAGGTTTGGTAGGTTTCCCTAGGTGGCGGTTGAGCTAGAGGCCAAAATCTACAGGTAGGCACTTTGCAAAAAACACCTCTGTTTTCTTTCAAAAAATTGGATGTGTTTACGTTGCGTTTTGGGGCGTTTCCTTTCTCGGGCGCTAGGCCTACCCACACAAGTGAGGTATCATTTTTATCGGGAGACGTGGAGGAACGCTGGGTGGAAGGAAATTTGTGGCTCCTCTCAGATTCCAGAACTTTCTGCCACCGAAATGTGGGGAACATGTGTTTTTTTTAGCCACATTTTGAGGTTTGCAAAGGATTCTGGGTAAAAGAACCTGGTCCGAGCCACACAAGTCACCCCATCTTGGATTCCCCTAGGTCTCTAGTTTTCCGAAATGCACAGGTTTGGTAGGTTTCCCTAAACACCTCTGTTTTCTTTAAAAAAATTGGATGTGTTTACGTTGCGCTTTGGGGCGTTTCCTTTCTCGGGCGCTAGGCCTACCCACACAAGTGAGGTATCATTTTTATCGGGAGACGTGGGGGAACGCTGGGTGGAAGGAAATTTGTGGCTCCTCTCAGATTCCAGAACTTTCTGCCACAGAAATGTGAGGAACATGTGTTTTTTTTAGCCAAATTTTGAGGTTTGCAAAGGATTCTGGGTAAAAGAACCTGGTCCGAGCCACACAAGTCACCCCATCTTGGATTCCCCTAGGTCTCTAGTTTTCAGAAATGCACAGGTTTGGTAGGTTTCCCTAGGTGGCGGTTGAGCTAGAGGCCAAAATCTACAGGTAGGCACTTTGCAACAAACACCTCTGTTTTCTTTCAAAAAATTGGATGTGTTTACGTTGCGCTTTGGGGCGTTTCCTTTCTCGGGCGCTAGGCCTACCCACACAAGTGAGGTATCATTTTTATTGGGAGACATGGGGGAACGCTGGGTGGAAGGAAATTTGTGGCTCCTCTCAGATTCCAGAACTTTCTGACACAGAAATGTGATGACCATGAGTTTTTTTAGCCACATTTTGAGGTTTGCAAAGGATTCTGGGTAACAGAACCTGGTCCGAGCCACACAAGTCACCCCATCTTGGATTCCCCTAGGTCTCTAGTTTTCAGAAATGCACAGGTTTGGTATGTTTCCCTAGGTGGCGGCTGAGCTAGAGGCCAAAATCTACAGGTAGGCACTTTGCAAAAAACACCTCTGTTTTCTTTCAAAAAATTGGATGTGTCCACGTTGCGCTTTGGGGCGTTTCCTGTCGCGGGCGCTAGGCCTACCCACACAAGTGAGGTATCATTTTTATCGGGAGACGTGGGGGAACGCTGGGTGGAAGGAAATTTGTGGCTCCTCTCACATTCCAGAACTTTCTGCCACAGAAATGTGAGGAACATGTGTTTTTTTTAACCAAATTTTGAGGTTTGCAAAGGATTCTGGGTAAAAGAACCTGGTCCGTGCCACACAAGTCACCCCATCTTGGATTCCCCTAGGTCTCTAGTTTTCAGAAATGCACAGGTTTGGTAGGTTTCCCTAGGTGGCGGTTGAGCTAGAGGCCAAAATCTACAGGTAGGCACTTTGCAAAAAACACCTCTGTTTTCTTTCAAAAAATTGGATGTGTCCACGTTGCGCTTTGGGGCGTTTCCTGTCGCGGGCGCTAGGCCTACCCACACAAGTGAGGTATCATTTTTATCGGGAGACGTGGGGGAACGCTGGGTGGAAGGAAATTTGTGGCTCCTCTCACATTCCAGAACTTTCTGCCACAGAAATGTGAGGAACATGTGTTTTTTTTAACCAAATTTTGAGGTTTGCAAAGGATTCTGGGTAAAAGAACCTGGTCCGTGCCACACAAGTCACCCCATCTTGGATTCCCCTAGGTCTCTAGTTTTCAGAAATGCACAGGTTTGGTAGGTTTCCCTAGGTGGCGGTTGAGCTAGAGGCCAAAATCTACAGGTAGGCACATTGCAAAAAACACCTCTGTTTTCTTTCAAAAAATTGGATGTGTTTACGTTGCGCTTTGGGCCGTTTCCTTTCTCGGGCGCTAGGCCTACCCACACAAGTGAGGTATCATTTTTATCGGGAGACGTGGAGGAACGCTGGGTGGAAGGAAATTTGTGGCTCCTCTCAGATTCCAGAACTTTCTGCCACCGAAATGTGGGGAACATGTGTTTTTTTTAGCCACATTTTGAGGTTTGCAAAGGATTCTGGGTAAAAGAACCTGGTCCGAGCCACACAAGTCACCCCATCTTGGATTCCCCTAGGTCTCTAGTTTTCAGAAATGCACAGGTTTGGTAGGTTTCCCTAAACACTGCTGTTTTCTTTAAAAAAATTGGATGTGTTTACGTTGCGCTTTGGGGCGTTTCCTTTCTCGGGCGCTAGGCCTACCCACACAAGTGAGGTATCATTTTTATCGGGAGACGTAGGGGAACGCTGGGTGGAAGGAAATTTGTGGCTCCTCTCAGATTCCAGAACTTTCTGCCACAGAAATGTGAGGAACATGTGTTTTTTTTAGCCAAATTTTGAGGTTTGCAAAGGATTCTGGGTAAAAGAACCTGGTCCGAGCCACACAAGTCTCCCCATCTTGGATTCCCATAGGTCTCTAGTTTTCAGAAATGCACAGGTTTGGTAGGTTTCCCTAGGTGGCGGTTGAGCTAGAGGCCAAAATCTACAGGTAGGCACTTTGCAACAAACACCTCTGTTTTCTTTCAAAAAATTGGATGTGTTTACGTTGCGCTTTGGGGCGTTTCCTTTCTCGGGCGCTAGGCCTATCCACACAAGTGAGGTATCATTTTTATTGGGAGACATGGGGGAACGCTGGGTGGAAGGAAATTTGTGGCTCCTCTCAGATTCCAGAACTTTCTGACACAGAAATGTGATGACCATGAGTTTTTTTAGCCAAATTTTGAGGTTTGCAAAGGATTCTGGGTAACAGAACCTGGTCCGAGCCACACAAGTCACCCCAGGTTTCTCTAGGTGCCGGCTGAGCGACAGGCCAAAATCTACAGGTAGGCACTTTGCAAAAAAACACCTCTGTTTTCTTTAAAAAATTTGGATGTGTCCACGTTGCGCTTTAGGGCGTTTCCTGTCGCGGGCGCTAGGCCTACCCACACAAGTGAGGTATCATTTTTATCGGGAGACGTGGGGGAACGCTGGGTGGATGGAAATTTGTGGCTCCTCTCAGATTCCAGAACTTTCTGCCACAGAAATGTGAGGAACATGTGGTTTTTTTAGCCAAATTTTGAGGTTTGCAAAGGATTCTGGGTAAAAGAACCTGGTCCGAGCCACACAAATCACCCCATCTTGGATTCCCCTAGGTCTCTAGTTTTCAGAAATGCACAGATTTGGTAGGTTTCCCTAGGTGCCGGCTGAGCGACAGGCCAAAATCTACAGGTAGGCACTTTGCAAAAAAACACCTCTGTTTTCTTTAAAAAATTTGGATGTGTCCACGTTGCGCTTTAGGGCGTTTCCTGTCGCGGGCGCTAGGCCTACCCACACAAGTGAGGTATCATTTATATCGGGAGACTTGGGGGAAGGCATGGTGGAAGGAAATTTGTGGCTCCTCTCAGATTCCAGAACTTTCTGCCACCGAAATGTGGGGAACATGTGTTTTTTTAGCCAAATTTTGAGGTTTGCAAAGGATTCTGGGTAACAGAACCTGGTCCGAGCCACACAAGTCACCCCATCTTGGATTCCCCTAGGTCCCTAGTTTTCAGAAATGCACAGGTTTGGTAGGTTTTCCTAGGTGCCGGCTGAGCTACAGGCCAAAATCTACAGGTAGGCACTTTGCAAAAAACACCTCTGTTTTCTTTAAAAAATGTGGATGTGTCCACGTTGCGCTTTGGGGCGTTTCCTGTCGCGGGCGCTAGGCCTACCCACACAAGTGAGGTATCATTTTTATCGGGAGACGTGGGGGAACGCTGGGTGGAAGGAAATTTGTGGCTCGTCTCAGATTCCAGAACTTTCTGCCACAGAAATGTGAGGAACATGTGTTTTTTTTAGCCAAATTTTGAGGTTTGCAAAGGATTCTGGGTAAAAGAACCTGGTCCGAGCCACACAAGTCACCCCATCTTGGATTCCCCTAGGTCTCTAGTTTTCAGAAATGCACAGGTTTGGTAGGTTTCCCTAGGTGGCGGCTGAGCTAGAGGCCAAAATCCACAGGTAGGCACTTTGCAAAAAACACCTCTGTTTTCTTTCAAAAAATTGGATGTGTCCACGTTGCGCTTTGGGGTGTTTCCTGTCGCGGGCGCTAGGCCTACCCACACAAGTGAGGTATCATTTTTATCAGGAGACTTGGGGGAACGCTGGGTGGAAGGAAATTTGTGGCTCCTCTCAGATTCCAGAACTTTTCGCCACAGAAATGTGAGGAACATGTGATTTTTTAGCCTAATTTTGAGGTTTGCAAAGGATTCTGGGTAACAGAACCTGGTCCGAGCCAAACAAGTCACCCCATCTTGGATTCCCCTAGGTCTCTAGTTTTCAGAAATGCACAGGTTTGGTAGGTTTCCCTAGGTGGCGGCTGAGCTAGAGGCCAAAATCTACAGGTAGGCACTTTGCAAAAAACACCTCTGTTTTTTTCAAAAAATTGGATGTGTTTACGTTGCGTTTTGGGGCGTTTCCTTTCTCGGGCGCTAGGCCTACCCACACAAGTGAGGTATCATTTTTATCGGGAGACGTGGAGGAACGCTGGGTGGAAGGAAATTTGTGGCTCCTCTCAGATTCCAGAACGTTCTGCCACCGAAATGTGGGGAACATGTGTTTTTTTTAGCCACATTTTGAGGTTTGCAAAGGATTCTGGGTAAAAGAACCTGGTCCGAGCCACACAAGTCACCCCATCTTGGATTCCCCTAGGTCTCTAGTTTTCAGAAATGCACAGGTTTGGTAGGTTTCCCTAAACACCTCTGTTTTCTTTAAAAAAATTGGATGTGTTTACGTTGCGCTTTGGGGCGTTTCCTTTCTCGGGCGCTAGGCCTACCCACACAAGTGAGGTATCATTTTTATCGGGAGACGTGGGGGAACGCTGGGTGGAAGGAAATTTGTGGCTCCTCTCAGATTCCAGAACTTTCTGCCACAGAAATGTGAGGAACATGTGTTTTTTTTAGCCAAATTTTGAGGTTTGCAAAGGATTCTGGGTAAAAGAACCTGGTCCGAGCCACACAAGTCACCCCATCTTGGATTCCCCTAGGTCTCTAGTTTTCAGAAATGCACAGGTTTGGTAGGTTTCCCTAGGTGGCGGTTGAGCTAGAGGCCAAAATCTACAGGTAGGCACTTTGCAACAAACACCTCTGTTTTCTTTAAAAAAACTGGATGTGTTTACGTTGCGCTTTGGGGCGCTTCCTTTCTCGGGCGCTAGGCCTACCCACACAAGTGAGGTATCATTTTTATTGGGAGACATGGGGGAAAGCTGGGTGGAAGGAAATTTGTGGCTCCTCTCAGATTCCAGAACTTTCTGACACAGAAATGTGATGACCATGAGTTTTTTTAGCCAAATTTTGAGGTTTGCAAAGGATTCTGGGTAACAGAACCTGGTCCGAGCCACACAAGTCACCCCAGGTTTCTCTAGGTGCCGGCTGAGCGACAGGCCAAAATCTACAGGTAGGCACTTTGCAAAAAAACACCTCTGTTTTCTTTAAAAAATTTGGATGTGTCCACGTTGCGCTTTAGGGCGTTTCCTGTCACGGGTGCTAGGCCTACCCACACAAGTGAGGTATCATTTTTATCGGGAGACGTGGGGGAACGCTGGGTGGATGGAAATTTGTGGCTCCTCTCAGATTCCAGAACTTTCTGCCACAGAAATGTGAGGAACATGTGTTTTTTTTAGCCAAATTTTGAGGTTTGCAAAGGATTCTGGGTAAAAGAACCTGGTCTGAGCCACACAAGTCACCCCATCTTGGATTCAACTAGGTCTCTAGTTTTCAGAAATGCACAGATTTGGTAGGTTTCCCTAGGTGCCGGCTGAGCGACAGGCCAAAATCTACAGGTAGGCACTTTGCAAAAAACACCTCTGTTTTCTTTCAAAAAATTGGATGTGTCCACGTTGCTCTTTGGGGCGTTTCCTGTCGCGGGCGCTAGGCCTACCCACACAAGTGAGGTATCATTTTTATCGGGAGACTTGGGGGAAGGCATGGTGGAAGGAAATTTGTGGCTCCTCTCAGATTCCAGAACTTTCTGCCACCGAAATGTGGGGAACATGTGTTTTTTTAGCCAAATTTTGAGGTTTGCAAAGGATTCTGGGTAACAGAACCTGGTCCGAGCCACACAAGTCACCCCATCTTGGATTCTCCTAGGTCCCTAGTTTTCAGAAATGCACAGGTTTGGTAGGTTTTCCTAGGTGCCGGCTGAGCTACAGGCCAAAATCTACAGGTAGGCACTTTGCAAAAAACACCTCTGTTTTCTTAAAAAAATGTGGATGTGTCCACGTTGCGCTTTGGGGCGTTTCCTGTCGCGGGCGCTAGGCCTACCCACACAAGTGAGGTATCATTTTTATCGGGAGACGTGGGGGAACGCTGGGTGGAAGGAAATTTGTGGCTCCTCTCAGATTCCAGAACTTTTCGCCACAGAAATGTGAGGAACATGTGATTTTTTAGCCTAATTTTGAGGTTTGCAAAGGATTCTGGGTAACAGAACCTGGTCCGAGCCAAACAAGTCACCCCATCTTGGATTCCCCTAGGTTTCTAGTTTTCAGAAATGCACAGGTTTGGTAGGTTTCCCTAGGTGGCGGCTGAGCTAGAGGCCAAAATCTACAGGTAGGCACTTTGCAAAAAACACCTCTGTTTTCTTTCAAAAAATTGGATGTGTTTACGTTGCGCTTTGGAGCGTTTCCTTTCTCGGGCGCTAGGCCTACCCACACAAGTGAGGTATCATTTTTATCGGGAGACGTGGGGGAACGCTGGGTGGAAGGAAATTTGTGGCTCCTCTCAGATTCCAGAACTTTCTGCCACAGAAATGTGAGGAACATGTGTTTTTTTTAGCCAAATTTTGAGGTTTGCAAAGGATTCTGGGTAAAAGAACCTGGTCCGAGCCACACAAGTCACCCCATCTTGGATTCCCCTAGGTCTCTAGTTTTCAGAAATGCACAGGTTTGGTAGGTTTCCCTGGGTGGCGGCTGAGCTACAGGCCAAAATCTACAGGTAGGCACTTTGCAAAAAACACCTCTGTTTTCTTTCAAAAAATTGGATGTGTCCACGTTGCGCTTTGGGGCGTTTCCTGTCGCGGGCGTTAGGCCTACTCACACAAGTGAGGTATCATTTTTATCGGGAGACGTGGGGGAACGCTGGGTGGAAGGAAACTTGTGTCTCCTCTCAGATTCCAGAACTTTCTGCCACAGAAATGTGAGGACCATGTGTTTTTTTAGCCAAATTATGAGGTTTGCAAAGGATTCTGGGTAACAGAACCTGGTCTGAGCCACACAAGTCACCTCATCTTGGATTCCCCTAGGTCTCTAGTTTTCAGAAATGCACAGGTTTGGTATGTTTTCCTAGGTGCCGGCTGAGCTACAGGCCAAAATCTACAGGTAGGCACTTTGCAAAAAACACCTCTGTTTTCTTTAAAAAATGTGGATGTGTCCACGTTGCGCTTTGGGGCGTTTCCTGTCGCGGGCGCTAGGCCTACCCACACAAGTGAGGTATCATTTTTATCGGGAGACGTGGGGGAACGCTGGGTGGAAGGAAATTTGTGGCTCGTCTCAGATTCCAGAACTTTCTGCCACAGAAATGTGAGGAACATGTGTTTTTTTTAGCCAAATTTTGAGGTTTGCAAAGGATTCTGGGTAAAAGAACATGGTCCGAGCCACACAAGTCACCCCATCTTGGATTCCCCTAGGTCTCTAGTTTTCAGAAATGCACAGGTTTGGTAGGTTTCCCTAGGTGGCGGCTGAGCTAGAGGCCAAAATCCACAGGTAGGCACTTTGCAAAAAACACCTCTGTTTTCTTTCAAAAAATTGGATGTGTCCACGTTGCGCTTTGGGGCGTTTCCTGTCGCGGGCGCTAGGCCTACCCACACAAGTGAGGTATCATTTTTATCGGGAGACGTGGGGGAACGCTGGGTGGAAGGAAATTTGTGGCTCGTCTCAGATTCCAGAACTTTCTGCCACAGAAATGTGAGGAACATGTGTTTTTTTTAGCCAAATTTTGAGGTTTGCAAAGGATTCTGGGTAAAAGAACCTGGTCCGAGCCACACAAGTCACCCCATCTTGGATTCCCCTACGTCTCTAGTTTTCAGAAATGCACAGGTTTGGTAGGTTTCCCTAGGTGGCGGCTGAGCTAGAGGCCAAAATCCACAGGTAGGCACTTTGCAAAAAACACCTCTGTTTTCTTTCAAAAAATTGGATGTGTTTACGTTGCGCTTTGGAGCGTTTCCTTTCTCGGGCGCTAGGCCTACCCACACAAGTGAGGTATCATTTTTATCGGGAGACGTGGGGGAACGCTGGGTGGAAGGAAATTTGTGGCTCCTCTCAGATTCCAGAACTTTCTGCCACAGAAATGTGAGGAACATGTGTTTTTTTTAGCCAAATTTTGAGGTTTGCAAAGGATTCTGGGTAAAAGAACCTGGTCCGAGCCACACAAGTCACCCCATCTTGGATTCCCCTAGGTCTCTAGTTTTCAGAAATGCACAGGTTTGGTAGGTTTCCCTAGGTGGCGGCTGAGCTACAGGCCAAAATCTACAGGTAGGCACTTTGCAAAAAACACCTCTGTTTTCTTTAAAAAATGTGGATGTGTCCACGTTGCGCTTTGGGGCGTTTCCTGTCGCGGGCGCTAGGCCTACCCACACAAGTGAGGTATCATTTTTATCGGGAGACGTGGGGGAACGCTGGGTGGAAGGAAATTTGTGGCTCGTCTCAGATTCCAGAACTTTCTGCCACAGAAATGTGAGGAACATGTGTTTTTTTTAGCCAAATTTTGAGGTTTGCAAAGGATTCTGGGTAAAAGAACCTGGTCCGAGCCACACAAGTCACCCCATCTTGGATTCCCCTAGGTCTCTAGTTTTCAGAAATGCACAGGTTTGGTAGGTTTCCCTAGGTGGCGGCTGAGCTAGAGGCCAAAATCCACAGGTAGGCACTTTGCAAAAAACACCTCTGTTTTCTTTCAAAAAATTGGATGTGTCCACGTTGCGCTTTGGGGCGTTTCCTGTCGCGGGCGCTAGGCCTACCCACACAAGTGAGGTATCATTTTTATCAGGAGACTTGGGGGAACGCTGGGTGGAAGGAAATTTGTGGCTCCTCTCAGATTCCAGAACTTTTCGCCACAGAAATGTGAGGAACATGTGATTTTTTAGCCTAATTTTGAGGTTTGCAAACGATTCTGGGTAACAGAACCTGGTCCGAGCCAAACAAGTCACCCCATCTTGGATTCCCCTAGGTCCCTAGTTTTCAGAAATGCACAGGTTTGGTAGGTTTTCCTAGGTGCCGGCTGAGCTACAGGCCAAAATCTACAGGTAGGCACTTTGCAAAAAACACCTCTGTTTTCTTTAAAAAATGTGGATGTGTCCACGTTGCGCTTTGGGGCGTTTCCTGTCGCGGGCGCTAGGCCTACCCACACAAGTGAGGTATCATTTTTATCGGGAGACGTGGGGGAACGCTGGGTGGAAGGAAATTTGTGTCTCGTCTCAGATTCCAGAACTTTCTGCCACAGAAATGTGAGGAACATGTGTTTTTTTTAGCCAAATTTTGAGGTTTGCAAAGGATTCTGGGTAAAAGAACCTGGTCCGAGCCACACAAGTCACCCCATCTTGGATTCCCCTACGTCTCTAGTTTTCAGAAATGCACAGGTTTGGTAGGTTTCCCTAGGTGGCGGCTGAGCTAGAGGCCAAAATCCACAGGTAGGCACTTTGCAAAAAACACCTCTGTTTTCTTTCAAAAAATTGGATGTGTCCACGTTGCGCTTTGGGGCGTTTCCTGTCGCGGGCGCTAGGCCTACCCACACAAGTGAGGTATCATTTTTATCAGGAGACTTGGGGGAACGCTGGGTGGAAGGAAATTTGTGGCTCCTCTCAGATTCCAGGACTTTTCGCCACAGAAATGTGAGGAACATGTGATTTTTTAGCCTAATTTTGAGGTTTGCAAAGGATTCTGGGTAACAGAACTTGGTCCGAGCCAAACAAGTCACCCCATCTTGGATTCCCCTAGGTCTCTAGTTTTCAGAAATGCACAGGTTTGGTAGGTTTCCCTAGGTGGCGGCTGAGCTAGAGGCCAAAATCTACAGGTAGGCACTTTGCAAAAAACACCTCTGTTTTCTTTAAAAAAATTGGATGTGTTTACGTTGCGCTTTGGGGCGTTTCCTTTCTCGGGCGCTAGGCCTACCCACACAAGTGAGGTATCATTTTTATCGGGAGACGTGGAGGAACGCTGGGTGGAAGGAAATTTGTGGCTCCTCTCAGATTCCAGAACTTTCTGCCACCGAAATGTGGGGAACATGTGTTTTTTTTAGCCACATTTTGAGGTTTGCAAAGGATTCTGGGTAAAAGAACCTGGTCCGAGCCACACAAGTCACCCCATCTTGGATTCCCCTAGGTCTCTAGTTTTCAGAAATGCACAGGTTTGGGAGGTTTCCCTAAACACCTCTGTTTTCTTTAAAAAAATTGGATGTGTTTACGTTGCGCTTTGGGGCGTTTCCTTTCTCGGGCGCTAGGCCTACCCACACAAGTGAGGTATCATTTTTATCGGGAGACGTGGGGGAACGCTGGGTGGAAGGAAATTTGTGGCTCCTCTCAGATTCCAGAACTTTCTGCCACAGAAATGTGAGGAACATGTGTTTTTTTTAGCCAAATTTTGAGGTTTGCAAAGGATTCTGGGTAAAAGAACCTGGTCCGAGCCACACAAGTCACCCCATCTTGGATTCCCCTAGGTCTCTAGTTTTCAGAAATGCACAGGTTTGGTAGGTTTCCCTAGGTGGCGGTTGAGCTAGAGGCCAAAATCTACAGGTAGGCACTTTGCAACAAACACCTCTGTTTTCTTTCAAAAAATTGGATGTGTTTACGTTGCGCTTTGGGGCGTTTCCTTTCTCGGGCGCTAGGCCTACCCACACAAGTGAGGTATCATTTTTATTGGGAGACATGGGGGAACGCTGGGTGGAAGGAAATTTGTGGCTCCTCTCAGATTCCAGAACTTTCTGACACAGAAATGTGATAACCATGAGTTTTTTTAGCCAAATTTTGAGGTTTGCAAAGGATTCTGGGTAACAGAACCTGGTCCGAGCCACACAAGTCACCCCAGGCTTCTCTAGGTGCCGGCTGAGCGACAGGCCAAAATCTACAGGTAGGCACTTTGCAAAAAAACACCTCTGTTTTCTTTAAAAAATTTGGATGTGTCCACGTTGCGCTTTAGGGCGTTTCCTGTTACGGGTGCTAGGCCTACCCACACAAGTGAGGTATCATTTTTATCGGGAGACGTGGGGGAACGCTGGGTGGATGGAAATTTGTGGCTCCTCTCAGATTCCAGAACTTTCTGCCACAGAAATGTGAGGAACATGTGTTTTTTTTAGCCAAATTTTGAGGTTTGCAAAGGATTCTGGGTAAAAGAACCTGGTCCGAGCCACACAAGTCACCCCATCTTGGATTCCCCTAGGTCTCTAGTTTTCAGAAATGCACAGATTTGGTAGGTTTCCCTAGGTGCCGGCTGAGCGACAGGCCAAAATCTACAGGTAGGCACTTTGCAAAAAACACCTCTGTTTTCTTTCAAAAAATTGGATGTGTCCACGTTGCTCTTTGGGGTGTTTCCTGTCGCGGGCGCTAGGCCTACCCACACAAGTGAGGTATCATTTTTATCGGGAGACTTGGGGGAAGGCATGGTGGAAGGAAATTTGTGGCTCCTCTCAGATTCCAGAACTTTCTGCCACCGAAATGTGGGGAACATGTGTTTTTTTAGCCAAATTTTGAGGTTTGCAAAGGATTCTGGGTAACAGAACCTGGTCCGAGCCACACAAGTCACCCCATCTTGGATTCTCCTAGGTCCCTAGTTTTCAGAAATGCACAGGTTTGGTAGGTTTTCCTAGGTGCCGGCTGAGCTACAGGCCAAAATCTACAGGTAGGCACTTTGCAAAAAACACCTCTGTTTTCTTTAAAAAATGTGGATGTGTCCACGTTGCGCTTTGGGGCGTTTCCTGTCGCGGGCGCTAGGCCTACCCACACAAGTGAGGTATCATTTTTATCGGGAGACGTGGGGGAACGCTGGGTGGAAGGAAATTTGTGGCTCGTCTCAGATTCCAGAACTTTCTGCCACAGAAATGTGAGGAACATGTGTTTTTTTTTGCCAAATTTTGAGGTTTGCAAAGGATTCTGGGTAAAAGAACCTGGTCCGAGCCACACAAGTCACCCCATCTTGGATTCCCCTAGGTCTCTAGTTTTCAGAAATCCACAGGTTTGGTAGGTTTCCCTAGGTGGCGGCTGAGCTAGAGGCCAAAATCCACAGGTAGGCACTTTGCAAAAAACACCTCTGTTTTCTTTCAAAAAATTGGATGTGTCCACGTTGCGCTTTGGGGCGTTTCCTGTCGCGGGCGCTAGGCCTACCCACACAAGTGAGGTATCATTTTTATCAGGAGACTTGGGGGAACGCTGGGTGGAAGGAAATTTGTGGCTCCTCTCAGATTCCAGAACTTTTCGCCACAGAAATGTGAGGAACATGTGATTTTTTTGCCTAATTTTGAGGTTTGCAAAGGATTCTGGGTAACAGAACCTGGTCCGAGCCAAACAAGTCACCCCATCTTGGATTCCCCTAGGTCTCTAGTTTTCAGAAATGCACAGGTTTGGTAGGTTTCCCTAGGTGGCGGCTGAGCTAGAGGCCAAAATCTACAGGTAGGCACTTTGCAAAAAACACCTCTGTTTTCTTTCAAAAAATTGGATGTGTTTACGTTGCGCTTTGGGGCGTTTCCTTTCTCGGGCGCTAGGCCTACCCACACAAGTGAGGTATCATTTTTATCGGGAGACGTGGGGGAACGCTGGGTGGAAGGAAATTTGTGGCTCCTCTCAGATTCCAGAACTTTCTGCCACAGAAATGTGAGGAACATGTGTTTTTTTTAGCCAAATTTTGAGGTTTGCAAAGGATTCTGGGTAAAAGTACCTGGTCCGAGCCACACAAGTCACCCCATCTTGGATTCCCCTAGGTCTCTAGTTTTCAGAAATGCACAGGTTTGGTAGGTTTCCCTGGGTGGCGGCTGAGCTACAGGCCAAAATCTACAGGTAGGCACTTTGCAAAAAACACCTCTGTTTTCTTTAAAAAATGTGGATGTGTCCACGTTGCGCTTTGGGGCGTTTCCTGTCGCGGGCGCTAGGCCTACCCACACAAGTGAGGTATCATTTTTATCGGGAGACGTGGGGGAACGCTGGGTGGAAGGAAATTTGTGGCTCGTCTCAGATTCCAGAACTTTCTGCCACAGAAATGTGAGGAACATGTGTTTTTTTTAGCCAAATTTTGAGGTTTGCAAAGGATTCTGGGTAAAAGTACCTGGTCCGAGCCACACAAGTCACCCCATCTTGGATTCCCCTAGGTCTCTAGTTTTCAGAAATGCACAGGTTTGGTAGGTTTCCCTGGGTGGCGGCTGAGCTACAGGCCAAAATCTACAGGTAGGCACTTTGCAAAAAACACCTCTGTTTTCTTTAAAAAATGTGGATGTGTCCACGTTGCGCTTTGGGGCGTTTCCTGTCGCGGGCGCTAGGCCTACCCACACAAGTGAGGTATCATTTTTATCGGGAGACGTGGGGGAACGCTGGGTGGAAGGAAATTTGTGGCTCGTCTCAGATTCCAGAACTTTCTGCCACAGAAATGTGAGGAACATGTGTTTTTTTTAGCCAAATTTTGAGGTTTGCAAAGGATTCTGGGTAAAAGAACCTGGTCCGAGCCACACAAGTCACCCCATCTTGGATTCCCCTAGGTCTCTAGTTTTCAGAAATGCACAGGTTTGGTAGGTTTCCCTAGGTGGCGGCTGAGCTAGAGGCCAAAATCCACAGGTAGGCACTTTGCAAAAAACACCTCTGTTTTCTTTCAAAAAATTGGATGTGTCCACGTTGCGCTTTGGGGCGTTTCCTGTCGCGGGCGCTAGGCCTACCCACACAAGTGAGGTATCATTTTTATCAGGAGACTTGGGGGAACGCTGGGTGGAAGGAAATTTGTGGCTCCTCTCAGATTCCAGAACTTTTCGCCACAGAAATGTGAGGAACATGTGATTTTTTAGCCTAATTTTGAGGTTTGCAAACGATTCTGGGTAACAGAACCTGGTCCGAGCCAAACAAGTCACCCCATGTTGGAATCCCCTAGGTCTCTAGTTTTCAGAAATGCACAGGTTTGGTAGGTTTCCCTAGGTGGCGGCTGAGCTAGAGGCCAAAATCTACAGGTAGGCACTTTGCAAAAAACACCTCTGTTTTCTTTCAAAAAATTGGATGTGTTTACGTTGCGCTTTGGGGCGTTTCCTTTCTCGGGCGCTAGGCCTACCCACACAAGTGAGGTATCATTTTTATCGGGAGACGTGGGGGAACGCTGGGTAGAAGGAAATTTGTGGCTCCTCTCAGATTCCAGAACTTTCTGCCACAGAAATGTGAGGAACATGTGGTTTTTTTAGCCAAATTTTGAGGTTTGCAAAGGATTCTGGGTAAAAGAACCTGGTCCGAGCCACACAAGTCACCCCATCTTGGATTCCCCTAGGTCTCTAGTTTTCAGAAATGCACAGGTTTGGTAGGTTTCCCTGGGTGGCGGCTGAGCTACAGGCCAAAATCTACAGGTAGGCACTTTGCAAAAAACACCTCTGTTTTCTTTCAAAAAATTGGATGTGTCCACGTTGCGCTTTGGGGCGTTTCCTGTCGCGGGCGTTAGGCCTACTCACACAAGTGAGGTATCATTTTTATCGGGAGACGTGGGGGAACGCTGGGTGGAAGGAAATTTGTGTCTCCTCTCAGATTCCAGAACTTTCTGCCACAGAAATGTGAGGACCATGTGTTTTTTTAGCCAAATTATGAGGTTTGCAAAGGATTCTGGGTAACAGAACCTGGTCTGAGCCACACAAGTCACCTCATCTTGGATTCCCCTAGGTCTCTAGTTTTCAGAAATGCACAGGTTTGGTACGTTTCCCTAGGTGGCGGCTGAGCTAGAGGCCAAAATCTACAGGTAGGCACTTTGCAAAAAACACCTCTGTTTTCTTTCAAAAAATTGGATGTGTCCACTTTGCGCTTTGGGGCGTTTCCTGTCGCGGGCGCCAGGCCTACCCACACAAGTGAGGTATCATTTTTATCGGGAGACTTGGGGGAAGGCAGGGTGGAAGGAAATGTGTGGCTCCTCTCAGATTCCAGAACTTTCTGCCACCGAAATGTGGGGAACATGTGTTTTTTTAGCCAAATTTTGAGGTTTGCAAACGATTCTGGGTAACAGAACCTGGTCCGAGCCACACAAGTCACCCCATCTTGGATTCCCCTAGGTCTCTAGTTTTCAGAAATGCACAGGTTTGGTAGGTTTTCCTAGGTGCCGGCTGAGCTACAGGCCAAAATCTACAGGTAGGCACTTTGCAAAAAATACCTCTGTTTTCTTTAAAAAATTTGGATGTGTCCACGTTGCGATTTGGGGCGTTTCCTGTCGCGGGCGCTAGGCCTACCCACACAAGTGAGGTATCATTTTTATCGGGAGACGTGGGGGAACGCTGGGTGGAAGGAAATTTGTGGCTCCTCTCAGATTCCAGAACTTTCTGCCACAGAAATGTGAGGAACATGTGTTTTTTTTAGCCAAATTTTGAGGTTTGCAAATGATTCTGGGTAAAAGAACCTGGTCCGAGCCACACAAGTCACCCCATCTTGGATTCCCCTAGATCTCTAGTTTTCAGAAATGCACAGGTTTGGTAGGTTTCCCTAGGTGGCGGCTGAGCTAGAGGCCAAAATCTACAGGTAGGCACTTTGCAAAAAACACCTCTGTTTTCTTTCAAAAAATAGGATGTGTCCACGTTGCGCTTTGGGGCGTTTCCTGTTGCGGGCGCTAGGCCTACCCACACAAGTGAGGTATCATTTTTATCAGGAGACTTGGGGGAACGCTGGGTGGAAGGAAATTTGTGGCTCCTCTCAGATTCCAGAACTTTTTGCCACAGAAATGTGAGGAACATGTGATTTTTTTGCCTAATTTTTAGGTTTGCAAAGGATTCTGGGTAACAGAACCTGGTCCGAGCCACACAAGTCACCCCATCTTGAATTCCCCTAGGTCTCTAGTTTTCAGAAATGCACAGGTTTGGTATGTTTCCCTAGGTACCGGCTGAGCTACAGGCCAAAATCTACAGGTAGGCACTTTGCAAAAAACACCTCTGTTTTCTTTCAAAAAATTGGATGTGTCCACGTTGCGCTTTGGGGCGTTTCCTGTCGCGGGCGCTAGGCCTACCCACACAAGTGAGGTATCATTTTTATCGGGAGACTTGGGGGAACGCTGGGAGGAAGGAAATTTGTGGCTCCTCTCAGATTCCAGAACTTTCTGCCACCGAAATGTGGGAAACATGTGTTTTTTTAGCCAAATTTTGAGGTTTGCAAAGGATTCTGGGTAACAGAACATGATCTGAGCCACACAAGTCACCCCATCTTGGATTCCCCTAGATCTCTAGTTTTCAGAAATGCACAGGTTTGGTAGGTTTCCCTAGGTGCCGGCTGAGCGACAGGCCAAAATCTACAGGTAGGCACTTTGCAAAAAACACCTCTGTTTTCTTTCAAAAAATTGGATGTGTCCACGTTGCGCTTTGGGGCGTTTCCTGTCGCGGGCGCTAGCCCTATCACACAAGTGAGGTATCATTTTTATCGGGAGACTTGGGGGAACGCTGCTTGGAAGGAAATTTGTGGCTCCTCTCAGATTCCAGAACTTTCTGCCACAGAAATTTGAGGAACATGTGCTTTTTTAGCCAAATTTTGAGGTTTGCAAAGGATTCTGGGTAACAGAACCTGGTCTGAGCCACACAAGTCACCCCATCTTGGATTCCCCTAGGTCTCTAGTTTTCAGAAATGCACAGGTTTGGTAGGTTTCCCTAGGTGGCGGCTGAGCTTCAGGCCAAAATCTACAGGTAGGCACTTTGCAATAAACACCTCTGTTTTCTTTCAAAAAATTGGATGTGTCCACGTTGCGCTTTGGGGCGTTTCCTGTCGCGGGCGCTAGGCCTACCCACACAAGTGAGGTATCATTTTTATCGGGAGACTTGGGGGAAGGCTGGGTGGAAGGAAATTTGTGGCTCCTCTCAGATTCCAGAACTTTCTGCCACCGAAATGTGGGGAACATGTGTTTTTTTAGCCTTATGTTGAGGTTTGCAAAGGATTCTGGGTAACAGAACCTGGTCCGAGCCACACAAGTCACCCCATCTTGGATTCCCCTAGGTCTCTAGTTTTCAGAAATGCACAGGTTTGGTAGGTTTCCCTAGGTGCCGGCTGAGCTACAGGCCAAAATCTACAGGTAGGCACTTTGCAAAAAACACCTCTGTTTTCTTTCAAAAATTTGGATGTGTCCACGTTGCGCTTTGGGGCGTTTCCTGTCGCGGGCGCTAGGCCTACCCACACAAGTGAGGTATCATTTTTATCGGGAGACGTGGGGGAACGCTGGGTGGAAGGAAATTTGTGGCTCCTCTCAGATTCCAGAACTTTCTGCCACAGAAATGTGAGGAACATGTGTTTTTTTTAGCCAAATGTTGAGGTTTGCAAAGGATTCTGGGTAACAGAACCTGGTCCGAGCCACACAAGTCACCCCATCTTGTATTCCCCTAGGTCTCTAGTTTTCAGAAATGCACAGGTTTGGTAGGTTTCCCTAGGTGGCGGCTGAGCTAGAGGCCAAAATCTACAGGTAGGAACTTTGCAAAAAACACCTCTGTTTTCTTTCAAAAAATTGGATGTGTCCACGTTGCGCTTTGGGGCGTTTCCTGTCGTGGGCGCTCGTTCTACCCACACAAGTGAGGTATCATTTTAATCGGGAGACTTGGGGGAACGCTGGGTGGAAGGAAATTTGTGGCTCCTCTCAGATTCCAGAACTTTTTGCCACAGAAATGTGAGGAACATGTGATTTTTTAGCCAAATTTTGAGGTTTGCAAAGGATTCTGGGTAACAGAACCTGGTCTGAGCCACACAAGTCACCCCATCTTGGATTCCCCTAGGTCTCTAGTTTTCAGAAATGCACAGGTTTGGTATGTTTCCCTAGGTGGCGGCTGAGCTAGAGGCCAAAATCTACAGGTAGGCACTTTGCAAAAAACACCTCTGTTTTCTTTCAAAAAATTGGATGTGTCCACGTTGCGCTTTGGGGCGTTTCCTGTCGCGGGCGCTAGGCCTACCCACACAAGTGAGGTATCATTTTTATCGGGAGACTTGGGGGAAGGCTGGGTGGAAGGAAATTTGTGGCTCCTCTCAGATTCCAGAACTTTCTGCCACCGAAATGTGGGAAACATGTGTTTTTTTAGCCTAATGTTGAGGTTTGCAAAGGATTCTGGGTAACAGAACCTTGTCTGAGCCACACAAGTCACCCCATCTTGGATTCCCCTAGGTCTCTAGTTTTCAGAAATGCACAGGTTTGGTAGGTTTCCCTGGTGGCGGCTGAGCTACAGGCCAAAATCTACAGGTAGGCACTTTGCAAAAAACACCTCTGTTTTCTTTAAAAAAATTGGATGTGTCCACGTTGCGCTTTGGGGCGTTTCCTGTCGCAGGCGCTAGGCCTACCCACACAAGTGAGGTATCATTTTTATCGGGAGACTTGGGGGAAGGCTGGGTGGAAGGAAATTTGTGGCTCCTCTCAGATTCCAGAACTTTCTGCCACCGAAATGTGGGGAACATGTGTTTTTTTAGCCTAATGTTGAAGGTTTGCAAAGGATTCTGGGTAACAGAACCTGGTCCGAGCCACACAAGTCACCCCATCTTGGATTCCCCTAGGTCTCTAGTTTTCAGAAATGCACAGGTTTGGTAGGTTTCCCTAGGTGCCGGCTGAGCTACAGGCCAAAATCTACAGGTAGGCACTTTGCAAAAAACACCTCTGTTTTCTTTCAAAAATTTGGATGTGTCCACGTTGCGCTTTGGGGCGTTTCCTGTCGCGGGCGCTAGGCCTACCCACACAAGTGAGGTATCATTTTTATCGGGAGACGTGGGGGAACGCTGGGTGGAAGGAAATTTGTGGCTCCTCTCAGATTCCAGAACTTTCTGCCACAGAAATGTGAGGAACATGTGTTTTTTTTAGCCAAATTTTGAGGTTTGCAAAGGATTCTGGGTAACAGAACCTGGTCCGAGCCACACAAGTCACCCAATCTTGTATTCCCCTAGGTCTCTAGTTTTCAGAAATGCACAGGTTTGATAGGTTTCCCTAGGTGGCGGCTGAGCTAGAGGCCAAAATCTACAGGTAGGAACTTTGCAAAAAACACCTCTGTTTTCTTTCAAAAAATTGGATGTGTCCACGTTGCGCTTTGGGGCGTTTCCTGTCGTGGGCGCTCGTTCTACCCACACAAGTGAGGTATCATTTTTATCGGGAGACTTGGGGGAACGCTGGGTGGAAGGAAATTTGTGGCTCCTCTCAGATTCCAGAACTTTTTGCCACAGAAATGTGAGGAACATGTGATTTTTTAGCCAAATTTTGAGGTTTGCAAAGGATTCTGGGTAACAGAACCTGGTCCGAGCCACACAAGTCACCCCATCTTGGATTCCCCTAGGTCTCTAGTTTTCAGAAATGCACAGGTTTGGTATGTTTCCCTAGGTGGCGGCTGAGCTAGAGGCAAAAATCTACAGGTAGGCACTTTGCAAAAAACACCTCTGTTTTCTTTCAAAAAATTGGATGTGTCCACGTTGCGCTTTGGGGCGTTTCCTGTCGCGGGCGCTAGGCCTACCCACACAAGTGAGGTATCATTTTTATCGGGAGACTTGGGGGAAGGCTGGGTGGAAGGAAATTTGTGGCTCCTCTCAGATTCCAGAACTTTCTGCCACCAAAATGTGGGGAACATGTGTTTTTTTAGCCTAATGTTGAGGTTTGCAAAGGATTCTGGGTAACAGAACCTGGTCTGAGCCACACAAGTCACCCCATCTTGGATTCCCCTAGGTCTCTAGTTTTCAGAAAGGCACAGGTTTGGTAGGTTTCCCTAGGTGGCGGCTGAGCTACAGGCCAAAATCTACAGGTAGGCACTTTGCAAAAAACACCTCTGTTTTCTTTCAAAAAATTGGATGTGTCCACGTTGCGCTTTGGGGCGTTTCCTGTCGTGGGCGCTCGTTCTACCCACACAAGTGAGGTATCATTTTAATCGGGAGACTTGGGGGAACGCTGGGTGGAAGGAAATTTGTGGCTCCTCTCAGATTCCAGAACTTTTTGCCACAGAAATGTGAGGAACATGTGATTTTTTAGCCAAATTTTGAGGTTTGCAAAGGATTCTGCGTAACAGAACCTGGTCTGAGCCACACAAGTCACCCCATCTTGGATTCCCCTAGGTCTCTAGTTTTCAGAAATGCACAGGTTTGGTATGTTTCCCTAGGTGGCGGCTGAGCTAGAGGCCAAAATCTACAGGTAGGCACTTTGCAAAAAACACCTCTGTTTTCTTTCAAAAAATTGGATGTGTCCACGTTGCACTTTGGGGCGTTTCCTGTCGCGGGCGCTAGGCCTACCCACACAAGTGAGGTATCATTTTTATCGGGAGACTTGGGGGAAGGCTGGGTGGAAGGAAATTTGTGGCTCCTCTCAGATTCCAGAACTTTCTGCCACCGAAATGTAGGAAACATGTGTTTTTTTAGCCTAATGTTGAGGTTTGCAAAGGATTCTGGGTAACAGAACCTTGTCTGAGCCACACAAGTCACCCCATCTTGGATTCCCCTAGGTCTCTAGTTTTCAGAAATGCACAGGTTTGGTAGGTTTCCCTGGTGGCGGCTGAGCTACAGGCCAAAATCTACAGGTAGGCACTTTGCAAAAAACACCTCTGTTTTCTTTCAAAAAATTGGATGTGTCCACGTTGCGCTTTGGGGCGTTTCCTGTCGCAGGCGCTAGGCCTACCCACACAAGTGAGGTATCATTTTTATCGGGAGACTTGGGGGAAGGCTGGGTGGAAGGAAATTTGTGGCTCCTCTCAGATTCCAGAACTTTCTGCCACCGAAATGTGGGGAACATGTGTTTTTTTAGCCTAATGTTGAAGGTTTGCAAAGGATTCTGGGTAACAGAACCTGGTCCGAGCCACACAAGTCACCCCATCTTGGATTCCCCTAGGTCTCTAGTTTTCAGAAATGCACAGGTTTGGTAGGTTTCCCTAGGTGCCGGCTGAGCTACAGGCCAAAATCTACAGGTAGGCACTTTGCAAAAAACACCTCTGTTTTCTTTCAAAAATTTGGATGTGTCCACGTTGCGCTTTGGGGCGTTTCCTGTCGCGGGCGCTAGGCCTACCCACACAAGTGAGGTATCATTTTTATCGGGAGACGTGGGGGAACGCTGGGTGGAAGGAAATTTGTGGCTCCTCTCAGATTCCAGAACTTTCTGCCACAGAAATGTGAGGAACATGTGTTTTTTTTAGCCAAATTTTGAGGTTTGCAAAGGATTCTGGGTAACAGAACCTGGTCCGAGCCACACAAGTCACCTAATCTTGTATTCCCCTAGGTCTCTAGTTTTCAGAAATGCACAGGTTTGATAGGTTTCCCTAGGTGGCGGCTGAGCTAGAGGCCAAAATCTACAGGTAGGAACTTTGCAAAAAACACCTCTGTTTTCTTTCAAAAAATTGGATGTGTCCACGTTGCGCTTTGGGGCGTTTCCTGTCGTGGGCGCTTGTTCTACCCACACAAGTGAGGTATCATTTTTATCGGGAGACTTGGGGGAACGCTGGGTGGAAGGAAATTTGTGGCTCCTCTCAGATTCCAGAACTTTTTGCCACAGAAATGTGAGGAACATGTGATTTTTTAGCCAAATTTTGAGGTTTGCAAAGGATTCTGGGTAACAGAACCTGGTCCGAGCCACACAAGTCACCCCATCTTGGATTCCCCTAGGTCTCTAGTTTTCAGAAATGCACAGGTTTGGTATGTTTCCCTAGGTGGCGGCTGAGCTAGAGGCCAAAATCTACAGGTAGGCACTTTGCAAAAAACACCTCTGTTTTCTTTCAAAAAATTGGATGTGTCCACGTTGCGCTTTGGGGCGTTTCCTGTCGCGGGCGCTAGGCCTACCCACACAAGTGAGGTATCATTTTTATCGGGAGACTTGGGGGAAGGCTGGGTGGAAGGAAATTTGTGGCTCCTCTCAGATTCCAGAACTTTCTGCCACCAAAATGTGGGGAACATGTGTTTTTTTAGCCTAATGTTGAGGTTTGCAAAGGATTCTGGGTAACAGAACCTGGTCTGAGCCACACAAGTCACCCCATCTTGGATTCCCCTAGGTCTCTAGTTTTCAGAAAGGCACAGGTTTGGTAGGTTTCCCTAGGTGCCGGCTGAGCTACAGGCCAAAATCTACAGGTAGGCACTTTGCAAAAAACACCTCTGTTTTCTTTCAAAAATTTGGATGTGTCCACGTTGCGCTTTGGGGCGTTTCCTGTCGCGGGCGCTAGGCCTACCCACACAAGTGAGGTATCATTTTTATCGGGAGACGTGGGGGAACGCTGGGTGGAAGGAAATTTGTGGCTCCTCTCAGATTCCAGAACTTTCTGCCACAGAAATGTGAGGAACCTGTGTTTTTTTTAGCCAAATTTTGAGGTTTGCAAAGGATTCTGGGTAAAAGAACCTGGTCCGAGCCACACAAGTCACCCCATCTTGTATTCCCCTAGGTCTCTAGTTTTCAGAAATGCACAGGTTTGGTAGGTTTCCCTAGGTGGCGGCTGAGCTAGAGGCCAAAATCTACAGGTAGGAACTTTGCAAAAAACACCTCTGTTTTCTTTCAAAAAATTGGATGTGTCCACGTTGCGCTTTGGGGCGTTTCCTGTCGTGGGCGCTCGTTCTACCCACACAAGTGAGGTATCATTTTTATCGGAAGACTTGGGGGAACGCTGGGTGGAAGGAAATTTGTGGCTCCTCTCAGATTCCAGAACTTTTTGACACAGAAATGTGAGGAACATGTGATTTTTTAGCCAAATTTTGAGGTTTGCAAAGGATTCTGGGTAACAGAACCTGGTCCGAGCCACACAAGTCACCCCATCTTGGATTCCCCTAGGTCTCTAGTTTTCAGAAATGCACAGGTTTGGTAGGTTTCCCTAGGTGCCGGCTGAGCTACAGGCCAAAATCTACAGGTAGGCACTTTGCAAAAAACACCTCTGTTTTCTTTCAAAAAATTGGATGTGTCCACGTTGCGCTTTGGGGCGTTTCCTGTCGCGGGCGCAAGGCCTACCCACACAAGTGAGGTATAATTTTTATCGGGAGACTTGGGGGAACGCTGGGTGGATGGAAATTTGTGGCTCCTCTCAGATTCCAGAACTTTCTGCCACAGAAATGTGAGGAACATGTGTTTTTTTAGCCAAATTTTGAGGTTGCAAAGGATTCTGGGTAACAGAACCTGGTCTGAGCCACACAAGTCACCCCATCTTGGATTCCCCTAGGTCTCTAGTTTTCAGAAATGCACAAGTTTGGTAGGTTTCCCTAGGTGGCAGCTGAGCTACAGGCCAAAATCTACAGGTAGGCACTTTGCAAAAAACACCTCTGTTTTCTTTAAAAAAATTGGATGTGTCCACGTTGCGCTTTGGGGTGTTTCCTGTCGTGGGCGCTAGGCCTACCCACACAAGTGAGGTATCATTTTTATCGGGAGACTTGGGGGAACGCTGGGTGGAAGGTAATTTGTGGCTCCTCTCAGATTCCAGAACTTTCTGCCACAGAAATGTGAGGAACATGTGTTTTGTTAGCCAAATTTTGAGGTTTGCAAAGGATTCTGGGTAACAGAACCTGGTCCGAGCCACACAAGTCACCCCATCTTGGATTCCACTAGGTCTCTAGTTTTCAGAAATGCACAGGTTTGGTAGGTTTCCCTAGGTGGCGGCTGAGCTACTGTCCAAAATCTAGAGTTAGGCACTTTGCAAAAAACACCTCTGTTTTCTTTAAAAAAATTGCATGTGTCCACGTTGCGCTTTGGGGCGTTTCCTGTCGCGGGCGCTAGGCCTACCCACACAAGTGAGGTATCATTTTTATCAGGAGACTTGGGGGAATGCTGGGTGGAAGGACATTTGTGGCTCCCCACAGATTCCAGAACTTTCTGCCACAGAAATGTGAGGAACATGTGTTTTTTTAGCCAAATTTTGAGGTTTGCAAAGGATTCTGGGTAACAGAATCTGGTCCGAGCCACACAAGTCACCGCATCTTGGATTCCTCTAGGTCTCTAGTTTTCAGAAATGCACAGGTTTGGTAGGTTTCCCTAGGTGCCGGCTGAGCTACAGGCCAAAATCTACAGGTAGGCATTTTGCAAAAAACACCTCTGTTTTCTTTCAAAAATTTGGATGTGTCCACGTTGCGCTTTGGGGCGTATCCTGTCGCGGGCGCTAGGCCTACCCACACAAGTGAGGTATCATTTTTATCGGGAGACGTGGGGGAACGCTGGGTGGAAGGAAATTTGTGGCTCCTCTCAGATACCAGAACTTTCTGCCACAGAAATGTGAGGAACATGTGTTTTTTTTGCCAAATTTTGAGGTTTGCAAAGGATTCTGGGTAACAGAACCTGGTCCAAGCCACACAAGTCACCCCATCTTGGATTCCCCTAGGTCTCTAGTTTTCAGAAACACACAGGTTTGGTATGTTTCCCTAGGTGGCGGCTGAGCTAGAGGCCAAAATCTACAGGTATGCACTTTGCAAAAAACACCTCTGTTTTCTTTCAAAAAATTGGATGTGTCCACGTTGCGCTTTGGGGCTTTTCCTGTCGTGGGCGCTAGGCTCACCCACACAAGTGAGGTATCTTTTTTATGGGAAGACTTGGGGGAACGCTGGGTGGAAGGAAATTTGTGGTCCTCTCAGATTCCAGAACTTTCTGCCACAGAAATGTGAGGAACATGAGTTTTTTTAGCCAAATTTTGAGGTTTGCAAAGGATTCTGGATAACAGAACCTGGTCCGAGCTACACAAGTCACCCCATCTTGGATTCCCCTAGGTCTCTAGTTTTCATAAATGCACAGGTTTGGTAGGTTTCCCTAGGTGCCGGCAGAGCTAGAGGCCAAAATCTACAGGTAGGCACTTTGCAAAAAACACCTCTGTTTTCTTTCAAATAATTGGATGTGTCCATGTTGCGCTTTGGGGCGTTTCCTTTCTCGGGCGCTAGGCCTACCCACACATGTGAGGTATCATTTTTATCGGGAGACTTGGGGGAACGCTGGGTGGAAGTAAATTTGTGGTCCTCTCAGATTCCAGAACTTTCTGCCACAGAAATGTGAGGAACATGTGTTTTTTTAGCCAAATTTTGAGGTTTGCAAAGGATTCTGGGTAACAGAACCTGGTCCGAGCCTCACAAGTCACCCCATCTTGGATTCCCATAGGTCTCTAGTTTTCAGAAATGCACAGGTTTGGTAGGTTTTCCTAGGTGGCGGCTGAGCTACAGGCCAAAATCTACAGGTAGGCATTTTGCAAAAAACACCTCTGTTTTCTTTCAAAAATTTGGATGTGTCCACGTTGCGCTTTGGGGTGTTTCCTGTCGCGGGCGCTAGGCCAACCCACACAAGTGAGGTATCATTTTTATCGGGAGACTTGGGGGAACGCTGGGTGGAAGGAAATTTGTGGCTCCTCTCAGATTCCAGAACTTTCTGCCACAAAAATGTGAGGACATGTGTTTTTTTAGCCAAATTTTGAGGTTTGCAAAGGATTCTGGGTAACAGAACCTGGTCCGAGCCACACAAGTCACCCCATCTTGGATTCCCCTATGTCTCTAGTTTTCAGAAATGCACATGTTTGGTAGGTTTCCCTAGGTGCCGGCTGAGCTAGAGGCCAAAATCTTCAGGTAGGCACTTTGCTAAAAACAGCTCTGTTTTCTGTGATGTGTCCACGTTGTGGTTTGGGGCATATTCTGTCGCGGGCGCTAGGCCTACCCACACAAGTGAGGTATCATTTTTATCGGGAGACTTGGGGGAACATAGAATAGCAAAACAAGTGTTATTGCCCCTTGCCTTTCTCTACATTTTTCCCTTCCAAATGTAAGACAGTGTGTAAAAAAGACGTCTATATGAGAAATGCCCTGTAATTCACATGCTAGTATGGGCACCCCGGAATTCAGAGATGTGCAAATAACCACTGCTTCTCAACACCTTATCTTGTGCCCATTTTGGAAATACAATGGTTTTCTTGATAGCTATTTTTTACTCTTTATATTTCAGCAAATGAATTGCTGGATACCCGGCATAGAATGAAAACCCACTGCAGGGTGCAGGTCATTTATTGGCTCTGGGTACCTAGAGTTCTTGATGAACCTACAAGCCCTATATATCCCCGCAACCAGAAGTGTCCAGAAGACGTAACGGTATATTGCTTTCGAAAATCTAACATTGCAGGAAAAAGTTACAGAGTAAAACGTAGAGAAAAAGTGAGGTTTTTTTCACCTCAATTTCAATATTTTTCTTTTTCAGTTGTTATTTTCTGTGGGAAACCCTTGTAGGATCTACACAAATTACCCCTTGCTAAATTCAGAATTTAGTCTACTTTTCAGAAATGTTGCGGTTTCTGGGATCCAGCATTGGTTTCATGCCCATTTCTGTCACTGACTGGAAGGAGGCTGAAAGCACAAAAAATCGTAAAAATGGGGTATGTCCCAGTAAAATGCCAAAATTGTGTTGAAAAATTGGGTTTTCTGATTCAAGTCTGCCTGTTCCTGAAAGCTGGGAAGCTGGTGATTTTAGCACCGCAAACCCTTTGTTGATGCCCTTTTCAGGGAAAAACCACAAGCCTTCTTCTGCAGCCCCTTTTTCCCATTTTTTTTTTAAAAAACGAAATTTTCGTGTATTTTGTCTAATTTCTTGGCCTCCTTCTGGGGAACCCACAAAGTCTGGGTACCTCTAGAATCCCTAGGATGTTGGAAAAAAAGGACGCAAATTTGGCATGGGTAGCTTTTGTGAACAAAAAGTTATTAGGGCCTAAGCGCGAACTGCTGCAAATAGCCAAAAAAAGGCTCGGCACAGGAGGGGGAAAATGCCTGGCAGCGAAGGGGTTAAAGTCTGCATTATGAATTGTATTAGGCGTCTACATATATCTACCCTAGAGTAGAACATTTCAGTTCTGGATGCTTTGTGTGCCTCAACAACAAATGCAACTTCTCCCTCATCTGTGAGGACATTATTTCTTAGATTTGTTGAGAGGGTAAGCCTCATGTTTGCAGCAATTACAACCCTTTGTTGTTTGTTGTTCAGATATAGAAGTCCCAAGCTTGACCAACCTACAGAGTCAAATAGGTGCTACCTATCTACCTGAAAACGATATTCCTTAATACCGCAGACATCTTTGTATAGGGTAATTAGGGTGTCTTTAGCACATAATAAGACATAGACACTTGGGAGATCCATAAATTTAGTGCCTAACTAACTTTGGTGCGCCATGTCGTAGGACTCTCATTGTAAGAATAAGACTTCTGGATTTTGGATGGCAGCACAACTGAGCATGGGAGACCGAGTCTGATCCCACACCATATGGTGTCTGTCGGCCTAACCCTTTCAGCTAGCTAGCAGCACCTTACCAGTACCCAAGAGTAAAGGTGACTTGTGGCAGCCTATTGCATGACACTCTAAGAGTCCTCGGGGAAATCATGGTGGAACAGATCGTACTCCTTACTCCCCGTTATACGTGCCTCATTCACACAAAGGGAAATAGAAGCAGGATTTAGTTCAATAAATTTTATTGAAACAACTGAATTCTATGTAAAAAGGCATGAATTGCTATTATTAAGATTTTGAAACGCAACACTATTATTGCATTGACTGGAACAGTAAAATAGAGGAAAAGTCCCACCATATTGTCACAGTAGTGATTCTAAAATCCCTACCTGCGCAACTAAGATTCTACATGACAGCAATAACAGTAGTAGTCCTAATCTGCCTGTCTAGTCCTTGGAAGGAAAGCCAATCCCCATACCTGTGCTATAGGAAGAGAAGAGGTCTGTTGGTCTGCTGGGAGTCCTCCCACATGGATGAAGAGAAGAAGCAGAGTTTCAGTAGAAACTGCGATGACAATGTGCAGCATAGGATGGGTGGCTGGAATGTCACATCTGATGTGGTGGTGGCAGTGTGATGGTTTATAATAAAACATCTGTTGCTCTAAGAACTGCCCTTATGTGACAACAAGTATTTTTCTGTGTTGGGTGGACAATGTACTCTTTGGACTGGCAATACCCTGTAAACCATTGTGTGCAGCCTTGGGTTGAGCATGGGAGGAATCTCCACTAAAATGAAGGTTTGCAAAAATAATAAAAGGAATAAAAATGAAATGTAACAAGGTGAAAGGGCACACGCCACAGGCCTCAGGCAAAGAGCTTAAATAATGTGCCCATGTAAATGCAAAAGTAACCTCACAACAATGGCTCAAGTGCATTACAGTCAAACTTGAGATACTACCTGATATACCTATGAAAGAAATATCTTCCATTTCAGCTCCAGACAGTGTTCTGGAAGGTAATCTAGGTGAGGACAAAATGGACTGCACTGCTAGCTTTGAACTAAAGGCCTTATTTACAAACATTTGGCATAGCGCAGCACCATAAGCCTTTTAGCTGTGCTCCCCTAAACCAAATGGAAAGGGCAGGAGTGCATTGTATTTACAAGGTACAGTGCATGCCTGTCCTTTCAGCCAGTGGCACTGAAGAAATTACTGCTGGGTCCCAATGCAGGCACCTGTTCTGTGCAAACCACTCACCTGAATTCCAGACCTTCCTGTGGGGTGATGAAAATTCCCTAATCCCAGTGATGACTAACTTGACCTTGGTGAAGAGTACATTGCCTTTCGCAATTCCTTAATGGGATGGGGGTTTTGGGAATAGAAAAGGAGAAAATACCAGCTTCTGCTTCATGGACTGCACAATCGGACTGCTGGATCCTGGACTGATTGTCGTGTTGGGTGTCAGGACTACTGATTTCTCAAAATACTAGGTTCTTGGTTTTTAGGATTCTGGGCTGCAAAAGAACAACAATTTATTAATATTAATACATTGAACTTGCATAAACCATTACGGAATTATACATTGCATAATGTAAGTTATTGTTCAAACATTGTGCATACATTTCTATAAGGTTGAACAAGCCTCTTCTCTTCCTACAATACGTTCAGAGTCTCTGAAGCAATGTCCAAACTCAAAAACAATCAACTTGACTAAAGGGCTTCTTTGTGTTTTGGTGTAATCTCTTGCCAATAATAGTTTTGATAAACTTACTCTATTTCCAGTCCCCTAATTCTCTGGGGAGCACTTGCAACAGAAAAAAAGGTATTTCCTTAATGTTTGTTTAGCGTTATCTTGGACTCCCACCCAAACAATAAATCACTCAAGTTCTTATTGCCATAAAATATTTATAAGACAGAGCTCTATTTTGTTTAATTTAAGCGATTAATCATTCTTTACCTTGAAATTAAGTTACTTGCTTGAAAATTTCAGAAGAACCCAAACTGGGTTTTTTCACCTTCCTTTTTTTCTCTCTTTTACAGGAAATACTGGATCATCGGTAGAAGACAGAAGAGGCGAGCCGGGACTCTGTAGGAAGCCAACCGGAGGGCGAGGATCGCTGGAACTCAACTGGAGGCTGTTCGGTGGACGAAAAATGATGGAACTTGACTGGAGGCAGGGTGGAGAACAAGGGCTTTGACTTGCACTGGAAACAGGTGAGCAGAGCAATAGGTGCAAAGCCAAGCAAGGCATCAGACTCACAAGCATCCTTAAATAATCAAATGTGCGCATGTGCCTTTTGGCAGTTTATTGCTTGTTAAGGAAATTAACAATTATCCTCCTGATTGTGGCACATGTTCAATGCAGATGACATTGTCAAGAGCACATAGCTTGGCAGTCACAGTTGGAGCAGGTGGAATACAATGTGAATAATCAACAAGCATTGATTATAATAAATGATACATTTAACAAGCATTGGTTATTGCAAACTTGATATTCAAGATTGTAAGGAATATACCGAAAGAAGTCTGAATGTTGCAAGCAACAGAGTCTTACTGTAATAAAGCTCTTGGATGTGCTAGTGTATGCACAACAGCACCCTTGCACCATGGTGCAAAGGGGTCTGTGTAATTAGCATGATTGTTTTTGTGCAGGAAATAGTTTTCTCATTATATGTGTGCTGCAGAATGCAGCACATGTGGGGAAAGGAAAAAACAAGCATAATTGTAGATATTTCTGCTCATTATTCCTGCTCTGTGGAGGCATACATGTTTGTTGCTGCCCATATTTATGCTATGTTGTAAATCATAGACAGCATCAAAATCCATTGGTGTTGAGTTGGGACAACCAATGTCACGCCTCCTTGATGCAGTGTGAGGCAATACAGCAACTTGTGCTGTGTTTCCTTACACCATATCTACAAGGCAATGCAAAGCCATGCAGGGGGGCTTTGCTTGGCCTTGTAGATATGGGTCTGCATTGTGTACCACCAGATCTACTACAGCTACTTGCTCTGAACCTGCAGTGGACGTGGCTCTGAGTGGTCAGACAACAATATCAAAAGCCCAGCAAGAACCAAATGAACAAACTCATACTTTAACAAGGAGAGAGAAAACAACTGGAAAAATAAGGCAATGCAGCAGTATTGGATAGAGCCCAAATACGCTAAGGTAATTTAGGAGCCACGGGGAGCCTTTGCAGTTCAATGTTTAAAGAGGCAAAGACAAAGCAGAATTTGCTAACACAGGAAATTACATCAAGTGGTGGCAGTGACACGGTTAAACTACCAACAAATTATTCTAACTCTACAGGTAGTCAAAAAAATCCCCAAAAATTAAACATCCTGTCAACCACACCAAAAGACATATTTATGAGCCCATACCTCCACCAGAGCGTAGCTTTTTGTGATGCTCTGGTAGCGCTATGCCCTGTGCTGTATTTATGAGATGGCGTTAAGCCACTTGGAAATACGACCGCTTCACAAGCAGCCCTATGTGTAAAAGGGGCTTGCAATCAGTGTTGCTGCGGGCATGCAACAGCAGCACCCATTGCATTTTGATGCTGCCTCAGATGTACAGTTTTCATAAACCTGAGGCAGAGGCAAAATCTAATGCCACCCTAAGGGTGGTGATAGCAAGGCACAGCAAGGAGGAATACTTTTATTCCTCCTCGTTTTTTGCTTTTTTTATGTGTATAGAAAGAGCAAAATGCCAGAAATTATTGTTTATGTGTGGGAAGGATTTATGCCTGAGATGTCAGGAGCACGAAAACTTGAAACTTCTACTGATGGAGCTTTTCCTTCCGAAAACCAACAGTTTAGCTGAGGCTCCTTCAGGTTGCCCAAATCACTCAACATCAGACCCCTTCCCTCAACGTCAGACCCCTTGTCTCTACGTCACCCCACTGCCTGCTTTAATTGATGGCTGTTGATGACGAGAGGTAACTTTTCCACGTGGAGAAATATGGCCCATGTATTTGAATCGTACTCCATTGTGGTCAGCCTTATCTTGCGGTTAAGTATCAGTCAAGCATGACCAGGGAATGGAAGTTGGCGCTTAATGCTTTTTGGTGATATTTTTATCTAAAACTTTAGAAAATAATATCTCTGATTTCTCTTATTGGATTTCTTTTCATTTTCATGGTATTTTATCCATTAGATTATTCTGTATTTTTATATATTGGAGTGGGATATTTATTGCATTGTATTTTCAACTTGTAACTGTTTTACTACTTTCAAAAGCTACTTTTTCTTAAGTTAAGCCTGTCAGCTCTGTGGCTTGAGCTCAGGTTTACATTACTGAAACCTTTCCTGGACCTCACAAGTATAGTACCGTTAATATTTGTGGTGGACTACCAGCCCCCTAGCTAATAATCTACTTTCTCACAGTTTATATAGAGCTCTGCTTCAACCTGAAGGCATCTTAGTGTCATAATAAAGATGCAGAGACGGCAAGTGGAATTAATGTTGTGAAGAAACAAACAGAACAAGCACATAGTTAAGGCTGCAATCAGTGAAAATAAAACAGTCAATTTTTTAGGGTTTTCCAGTGGGAAGTGCACCCAGTGCACTTTGGCGTCTACCAAGAAATATGCCACTCACATTCACTTAAATTTGAAATTACAAAGAGAGGAGACGTGATCATGCCTCCATGTCCTCATGATCAATCTGGATGCAGCATTCTGAACCAGCTGAAGGCAATGGGCAAAATAGTCTGAAGAAGCTACGTATGGGGAATCACAATAAATAATTCTAGAATATATGAAAGCATTAAGGATGAAGAATAGATGGCAGATCCCTTTAAATACTTGCAGGTGGTAAAAAGGAGCTAAGTACCGCTCTACGTGCTGCTGTCATATTATGATCGGAAGTGAACTTCTCCCACAGATTTTTCATGCAGACCAGACGTTCACCAAGGGAGCAAGGACAAAACGATCGTTGGCATCATGATGCAAGGACAAAAGAAAATATGATTTGTGTTTAATTGACGTTATTTTTAAGTTAATTTTTAAGAGCTTGCCCACTGAAGGCATAACATTTTCACTGAAATTCAGAGGAGTTTGTGTGTGGTCAGCCTACATGAAAAAAATAGAAAACTGCATTAGGTTTTACAGAGGGGCCACCCCGATATTAAAATGTAGAGCATATAAAATGAGCACCTGTGGGACACCGCAGGTAAGTGGCCTGGCAATTTGCGAGAAGTTTGTCAGTACAGAGCATAGGGTTCTGTCAGTCACTAAATCAATGAACCATGTAAGCACCTGACTGTGGTATTTGAGACTGGATATCAGGACGTGGTACACCAGGGTGTCAAATACAAGAAAGGGACTCAATAATGTAAGTGCTGTAAATGTTCCACTATGAGGATTCACCTCAGTTCATCCAGCGATGCCTTGGCCATTGCCTCCGTACTACTACTTTTTTATTATATATTTTTTTATTAGTTTTTGTCCAATGAACATAGCTTCAGTTTATACCATACAGAATGCATTGACATTAATACAGTTTAGATACAGGTGGTACTTTCACTGTGTATACAATCGAAGTCCTAGAGGAGGAAACAATGCTATCCGATTGGCACAATGAGATGATTGCAGTAAGAACCATTTTCACAGCTGTATTAGATTAACAAAAATCCAAGAGTGCACTGGAAAGTAGTTTCTTGGCGGTTGTGGCTACATAACGTCAGTGAACAACTACTAGATAAGTCCGTATCCGTGCAACTCTGGTTTAAACGGGGCACCTTGTATAGGCAGCCAATGCTATATATGTGAGTTCAACAAAGATAAGAGCTAGAACTACATAAAACAAGTGAACCTGAGAACAAAACTTGGAGATTGTTCCCATCCCCACCCAGTCCCGAAGCCCGGTGGTCTTTCAATTCAACATTGTCCCTGCAGTACAACTCGTATCTGGGGCACTGTAGAACATCGGACCAGGTACAATCAAGTGGGAGCATCAGGAACCTATGAGAGAAGGCACACCAATATGCAACCAGGTGATAGACGCGGCATAAACCGGGGTTGAGCTGGCACCAGTTCGGCATCGGGTGGCACTGCAACGTCAGTATCTATGCTGTGTTCTGTCCTGCACAGTTGTGCCAACATTTCATCCCAACCATTGGAAAGGGGGTACTTGCGTATGCCCAGGACGTCCTCACATCGCAGTGCAGCTCCCTCCGCCTCCGCCCATATCACAAAGGAGCGCCTCCAGGCCAGCACCATTGGGGGGTCGGTGGATTTCCACCGTTTAGTAATGAGACACATGGCTGTCAGAAGTCCTAAAGTCTAGGAACCTTGTGGTTGCTTTTTGCTTTTTGGTTCTAGGAAAGAGGTCCAAGAGACAGGAGCCACAATCTAGCAGCGGCGGACGTGATGTGTATGTGGATAGGGATGAGGTGACTCCATGCCAGTAAGTGCTTAAGGAAGGACAAGACCAGAGCATATGGAGGAAATCCGCTTCGATTAAATTGCAATGAGGGCAAGCAGTGTCTGTGCGATTAAAATATTTGTTAATGCGGGCAGGTGTGAGATAAGCTCTGTGGACTATGTAAAATTGAATAAGGCGGAATTTGGCATTGCGGGGGACATTAGTATAGCTGGAGAGTGCCCCCGACCAAGTGACGTCAGTGAAAGGCCTCGCTAGGTCCCCCTCCAAAGCGGCTTGCAAAGTGGTATGGAGATTCAATGTAAGTGTCCGAAACGCATTAGTAAACCACCGTATCAGGTGCCTGCCTTGTCCCATAACTTGTAAGTATTGCACTAACAGATGTGTGGGAGGTTCAGAATTCATATCCCCTATCTATGCGATAGCGCCCTCAGCAAGGAATTATACAAAAGAAACTGCCCTGGTGGTAGCCCCATCTCCCTCGAGAGCTCATCAAACTGCAACAAGACACCCTCGTTATAGAGATCACCCAGTGTGTGCAGGTCAGCTGCGTGCCAAGGGCCCAGTTCAGCAGTAGTTGTGAGGGTTGAACCGCGCTGCACACCGAGTAAGGCCAATGCTGGTGCATATGGAATAATGTAACTTGTGAGGCGCAGAGACCTACGGTAACAGCGGTGAGCCACGTTTAGTAGCAGCTCCACTGGAAGCCGTGACATGGTAAGTGGGTGAAAGAAATGCGATATCTGAGTTAGTGTCCAGGGTGGGGTATTGGTTGCAGTATTGTTTAATTGAAGGCCTGCCAGCCAACGTGCCACCCACTGAGGATGCCGTGCCCGCATTATGCTCAAAGAATTCGGGGATTGCCTTGTCCAGCGAGGCCCTAAATGTTGCATCCTCCAGGAGCTCTGGGCGAAGTTGCCAGGCAGGGATGCTGGGATGGGATGCGTCCCAACCCAGTTGCAGAAGCTGTGGATTGTGATCCGAGTGGGTGCGGCCCAAGTAGTCGGACCACTGAACAGCAGAATACAAGTTAGTAGTACATACCATCCTATCAAGACGGACATGTAACTGGTATGGTGCAGAGATGAATGAGTAGACCTTAGTAGTAAGATGACGTTGACGCCACACATCCACCGTTTGCCAGTGTTAAAGCCAGTCGTGCAGCGCCTCCGCAGCAGTACCTGCAGGGGCAGTGAGCAGTGGCAGGAAGGAGTAATCCAGCGAGAGATCCAGGATGCAATTGAAGTCCCCCCCAATAACCAAGGTAGGTCGCTCCAGTGAGACAAGAGGTTGGAAAGTGTGTGTAAGAAAGAGGCCTGGTCTGTATTTGGAGCATATGTAGACCACAGCATCACAGCCCGGCCAGCAAGACGTTGGCGCACCAGCACGCAACACCCCTGGTCATCTACAATATAATGATCAACTACAAAGGGGGTGCCCGGCTTAAACCAGATAAGTGCCCCCCTGGCGTAAGAGGAGAAGCTTGTTGCATAAAGCTATCCACGCCAGCGCCGCTGCAGCCTAGCCACCTTAGCTAGGTGACTCTCCTGCAGGGACGCCACGTGTATTGAATGCCTTTTAAGATATGAATATATGGAATATCTGTGCGCTGGCATGTGTATGCCGCGCACATTCCATGTAAGGAGATTAAAAAGATTCATGTTGGATCAGTGAATGAACAGCGTTGCTGTGGTTCTACCCCAGGGACATGGAAACTCAGCGGGTCAACGGTCAGGTCCGGAGGAGGGAGCAGGCAGGGCACACATAGGCTCCATACATAAAGTAACAGAAACAACTGAGGACAGGTAACAGGCCCAATAGTAACATAAGTGAATGCCATTAGAGCAAAGGGCCAACTGGTGTCTGCCAAAACTAAATAGTGCACTTACACAGCACAAACAGTTCTAAAAAAAAGGACCCCTCTAATGGGAATGTGGGGTAGGCAAGTTGCTGGATATGTAGTGATAGCCTGGGCGTCACTCCTAGTCCAGCATGAGCGCGGAGGGTCAACAGCTACAGCATACAGCATGTAATGTAGAGGACGCCGATTGATCAACTCCGTAGATTCCAACCAGTCCCATATCACCTCCGGTGTGTTGAAGAAGTGCGTTTTGTCGTCTGCCACTACACGCAATTTGGCCAGGTAGAGAGGGGAGTATTCCAGTTTGAGGGAGTGGAGTCTGCGCTTGACTGGTAGGAAGGATGCACGCTCTCCTTGCACCGCAATGGTGTAGTCAGGGAAAATCATAACCGGGCTGTTGTGTATTCGGATTGCAGGCAGCATTCTCACCGCCCCTAATATAATGTCCCTATCTACATAATGTAAAAGCCGGTGAAGGAATGGCCGCGTTCCAGCGCCTGGAGGGCGGGCCTTGGTAGGGACCCTGTGGGCTCGCTCAAGTGAGAAAAAGGATGTCAGCGAGCATTCTGGCAGCAGGTCACAGAGCCAGTACTCAGCGTAGGCAACTGGTCTGAGTTCTCAGCACCTTCCGGTAGGCCTATAATTCTGTGATTGTTACGTCTGGCGCATCCCTCTGCATCTTCTACACAGTGTTCCAGAGTTTCTATTTGGTCTAATGCATTCTGCAGCGAAGACTCCAGTTGGTCCGTCCTAGGCATTAGGTCCGGGAGCTAGTCCTCTAGTGTGCGGGTTCTATCCGCTAGCTTGCGGTGATCCACATGCAAAAGGGTGAGATCACTGGCCACCTCGTCAATTTTACTCTCCAACGAGGTTCGAGCTTGCTCCAAAGAGGTGCCTATACATTCCACTGCCTCCAGCACCGCATCTGGTTTATTGCCATCTAGGGACAGAGTCTCTGTTCGCAGCGTTTGCAGTTTGGCTCTGGTTCCAGAGCAGAGGCGGCCCGCTCCTGCCATGTTGTCTTTTGGGGGAGGCCTATTGTTGCAACACAAGCCATAGGGATGGGGTCCCTTGTGTGAACATCAATACAGGGACCCGCTTGCATGCGCAGCATTGCAGTCCAGGTGCAGCAGCACGGCAGCCCCCCTCACCTCGGCGTACGTCCGCACAGGTATCTCACCGGCTCGCCCCTGCCATGCGCCAGTTACAACAACGATCATCGGTATCGGCCAGTTGGTCCAAAGTGGGCAGGACGGGAAGGCCGGCCAGACGGGGCAGTGACTGCTTACTTCAGCTGGGCTCCACCGCAGGCACAATCCCACTTACTCCCCCTCCCCCGTCGCTAATAAGTTGGACCCTTGCGGGCCTTCACCATCTGATAGGTCCAGGACTCCACTACGTTCTGCCCTCCACTCAGGCGTCGCCACCCCTAGACCCAGCTCCAGTGCCCGGGCAGCCTGCCCGCAGCAGGACTCGTGTACCCAACACCTGTGGGGCCAAGCCACGTCCTGTCAAGTCCATGCAGCCAATCGGGGTAGCCGCTCACCTCTGACTGGGTGACCTCGGCACCTCTATGGTCAGTCCAATCCAGCGGCCAGTGCCGGTCCGGGTCTCAGGCCCGGAGAATATGCTGCAGAGGCCCAGGCCCCTCCGGTCCAGGCAAAGTGGCGACTTCGGGGCAGGCCGTGCCCCCCCTTCCCTGCGCACGGGCCGGTGTCCCGACCACAGTCCAGATGAACCCGCTGCACCTCCAAATCGCTCCCCCTTCTCTAGGGAGGCTCAGCAGTCGGATGGGTGCTAGCGCGGGTTCCGATTGGCCCCCCAAATCTGTATAGTTGGCAGATAAATGGGGTGTCGCCGCAGAGCGCACTTAGCTTGCATCTGCCATCTTTGCCAGCAAGCCGCACCCCCCCATTGCCTCCGTACTACTACTTAATAGAAACCTTGCCCACATTGGACGTGACATAGAGTTTCTTTCTACATGTCTTTGTAGTAGAAGGTAAGCTGCTCTCTCCAAACGTTCAGAGAGGTAAGGCTGTTGCACTATAGGTCTCAAGTGGGCCAACACACCTGGATCCACTAAGAGGTTTTTTAGAATGGAGGTCAAAATGCAGAATTAAAAACCTGTATTTGCCGGTTACAAGCAAGGCATTGGTAATGTTATTAACAGGCGAGCAAACCGTGAGTGGTTGACATTTATGCAACCCTGCTGGTAGACTATCCTTCTAAGAGACTGAGGGCCTGCTGATCTGCATGTGGAGTCCAAATTAATTGTCTGTCACAGGGAAGGAGTGGTTGAAAAATGTTGCAGAAGCTGATAATAAAACAGGAACTAAATTTATGATAATCCGATTCCATTCCCCTTTTTCCAAGGTAGACACAATGTTAAGATTTTTTTTCTTGAATTAGTGTTCAAACCGATTGCACTTGTTGACAAATATATCATCAGATTTGTACAATGAGGATTTTTAATCTCATTTAGAACCAAGAAGACTGCTGTTCAAATATTAGCATCAGAAAACATACTATTTGTGCAACGCAAGCACTTAACTCTCAAGGTTGTATATTCATATTTGTGATGGAATTGTTGGCATTATAATTTTGTGAGAGAAAGACAGTCTTTCCATCAACCATGCACAAGGGTGCGATTCAATTACAAGAAGCTCCGGTTTCTTTTACAGATAGAATTTTTTTGAGCTCTTCGTCGACGATAACTGGTCGTTCGATAGTCTTGGAGGTCACGTAAGTTTGGCAGAAGGCAACCAGGGTATTATCAGAGGCTACTTTGCAAATTTGTTGGATGCTGACCAAGCTGGATAAAGCCTTCTGCTCTACCACCCAGTTGAGCTATAGGTTAAAAGAATAGCAAAAAGATTGATTCATGGCAAAGTGATCAGTAGTTCTATTGCACAAAAAGGTGCATTAGTCCAGACGATATTGACAATGTCACCCTTTTATGGGGGCAGGAAAACTACTGTCACTCATTAGCCATTAGGGAAAAGATCTCTGTTTCTCGCATGCACACTGTTATGAAGGTTAGTCAAAACCTATGTTTAGATCACTGAATAGAACAATGGCACACTTATCCAAAGCAACTTGTGACAAATGATCTACAAGTAGGTCCTAAGCGGACAAATTGACTGTTGGGGAGGAGTAAAGTAACTGAAAATTGCATGCATTTTTACACTCAAAAGAAAACTTCATATGTAGTACATCCAGGGAGGGAGTAGACTAGACTCAATCATGTCCCATTTTAGAGGTTCTGCTTTGAAAATAGTGACTTCCACAACTTTTATGTTTACAGTTTGAGTAAAAGACCTTGTAATTCTGCAGACCAAGATACTTTAAAACTGAGTCAGTCAGACGCGGCTCCCCGCCCTCCACACCAAACCCCTCCGCCAGCAGCTGCAAACCTTTTACTAAAAAAATTTAATAAACTATGTTTTTAATATTGTTTTTTGGTAAAAGGCGTGGGGCCACAGGCTGTGTCAAGCACTGAGGTGGGAGTCCACAGCACTTCCTTCACTGTGCATGTATGTTTGGCCATCTGTTTCGGGCTAGCCAAACACACATGTGCAGTAGTCTCTCTCCAGCCCAGCACTGCGTTGCCGGGCTGGAGAGAGCAGGCACAAGCTCCTAGTCTGCCTGGGAGAGCCCTGGCTGGGCACTCACACCCAATCCTAACGCTGTTTTGAGCAGCATCAGGATTGGCCACAGGGCAGACTGGGAGCCTGTTCCTGCAGCTTGTCTGCATTAGAGGAGCAGCATTTAGCAACTTGAGCCTCTCCTGGTCACAGTCACCCCTAAGTCATGTCTGCGTAAAGCAAACAATATCCAAGTAATTATATTTTGGACATTTTAGCTATGGCGATCGCTGAACATTGACTAACGTATTTGCTAGGGCCTTCACATTGCTAGGTTTTATAACAGTGCAGCCCTAAGTGATGGTCATTCATGATTTCGTGTTAGAAGTTGAAACAGGTTTTCTTCCCTAGGTGCCTGAGTGCAATGCTGACTTAACATGGAGTGTGATGAATACAGCACACATATTTTCAATGCTTCATCATGCATATAATTCATAATCTTTAAGACATAGTAGTTACAGCAACATGGCTTGGGGCCTGGCACTGCAAGGTCAAGAACAGATGAAGATTGATTTTCATTAGGCTTTATAGAAGCTTGCCCCCTGAGGGTTTCCACTGAATAGATGCAATGCAGGACGTATTTTATACTTATAGATCCCATGTGAGAAGAAAAAGGAGGAAAGGAAGAACTAGACAGCAGCCTTACAAACACCGGGCTATCCCTAGATCAGCCCAATGTAGTGTTTTATATATGTATTAAATGAATGCTTGCATATGTAATGACCTGTGTGCACTGTATTGGTCAAAATTTTAGTGGGTGACTGTATTACCTATAGTGAAAGACACACTTATATGATCAAACTATAACCTATATATTTGCGCTTGTTAACTGTATTCATTTCACTGTCATTTCCTTTCTTAATGTTGGCCTGACTAGGACTAAACCCAAAATGTGTGAGCTGTTTCTTATTAATTGCACTGTGAGTTTCACCTTCTTCTTACCTCTGCAGGTGACTTGTTAAAGAAAGCATGTTAGTTAGAATAGGCTTTTGTTTACTGTTGCGAACTATTAGATTAGGCATTTTAATTAGAGTTTGGTTTGGATGTGTAGTGTGTAAGAGGAGGAGAGAAATCCACATGTACCACACAGACCGGACTGTTGCTAACTTGAAGGCTCAACAGCTGCACAGTTGTTTGTTTAATGCTGGGGCCTTAGGAGTCCACCTGCTCCCAGAGAGCATTGACTTCTGGTTGGGCCATCCTGGGGGAGGTGATGGAATGAAGCTTCCAGAACCTTCTTGTTGGACCTGGCTTTTTGACGGGGACATCCCCAAACTTTTTGCCTCCTTCCTCCTATTTTTTCTGACCTGTTGTTGTTGGCTTTTGACCTCTGGGCACTTTACCACTGCTAACCAGTGCTAAAGTGCATATGCTCTCTGGGTAAATTGTACTACTGATTGGTTTATCCATGATTGACTATTTAATTTACTTGTAAGTCCCTGGTAGAGTGCACTACATGTGCCTAGGGCAGGTAGATTAAATGCTACTAGTGGGCCTGCAGCACTGGTTGTGCCACCCACCTCAGTAGCCCCTTAACCCTGTCTCAGGCCTGCCATTGCAAGGCCTGTGTGTGCAGTTTCACTGCCACTTCGACTTGGCATTTAAAAGTACTTGCCAAGCCTAGAACTCCCCTTTTACTACATATAAGTCATCCCTAATGTGTGCCCTAGGTAACCCCTAGAGCAGGGTGCGGTGTAGGTAAAAGGCAGGACATGTACCTGTGTAGTTATATGTCCTGGTAGTGTGAAACTCCTAAATTCGTTTTTACACTACTGTGAGGCCTGCTCCTTTCATAGGCTAACATTGGGGCTGCCCTCATACACTGTTGAAGTGGCAGCTGCTGATCTGAAAGGAGCAGGAAGGTCATATTTAGTATGGCCAGAATGGTAATACAAAATCCTGCTGACTGGTGAAGTCGGATTTAATATTACTATTCTAGAAATGCCACTTTTAGAAAGTGAGCATTTCTTTGCACTAAAATCTTGTTGTGCCCTTCAATCCACGTCTGGCTAGGTTTAGTTGACAGCTCCTTGTGCATTCACTCAGACACACCCCAAACACAGGGTACTCAGCCTCACTTGCATACATCTGCATTTTGAATGGGTCTTCCTGGGCTGGGAGGGTGGAGGGCCTGCCCTCACACAAAGGACTGCCACACCCCCTACTGGGACTCTGGCAGACAGGATTGAGCTGAAAGGGAACTTGGTGCATTTCTTAGAGACTCTTTGAAGTCACCCCCACTTCAAAGGCACAACTTAGTATAAAACAGGGCCTCTGCCCTACCTCATCAGACACTTGCTGGAGAAGAAACCTGAACCAGAAACTACATCCTGCCAAGAAGAACTGCCTGGCTGCTCAAAGGACTCACCTGTCTGCTTTTCTACAAAGGACTGCTGCCTTGCTGTTGGCCTGCTACCTTGCTGAACTCTTGCCTGGCTGTAAAAGTGCTCTCCAAGGGCTTGGATAGAGCTTGACTCCTGTTCCCTGAAGTCTCAGGACCAAAAAGACTTCACTCTTCCTCTTGGACGCTCCGTGCGCCGAACTTTTCGACGCACAGCTTGTTCCGCGGCAAGAAAAACGCCGCACACCGACGCTGATCAACGCGACGCCTTCGGGACGACCGAAACTTTGACGCACGGCCTCGCAAGGACAACGCCGCCCGACTTCCCGGGAGAAATCAACGCGACGCCTGCCGTGAGATCAAAACTTTGACGCACGGCCTCGCAAGGACAACGCCGCCCGACTCCGCAGGAGAAATCGACGCGACGTCTGCCGTGAGATCAAAACTTTGACGCACGGCCTCGCAAGGACAACGCCGCCCGACTCCGCAGGAGAAATCGACGCGACGCCTGCCGTGAGATCGAAACTTCGACGCGCAGCCCCGCAGAACGACGCGCAGCCGGAAAACAAGCAGGAAAATCCACGCACAGACCCGGGACATCTGGTAATCCCCGCGACCCACAGAAAGAGACTGTCCGCGCGCCAGAAAACGACGCCCGACTTCCCCGCGTGGAAAATAACGACGCAAGTCCGTGTGTGCTGGGGAGAAATCGACGCACACACCCTTTTTCCACGCACCTCTTCCTTTGTGGCCCTCTGAGGAGATTTTCCACCAGAAACCAGGTACTTTGTGTTTGAAAGAGACTCTGTTTACTTTCTAAAGACTTAAGACACTTTATATCACTTTTCAGTGATATCTTTACAAATTCATATTGCAACTTTGATCGTTTTGACCGGAAGATACCCAGATAAATATTATATATTTTTCTAAACACTGTGTGGTGTATTTTTGTGGTGCTATATGGTGGTATTGTATGATTTATTGCACAAATACTTTACACATTGCCTTCTAAGTTAAGCCTGACTGCTCGTGCCAAGCTGCCAGAGGGTGGGCACAGGATAATCTTGGATAGTGTGTGACTTACCCTGACTAGAGTGAGGGCTTTTGCTTGGACAGAGGGTAACCTGACTGCCAACCAAAAACCCCATTTCTAACATTGGTGATCAGCGGTGAGGATAGGACTTGTGTTTGTGCAGTGACATACAGTAGCTAAGTATTTCACTACCTACCCACAGTTGAAGGTCAACTTGATTTTTCATCTTTTTTGGCTCTTGGTTCTCTGATGTCCTCCTGGATATACTATTGATATTTTGGACTTTGGATTTTGGTTTTTGCTGATAAGATCTTATCAAAATGGGATTGTGTACCTACTCATTCTTTGTTCGTACTGACCACCTCACTAAGGCTGACCTAAGGAAGCTTTGCAGACAATGGGGCCTTCCTGTAGCAAGGAGATCTACTAAAGCGGAGATGCTCCATCACTACATAGTCTGGGGGGAGGAAAGATGGGCAGAGAGAGAGGCAGCAAGAAACCAAATGACTCAGTACCCCTCAGATGAGGAGGAGGACTACGCACATGAGGAGGAAGATTACTCAGATGAGGAGGAAGACTACTCAGAGTTGGACAGTGACCCAGAAATAGATGAATGGCTCCGAAGTCAAAGGCGACAGGAGCAACAATTAGAGGAGTATCTTGCAGAGGTTGAGGTAAAAAGACTCTTAGCCCTGGAAGAAGAAAAGATTGCAGCTCAAGAGCTGAGCTGTAAAGAGCTGAAACTGGAGGCCGGAAGGGCTGAGTCCAGTTCAGATGGTGGCAGCAAAAATCTTGCATCTAGTACTGCTGAAGAAGGGCACAAGCCCAGAGATGTGGTGCCCAACTTGAAGAAGGGAGTTGACACACCCCAGGCAGTTCAAGGGTATGAGGTAGTTCCCGTTATGCACAGGGTCCCTGAGAAGGATTGGGGAACTGGCACAGGGAGTCATATTCCTACTGGGGGGAGGGACACTTTACTGACTCTAGCAGAGAGTGACAGAGAAAAGGGTTCCCCCCTGGTGGACGTCCTGGATATAGAGTGTAGAGACATCCCAGAAGAGTTTGGGTTGAGTGTCAGGGACAGACAGATACTGTCTCACCAGTCTCAGGAGGGTGAAGTAGAGTGCTTTTCCAAGGTTGAGTTACTGGGTGGTTGGGTGAAGGGTACTGTGGTTAATACATGTGAAGGGCAGAGTGATGTAATTGCTGGAGAGCATATGTCTGGTCCTTATTTTCCAGAGCTACGCCAACACCAGGTGAAGTGTGAGTTCTCTGACCCCAGGGAACTTACAATGGAGGCAGACTTCTGGGTGAGTACCAGAGAGTCTGAAGAGGCATTTGGGGGTGCTCCTGAAGGGAGTGGTCTAGGTGGTTCCCAACCGAGTGTGGTGGGAGAGGATTGTAGTGTCCCAGGTAGGTCCCAGGTCCTAGAGGGTTCCATGAGGGAACACCAGGAGGGAAGCCTAGCCTGTACCGTAGGGCCACCTTTTGAGGGAAGCCCCGCAGTGTCAGAAGAACTTGGGGGGGTGACTGTAGCCAGCATCCCAACAGTTCTGGTGTCTGGCAGTACCCCTCCTAGTGAGGGGGTGCAGAAGTCCAGACATAGGGTTGAGAGGGGGTTGCAGACCCCAGTGGAGGACCTTGAGAGTCAGGGGACAGCTCTGAGAGCAGAGCCCCCCAGGAATGACCCAGGTGAAACCGTTTCTGGTTTGGGGGAAACCCAGACTCTGCCGGATGGGCAGAGGTCGGGAGACCTGCGCCAACCAGACTCTTGTGTGGCCCTTGGGGACGGTGTGTCCCTTGTGGGGGGTGAGAGTGCCCCCCAGGAAGTCCTGGCATGCCAGGCAAAGATTCAACCCCAGGGTGGTGACTCTGGGTTGGATACCCAGGTTCAGAGGTTAAACTCTGACCTGGTGGGAGGTAGATGTGCCTCCCAAGAAGTCCTGCTGTGCCAGGCAATTGTCCAACCTCAGGGTGTTGACTCTGGATTGGATGACCAGGTTCAGAGGTTAAACTCTGACCTGGTGGGGGGTAGGTGTGCCCCCCAGAAAGTCCTGGCGTGCCAGGCAATTGCCCAACCTCAGGGTGGTGACCCTGGGTTGGGGAACCAGGCTCAGAGGTTAAACTCTGACCTGGTGGGAGGTAGGTGTGCCTTCCTGGAAGTCCTGGCCTGCCAGGCAATGGTTCAACCTCAGGGTGGTGACTCTGGGTTGGCTAACCAGGTTCAGGGGATAAGCTCTGACCTGTTGGGGGGTAGGCGTGCCCCCCAGAAAGTCCTGGTGTACCAGGCAGTGGTCCAACCTCAGAGTGCTGACTCTGGGTTGGATAACCGGGTTCAGAGGTTAAACTCTGACCTGGTGGGGGGTAGGTGTGCCCCCCAGAAAGTCCTGGCGTGCCAGGCAATTGTTCAACCTCAGAGTGCTGACTCTGGGTTGGATAACCGGGTTCAGAGGTTAAACTCTGACCTGGTGGGGGGTAGGTGTGCCCCCCAGAAAGTCCTGGCGTGCCAGGCAATTGTTCAACCTCAGGGTGGTGACTCTGGGTTGGATGCCCAGGTTCAGAGGTTAAACTCTGACCTGGTGGGAGGTAGGTGTGCCTCCCAAGAAGCCCTGCTGTGCCAGGCAATTGTCCAACCTCAGGGTGTTGACTCTGGGTTGGATGACCAGGTTCAGAGGTTAAACGCTGACCTGATGGGGGGTAGGTGTGCCCCCCAGAAAGTCCTGGCGTGCCAGGCAATTGCCCAACCTCAGGGTGGTGACCCTGGGTTGGGGAACCAGGCTCAGAGGTTAAACTCTGACCTGGTGGGAGGTAGGTGTGCCTCCCAGAAAGTCCTGGTGCGCCAGGCAATTGTTCAACTTCAGGGTGGTGACTCTGAGTTGAATGGCCCAGTTCAGAGGTTAAACTCTGACCTGGTGGAGGGTCAGTGTGCCCTCCAGGAAGTCCTGGTGTGCCAGGCAATTGTTCAACTTCAGGGTGATGACTCTGAGTTGAATGGCCAAGTTCAGAGGTTAAACTCTGACCTGGTGGAGGGTCAGTGTGCCCTCCAGGAAGTCCTGGCGTGCCAGGCAATTGTTCAACTTCAGGGTGGTGACTCTGAGTTGAATGGTCAGGTGCAGAGGTTAAACTCTGACCTGGTGGAGGGTCAGTGTGCCCTCCAGGAAGTCCTGGCGTGCCAGGCAATTGTTCAACTTCAGGGTGGTGACTCTGAGTTGAATGGGCAGGTGCAGAGGTTAAACTCTGACCTGGTGGGGGGTAGGTGTGCCTCCCAGGAAGTCCTGGTTTGCCAGGCAGTGATCCAGTCTGAGGGTACAGACCCTGGGCTGGAAGACCAGGTTCAGGGTGTCCCCCCGGACCTGGAGGGAGGGGCTACTGATAACAGTGCCCCTACCATGTTGTCTTCTGAGGAGGCCACTCCTAGTTGGAGGGTGCTGGACCCCAGAAGGGAGGGCAGGGGGAGGGAAGCCTCACCCCGGGCCCTAGTCCAACCTGAAGGTACAGGCCCCAGGTTGGAGGGCCAGTTGCAGGTTAACAGCTCTGCACTGGTGGAGGAATGGTACAGGGTGACTTCTGTAAGCACCCTGACCATGTTGGACTCTGGGGGTACCGCTCCAGGAGGGAGGGTACAAAGCCCCAGAGGGGAGGACCAGGTTCAGGCTGTCATCCCTGACCTGGTGGAAGGGAGAGTGGTTAAAGGGTGCCCAGCACCTGGGGCTACCGCCCCCCACTCTCCACAGCCACAGTGGTTGGAGAGCTTTGAGAGGCCTGGGGCCTGGCTCTCATCCCTGGCAGCTGTCAGTAATCACTGTGGCTTGCTGTCCGGGTGGACAGAGTTATCCCTGGTGAGGGGACAAGTGTCACACCCCAGGGGTAGAGTGGGCAACACCACTGTGTTGGTCATGGTGGTACTATCCTGCTCCTGGGATACATCTGTGAGCAAAGTAAGGTTAGGTGCTGCACAGATGGGATCCGCAGGTAAGGAGAAAGGTTCCCCATGGGTTGGCTTAGTGGGCCCTGAGAGTATGGACAGAGTGATCCAATTGGAGTCAGGAAGGCGAAGAACTGGAGCATGCCCCTGCTGTTGTGGGCCGGGGTCCTTGTTCTGTCGCCTCAAACAGGGAAGTACATCAGGATAGTGATTGTTCTCCCCTGGCTTTAGGCTGGTAGGGGGTCATGTTGGACCTGGCTTTTTGACGGGGACATCCCCAAACTTTTTGCCTCCTTCCTCCTATTTTTTCTGACCTGTTGTTGTTGGCTTTTGACCTCTGGGCACTTTACCACTGCTAACCAGTGCTAAAGTGCATATGCTCTCTGGGTAAATTGTACTACTGATTGGTTTATCCATGATTGACTATTTAATTTACTTGTAAGTCCCTGGTAGAGTGCACTACATGTGCCTAGGGCAGGTAGATTAAATGCTACTAGTGGGCCTGCAGCACTGGTTGTGCCACCCACCTCAGTAGCCCCTTAACCCTGTCTCAGGCCTGCCATTGCAAGGCCTGTGTGTGCAGTTTCACTGCCACTTCGACTTGGCATTTAAAAGTACTTGCCAAGCCTAGAACTCCCCTTTTACTACATATAAGTCATCCCTAATGTGTGCCCTAGGTAACCCCTAGAGCAGGGTGCGGTGTAGGTAAAAGGCAGGACATGTACCTGTGTAGTTATATGTCCTGGTAGTGTGAAACTCCTAAATTCGTTTTTTACACTACTGTGAGGCCTGCTCCTTTCATAGGCTAACATTGGGGCTGCCCTCATACACTGTTGAAGTGGCAGCTGCTGATCTGAAAGGAGCAGGAAGGTCATATTTAGTATGGCCAGAATGGTAATACAAAATCCTGCTGACTGGTGAAGTCGGATTTAATATTACTATTCTAGAAATGCCACTTTTAGAAAGTGAGCATTTCTTTGCACTAAAATCTTGTTGTGCCCTTCAATCCACGTCTGGCTAGGTTTAGTTGACAGCTCCTTGTGCATTCACTCAGACACACCCCAAACACAGGGTACTCAGCCTCACTTGCATACATCTGCATTTTGAATGGGTCTTCCTGGGCTGGGAGGGTGGAGGGCCTGCCCTCACACAAAGGACTGCCACACCCCCTACTGAGACTCTGGCAGACAGGATTGAGCTGAAAGGGAACTTGGTGCATTTCTTAGAGACTCTTTGAAGTCACCCCCACTTCAAAGGCACAACTTAGTATAAAACAGGGCCTCTGCCCTACCTCATCAGACACTTGCTGGAGAAGAAACCTGAACCAGAAACTACATCCTGCCAAGAAGAACTGCCTGGCTGCTCAAAGGACTCACCTGTCTGCTTTTCTACAAAGGACTGCTGCCTTGCTGTTGGCCTGCTACCTTGCTGAACTCTTGCCTGGCTGTAAAAGTGCTCTCCAAGGGCTTGGATAGAGCTTGCCTCCTGTTCCCTGAAGTCTCAGGACCAAAAAGACTTCACTCTTCCTCTTGGACGCTCCGTGCGCCGAACTTTTCGACGCACAGCTTGTTCCGCGGCAAGAAAAACGCCGCACACCGACGCTGATCAACGCGACGCCTTCGGGACGACCGAAACTTTGACGCACGGCCTCGCAAGGACAACGCCGCCCGACTTCCCGGGAGAAATCGACGCGACGCCTGCCGTGAGATCAAAACTTTGACGCACGGCCTCGCAAGGACAACGCCGCCCGACTCCGCAGGAGAAATCGACGCGACGCCTGCCGTGAGATCAAAACTTTGACGCACGGCCTCGCAAGGACAACGCCGCCCGACTCCGCAGGAGAAATCGACGCGACGCCTGCTGTGAGATCGAAACTTCGACGCGCAGCCCCGCAGAACGACGCGCAGCCGGAAAACAAGCAGGAAAATCCACGCACAGACCCGCGACATCTGGTAATCCCCGCGACCCACAGAAAGAGACTGTCCGCGCGCCAGAAAACGACGCCCGACTTCCCCGCGTGGAAAATAACGACGCAAGTCCGTGTGTGCTGGGGAGAAATCGACGCACACACCCTTTTTCCACGCACCTCTTCCTTTGTGGCCCTCTGAGGAGATTTTCCACCAGAAACCAGGTACTTTGTGTTTGAAAGAGACTCTGTTTACTTTCTAAAGACTTAAGACACTTCATATCACTTTTCAGTGATATCTTTACAAATTCATATTGCAACTTTGATCGTTTTGACCGGAAGATACCCAGATAAATATTATATAGTTTTCTAAATACTGTGTGGTGTATTTTTGTGGTGTTATGCTATGGTGTTGTATGATTTATTGCACAAATGCTTTACACATTGCCTTCTAAGTTAAGCCTGACTGCTCGTGCCAAGCTACCGGAGGGTGAGCACAGGCTGATTTTGGATTGTGTGTGACTTACCCTGACTAGAGTGAGGGTTCTTGCTTGGACAGAGGGCAACCTAACTGCCAACCAAAAACCCCATTTCTAACACTTCTACTTTGAATTACTTGGTTGCTCTTCCAATAGCTTAGCAGATTCTGCCCCGGTTTTGCTGACTGAAGACCTATACCACACTCTGCTGATTCCCCTGCCAGAGGTGTTGTGCTTTATGCTTGAACAACTGTGCTTATGCCTCTGAACCTTAACTTAGTTCATCTGATGCTGACACCTTCCTACCATCTCCCCCTTGCCACTTCAAAGCTTTATTTGAATAGCGAGAGTCCTTCATGGAACCAATCAATATATTGTTCTGTGCTTGGTACCTTGTTATTTTTTGCATCTTCTTTGTGCTATACAAATTTAGGCTGTACAATTATATTGATATACATGCATTTTGGATAATTGGACTTACTAAATGATTGCTCTGTCACTTTTACTAAATTTTACTGACAAACCTTCATGGTTTGGGCACTGTTTGGGCACTCTGTCATTGTTGTGTAGCCAGATTGTTCTAATGGTAATTGAATTTTTTTTTCTGATGCAAACTTATTTCATATGCTCCTGGTCGACAATAGATGTCCATATGAACAGTGGAAACTCCTACACGATGACTACACTAAAATTTCAGGAACAGAGAAGTCTGCCTGATTAATTAGTAGCAGAGGATGTTTGTCACTGAAGCGTAGGGAGCTAGAAATATTCCAGAAACAAATCTAGAATGTTTCCAAGTCCAGCACATATTCCTAAGGTTCATAGACAAATTTAGGGCCTGATTTATAAAAAGTTCGAACCACCTTTGCATCATTTTTTGACACAATAGTGGTGCAAACCTATTTGCAAGTTTGCGCCACATTTGAGTCAAAAAATGACACAAAGGCAGTGCTAACTTTTCATAAATCAAGCTTTAGAGTATTGGTGGTGGGTCAGTGCTTTCAAGGGAAGTTGCGGTGCTTGAGTAGTGTGTATAAGTAGGGTTGTGAATTGCAAATCGTGTATGTCAAGCTTTCTGTGGTGTGTTTCACAGTGTAGTCCTATTACAAGTCTGAGTAGGCTGTGAAGCTGGATGGAATGTTTGCTATATATTGCATCCTTATGTATATGCACATGCTCTATGAAGCTGTAATCTAACTCATCACAGTTCAAGATCCGAGGACAGTTAATAAGTATATTATAAATAACTTGTCTGTCAAAGTTTGTGGTGTCTGTCTGAGAGGTACCAATAGTTGCGTATTTGAGATGGAGAACTGTAGCTGGCTCCAAGTAGGGTGGTGAGTTGCAAATCTTGTATGTCAATCTTTCTGTGATGTGTCTGGCAGTGTAGTCCTATTACAAGTCTGAATAGGCTGTGCAGCTGGACAGAAAAGGCACATGTGCTGTTTTATGTAGGGTTCATGCTTATGGATATGCACATGCGCTATGAAGTTGTAACCAAACTTGTCACAGTCCAAGATACCGGGAGAGATAGTTAGGGCCATATTTATACTTTTTGACGCACAACTGCGCCAACGCAGTTGTGCGTCAAAAATGTTACCGCCGGCTAACGCCATTCCAAAGCGCCATGCGGGCGCCTTATTTATGGAATGACGTTAGCCGGCGGAGCTGACTGGTGTGCGTAAAAAAAAATGACCCACACCAGGCAGCGCCGGCGTAGGGGAAAATGGAGCTTGGGCGTCAAAAAATGGGGCAAGTCGGTCTGAGGCAAAAAATCTGCCTCAACCCGATTAGCGCCATTTTCTTTTACTCCCACCCTCCATTGACATGACTCCTGTCTTAGCAAAGACAGGAGTCATGCCCCCTTGCCCAATGGCCATGCCCAGGGGACTTCTGTCCCCTGGGCATGGTCATTGGGCATAGTGGCATGTAGGGGGGCACAAATCAGGCCCCCCTATGCCACATAAAAAAAATTAAAAATTACTTACCTGAACTTACCTTAAGTTCCCTGGGATGGGTCCCTCCATCCTTGGGTGTCCTCCTGGGGTGGGCAAGGGTGGCAGGGGGTGTCCTTGGGGGCATGGGAGGGCACCTCTGGGCTCCTTCCGAGCCCACAGGTCCCTTAACGCCTGCCCTGACCAGGCGCTAAAAAATGACGCAAAAGCGGCTGGACGTCATTTTTTTTGACCCGCCCACTCCCGTGCGCCATTTTTGCACAGGAGTTTAAATAAGGCGTACATGCATTGGAGTCATTTTTTAGACGGGAACGCCTACCTTGCATATCATTAACGCAAGGTAGGTGTCCACGCTAAAAAATGACGCAAACTCCAAGATCTTTGGCGCTAGACGGGTCTAACGCCAAAGTATAAATATGGAGTTAGCTTTGCGTCGGATTTGCGTAAAAAAAAACTACGCAATTCCGGCGCATACAGAGTATAAATATGCCCCTAAGTATATTAGAGTTAACTTGTCTACCAAAGTTTACGTTGTCAGCCTGGGAGGGACCATGAGCTGCATATTTGAGGTGGAGAACTGTATCTGCCTGTTGTGACTGCAGAAATAATGACTGATATTGGTAGATCCTGTGGCACGGGGATAAGCTGCACTATTCAGAATGATTTCCCACTGATCAAGATTTCCTTTGTGTGTATAATAATGTTTGAAAGCAATATTCCCAAGTTATCCTCTTGAGTGGGGGATTACTTTGATTTCTTTAGTGGAACGGACAAGTTATTTTTGTTAGTTGTGCTTGCCTTGGCATCTTTGAATAAGTACTGCTTGTGTGAAAGAATTAAAAAGGAGAGAGAGCTGCTGCGAGGTGTTTCAACCTACGTCCTCCGGTGCCGTATCAGGTGTCACACTATGAAATGTTTGCGTAGAAGGTGCTGTGCTTAGATTGGACACTGACATTGTTATGTATTGCATTGTAATTTATTAAGAACTGCAGGTTGTTTCAAATTTAGATTGTTCACCCCTAATTGTCAAAATCACCGCAAACATGAACTGTTTTAGAGCTTTGAGAGATTTGATGAGAGCTGATATAAGTGTCCATGTCCACGAAGGTAAATAAGTGCCTCCAGTGGCAGGTGTTGGGCTTCACACATAGATTTAGCTTAGCAAATGGAGCAAATCAATCATAAAGAAGAGTTGTTGCAATTTCCCCATTAGGAAACCTTTACTCTGAATATAATTGAAAATCTGAGATAGCTGTTATATTATATGAACAACTACTAAGACCAGCACAGCATACTGCTTTTAAATGCCTGGGAGCATGCTGCACATAATAAAAGTAAAAAATGTTAGATTACAGCTAAAAGAACAGTTGGTAGCTGGATGGACACTAAGTGGACTTGTGAACACCAGGCACGGAGGAGAGATATGGTAGAGAGAGTTAAGCATAAACCCAGTACTGATGATGAAAAGCCAAGGATAAAAAAACACAGGAAGAGAAGGATCAAGACATTAAGAATGAATCAGAATTAATCTAGCACCAATAGTGATTCTAGTGATGATTTCATGGACGATTTGCTGCCCTTCTGACCACATCCCTATAACGTAGTTCAGCCTGCTGGCGGGAATCCCACAGTTAATATTGGTGGTGAGATTGTATCCGTTAATCCCACTCCAACTCAGGTAGGAGGACTTACTTTGAAAGGTCCAGCTGTGACTGCTCCTATTTACATAACCGCCATTGTGACCATTCCTATTACTACCACCCCGGTAATACCACTTTATGTAGTGACTACCCAATTATAATGCATCCAACTGTAACTGTTCCTTCTGCCACTGCCGCTACTTCAAGAGTTCCAATTCTTGAGATCTCAGGCATAACAGTCAAAGCTTTCAGTACCCCTATTGTTCAAAGGACTCAAAATTGGCAACAAATTGTATGGAATCCCAAAAGCCTAATTGTAACTACAGCTTCAGAACCGAATCCAGTGATCACAACACCAATCGCTCAGGTGCTACTTGTTTTTTTGATCTAGGAGTATGGCCCTGAATAGAGGTAACATCCCTGGGGAGTGGGGAAACAGAGGAGGTGGATGATAGTCCAGTAGACCAAATGACTTCAACCCCTTTAAATATCCCTAGATTGGTTGTGGAATTGGATGACCTCGTTAAAGGACATTTGGATATAACACAAATAGATAGGTATCATGGAAATGAGCTTCACTAAAGACATAACTAGGGGCCATATGTACGAACACTTTTTCCCATAGACATAGAATGAGTGAAAACCTTTTCTACATCTGGCCCTAAATGTACTGTAGAAGCACATGAGAAATTGAGTTAGCAAATGAGTATAATATTGATATATCCAAGAGTCATGTTTTGTAAAGGAGTTTTAGAATACATGTTGATGAAGAGATGATTACTACTATGAGGACTTCTGGAATGAAGATCCACATTAGGTAAATTGCAGTAAGCATAACAAAATTGAGTAATTTGGACAGGCTAGGAGACAAGTAGAATACAAGGGAACAGAAAAGAACAGAAAGGAACATACTGGAGGACAAAGAAAGTGGCCCCCGACAGGAGAACACCAATACAGGTGCTGTTGCTTTACCAGAAGTGCTTGAAGAAGGATATGTGCATGTGTCCTACAGCTGATGTGATCCTGCCACATTTAAAAATCCATTTTCAAAATTAGGAAAGAATCCCAACTTACAGTATACTCAGGTTGAGCAGTTTGTGAACATTTCAAAGGTGTTGTGGAGAATTTTAATACCTTTTTTCATAGCGATTTGTGGGCTGAATATGAGGTGGCGGTACAGTGGCTGAATGTGTAACCTCAGAGAGTAGCTCAAACGAATGAGCCATCTCCCTAGGTGAAACAGTAGTATGAGCAAATGAGAAACATTTGAACTGTAAGGTTCTGTAGAAGGAGGTTGAGAGCTGAAAATGAATTGAACCACATAAAAGCTAAGAAGTCAGTGCATGCATATTATGGATGACTTACGCTGGTGTTCAAACAACATACTGGAGTCAAAAACCTCAAAAGGGGAAATATGAGCAACTTTGTGTCACATTTTGTTCTTGGGTTACGTCCAGAGATTAGCTCGCATATTCAGCAGAATGTGATTTGTTGGCAGAGAGAGAGAGACTTAGGATGAGATACTTTGATATGCTAAGTACTGAAGCAGAGTAAGGGATTATACAGAACAGGCTCAAGAAGATGTTTACGCTGGAACAGGCTAATCCTGCACAGAAGGAACTTCAGAATGGTCACTATGGTAGAAATGACATTGAAAGTGGAACACAGGGAGTTGAATTTCAAGGAGGAGGACAGATGATGCAGGGTGGAAATGGTGTTCCACAAGGCAGAGGTTGGTGTGTTCCAATAGACCTGTTGTGTAGTCATTTTAGCTAAAGTTTTATACATGTTATTTTAACAAACTAGGCCTGGCGCTATGCACTTTAACCTAGGTAGATTTTATTTAAGCTTCGCTTTTATTATTTAACAATAGCCACATTTGCAATCTTGTTTTATTTTCTCTATCTAGCTTTTCTTTGCCTAGGCCAGCACTGCGTTCTTAAACAAGATATTTCTTTCACTCTGTGCTTTTCGCAAGGCTGAAGTAAGATAATTTGCAGGCAAAAGTGGTACGCTTCATCTCTAATGTTCACAGAAACATACACACTCTTACGTGGTGATCCTTTCTTGGAACATCATCTGTTTTATTATAAAAACAGTACTTTGACCCATATATAATAGAGGGAGATTCCAGCCAGATCACCGCAACTGTACGCTGATTGCTGAGTGCTTCGCTGTAGCTGCTTATGTAGACTACAGGGCTCTTGCTCAGGTATGAGGGATGATGTCTTCCCAGGGGAGCCTGAAGATCAGAATTAGAGCTTAACATGCTGTGCTCTAACATAGCCTAGTTAGGAGCTATTCTTATCGATCCTAGTGGCAAAATGGTAGCGTTATTTTTATGTTCCACTCTCCTTGTCAGAATTTTAATCCTGTTATGCTTCATCATCCTAGTTATTGCAATACACTCTTTATTATCTAAAATGCAGTTACTTCAATAATACCTTATTGAACTGTACTGTGCCTCTGATTGTCCTTGCAAATATGAGAATAATGTAACTGAGAGAAACGGATAAGTGTCAGAGTGACCACGATTTCCCTGAAGAGTCATTTGTCTCATGCGCTCGGTTGCCCAATCATCCGTGGCATTGGGTAGAGATGAGGCACTGCTGTTTGCTGGAACAAAACCCGGATTAGGCTGACAGGTGTCACGTGGTGTGGGATCAGGCTTAGTTCCCCCCAACACAAGTGATTCTGCTACCCAAATCCAGTAGTCTCATTAGTATAATGAGAACCTACGTGACATGGTGCTGCCAACATTTGGTCAGGCACTAATTTTCAGATCCTCCTGAGTATCTCTGTCACACTACATGCAAAGACATCTCAGTACAATGTGTGTATTTCGACCATTACGGTCCCCAAAAACCGGACAGTGCATACAAATAAATCTTAGTCACTGTTGACTCCTGCTCCAGATTTCTATGGGTGTGGCCACAACGCTCGGCTGATGCTCGGACTGTTATTAAAGATTTACAAGTCTTTATCGGCACATATGCAACTTTGGCTTTCCACTCGGACCACGGCCCTGCTTTCACCTCAAGGGCATTCAGGGACGCCTTGGCTTCGTTAGGGGTCCAACTCCATTACTCGTCTCCATTTCATCCCAAGGGCAATAGTGTCATGGAGCGACAAAACCAAGATTTAAAGCATTCCTTAAAAGCCAGAGTATTAGGTTCGGGTCGTAGTTGGCTTAATCACCTGTATGGATTCCGGAGAGCACTTAATAATCTGCCTAGAAGGTCCCTGGGGGGTCGTACTTCATACGAGTGCCTGTTTGGAACTCAAATGTATGTTCCAGATCTTGATGGTCCTGGTGTGGAGGCGGCAGAAATGCCTTTTGACATAAATTAATGTGTCACTGTCTTGCAAGAATTACAACAGTTCCGTGCCGACAATGCTTCTGCCAGTGCTGCCTCTGTAGGAGTTAAGGATGTACCAATAACACCTACCAGATGGATTCCAAAGGTTGGGGATCTAGTATGTGAAAAAGTGCTGTAAAAAAGGAGTTCGGTCCTTCTTATCGTGCACCTGTCCCAGTCCTGGGAATACACGGTTCCAGAACTGTCATACTACCATCGCTGCCTGGTTCTAAAGAAAACCGCTTTCTCTCCATCAACAATGTCAAGTTACACCATGTGGCCGATCCTGCATAGCAGACCTAGAGGAACAACCAGTAGTACTCGAATCCCTCTCACTACTAGTCAAGATATCCCGCTACAAGTCTTGAGCAGCAATGCTGACACCTCTCTGAGCTTAGGGAGGGTGGAAAATGATCTTGCATTAGTTCCACTAACATCAATTGCCACAAGTAACACAGAAATTGCTGATCGATTTGATTCAACTTCTACACAGACAGATGGCATCATTTACAGTGAACCACAGAGGGAGACCCCGACCAGTTCTCCTCCTTCAAATACAGCTCTAGTTTTTGCATAAACTGCTTCTGGATACTTTGCTGACATCAATGACACCTTTTCAGACTCGTTTGCCTCTTCTACACCTGAATTGCCAAAAACATGTTAGCTGATAAATTGACCTAAAGCAAATTACTTTATTTTCCCATTGAATTATTTGTGGCTTCCCTTGACTATATTAGCTTTCCTCCTTTGGATTGGCTTTGTTATTACTTTCTTTCTAATAATACATGGTTATTACCCTCCTGAAAGATAAACAGTTGAACTGGTGGATGAGGTCCTAAAACCCAATTTTTCTTCACACAAGGTCCGCAGAGACTTGTCTTTCGTGAACATTCTGCTATACCAATTCATGATGGGATTGTTTGGGATAAAGTCACATTTGAGATATATGGCCCCACGGAGGTCATTCAAATACCATATGTGTTTAAACTTTCTATGAACGATGTAATACCACCTGGAGTTGTTTCTGATGACTAGGATGTGAAAACAGTTGATTCTATGATGACTGAGTTGCAGTATTTTACTGCATTTAAAAGTGAGGATGTTTATCAATCCAAAGAGAATTATGTTGACATGTTTTGCTATAATTATTTTGGGCACCATTTAATTCACGGAGCAAGTACCCCAAAGGCTATTTTTAATTACACAAAATGGGAACATTGCCCGACTCCACCACAAGGGAGTTCTAAAACATATTCAGAGAAATTTGCAAACTCAGGTAAAAATGCTGAGTCAAATTATTTCAAATTGGCATTTATGGAAAATGTACAAATATTATTAACAGATACAAAATTCATCTATTCAGATTCCTTTGTTTCCCAGTTGGCTATGGAAGGTTATGAATATTGGTTAAAGGTGATTGACTTGGGTGGTTATTATGGCCAATAGATACCAATGGGTGTCATAAACATTTTATAAACATGTGGGTTTTAGAAAAAGTAGGCCAGACCCACGCTGTGTGTCATCGGAACATGCAGGTATAGTAACAACATGCAGTGTAGGGAAACTATGCCAGCAATGGTTGAAGAGTTCATCGCTAGATGCTGTTAGACAACACCTCAGTCTCCTGTCTAATAACACTGACTTACAGGATTTCCTGTTAGGACCCAGAAAACAACGCAGAAAATGCTTCTTATATGCAGTCTATAATGAAATTTGAAAGCCTTCTCAACATGAAACTGTAGCCCAGTTAAGGCAAATAGATCAGGAAAACTTACAGAAAGCATTAGCTGTTGTACAGAATGGGAAGAATAGACTTTCCAACTGGATATACACCTTAAACAACATTGTTTCTTCTGCAATAGACATAATACACAGTGACATTTCCTCTTTACATCATGGACAGAGTCAACTAAGGTCCATTATGCAGTTAGGTTGAACACTACAAACACTGAAGACGGGTTGCGTTCTCTGGCAACACATTAGCGCAAGGGACATATTTTCCACATTTAATTTAACGTGACAACAACAACTAATGACTAAGAAAGAAATTACTTATGTTGTGTTGAATATTGATAAATAAGAAAAGTTGCCTTTTACTGTGGCTGAAATACCATCTGCAGAGTGGTTAATACACAGGGTCATTAATCTGCCTATTTCAACACTTCCATTCATGTCCTGCTTTAAACACATTCCAGTGGGCAGATATGAAAGGCTAGGAGATAGTTACATCCATGAGGTGTGGAAGCTACCCTTCTCGTACCAATGTCTCAGTGGCATGAAAGAGGTCTTTCTTAGCAGTAGTGAATGTGGCCTTGCACGGGGTGTGTAATGCTTCGGCAACAAACGTGGCTTGTTATCTGAAGGGAGTTCCAGTCCCCTTGATTAAACCTGCATTCCAGGTGCTCTCGAATGGCAGATATGTCCTCCTCAATAGTGAAAGCTGTTGTGGATGCGAGCCAGAATAGTTTATGTCTTTTCGGTCTCTAAGATTGTTGCATGCTGTGTACTTCTTCCTCCTACGCGACAGAGAGAAGTAGCTGAGATTTGGCCCCATATAGCTACTTCAAAAGTAAATTTTTACAAGTTGAGCATACTCAAGGCTTTATTGTTTCAAAACATGTGGTGCTCACATATGCATGCGAGACCTATGCGCTTCAGGTTGCGAGGTCATCAGCAGAGATACAGTCTCTTTTAAGTACTAACTTTCCAAGACACTTTGGTGAGCTCATGGGACGAATATTTAATGAACTACTGGAATCACAAATTTATTTAACGTTGTTGGTTCTGGTTTCATTCACACCTTCTCCTCTATATTCGCCTTAATAGTTTCAGCCATCCACTCAATATTCTCCAGTATTTACGGGGGATTTCCAATAACTTTGGCTTTAATAGGTGGCATTTTGCTATTGCTACTTTTTCTGCACAATGGCTGTCCCTTTGCAACGAGGAGGACTGAAACCAATTGTATAGCAAGGCATAAGCCTAGTGCACAATCAAAAGAGTCCCACAGACAGTGGAACACAGGTGATACACTCCTAAACCATGAAGGATGGAAAGACAAACACTAGTCTTTACTCAGATCCTGTAATAAACACACTCCAAAGTACTGGACCATATGTTCATGTCACAGAAGGATGTGTGGCAATTCCATCACCATTTAGCCTTGTTGTGGAACATCCATTGCGGAGCAGCAAAAATAGAACCAAAATAGCTGTCAACAAGAATAACACAAGTGGAATGCCTCCAAAATACATGAAAATAAGGATTGTATGAAAGACAGAATCACTCCAAGTATAATCTGCAATGTAGAGAAAAATCAGGCCCAATCACTTTAAAAAAGTGTGCCACTCAAGCAGTGTCTGAAGCATTAAAAATATGGTGCACAAGTTCACTGAAATGCAGCAGCAAGTTAGTGCACAAGACCGATTGCACTTCTGAGGAAGAGTGGGTAATTGGAGACCAAGGGCCAGATGTAGTAAGCTGTTTGCATGGTGCAAACTGCGAAAATCGCAGTTTGCGCCATGCAAACAGCCTTCTGCGATGCACATTCACAATTTGCGAGTCGGTACCGGGGGTGTTCCCTACCTATTTGCGACTCGCATCGCAATGCAGAATTGCTTTGTGACCGCAAATGCGGTCGCAAAGCAATTTGCAGTTACCACCAGTGTCACACTGGTGGTAACTGATTCGCAAAAGGGAAGCGGTCCTCATGGACCCCTTCCCCTTTGTGAATGTTGCCCAAAAGGTTTTTTCAGAGCAGGCAGTGGTCCGTTGGAAAATGGTTTCGTTTTTTTTTTTATTTTACAACTTGTTTTCCTTTAAGGAAAACGGGCTGCAAAATAAATTTTAAAAAACTGCTTTATTTAAAAAACAGTCAGAGACATGGAGGTATGCTGACTTCAGCAGGCCACCATCCCTGTGAGTGCACGGACTCGCTATGGGGTCGCAAAATGCGGCCCACCTCATTAATATTTATGAGGTGGGACTTTGTGACCCCATAGCGAGTCGCAGACGGTGTCTGAGACACCGTTCTGCATCCGCATTTGCGATTCGGAAATTCTCGCAATTTCCGAATCGCAAATGCGGAAGTTGCTACATCTGGCCCCAAATGTTTCTCAGTCAGATGTTAGTGCCACATCTTTTTGACACAATAAGGTTTTCAGTGGACATAATATCTAAAAAATAATTTTAGAAATAAAGACTCAAAGCCACAAGATAATTTTGCCTGCTGTGTATGTAGGAGGATATAAGACAATTATACAGCACGTCACAACGTTCTTAACAGTTGCAATATAAGGAACACCCGGCTCGATTCCAAAGCAATCTAGGCCATTCAGAATGAAGTCATTTCTATTAAAATGTAACAAAAAAGTAACAAAAAACGGACTTAATCAAGGTACTGGAACATCCCTTTAAATAACATGCTAAGTTAGCCATGAATGCATTGCACACTCCATTCCAGGTAATGAATGGCCCAAAGAAATTTCACATTTGTTTCTACTAAAAAAAACTGTTTGTCTCCACTCAAACATTTGTAATTGAAAGGAAGAAATTAAGGGGGTCATTCCGAGTTTGGCGGGCGGCGGTTGCCGACCGCCAAACTTCCCCCGTCGAAAGACCGCGGGGGCCATTTCGACTTTCCCCCTGGGCCGGCGGGCGACCGCCAAAAGAGTGCCCGCCGGCCCAGCGGGAAAGGCCCTGCAACATTGAAGCCGGCTCCGAATGGAGCCGGCGTTGTTGCAGGGGTGCGACGGGTGCAGTTGCACCCATCGCGATTTTCACTGTCTGCAAAGCACACAGTGAAAATCCTGCTGGGGCCCCCAGGGGCCCCACGACACCCGTTCCCGCCATCCTGTTTCTGGCGGTGAAAACCGCCAGAAACGGGCTAGCGGGAAGGGGGTCGGAATCCCCATGGCGGCGCTGCAAGCTGCGCCGCCATGGAGGATTCTCCCAGCCGGGGGAAATCCGTCGGGAAACCGCCGGACCCGGCTGGGCGACCGCGGATTTACAGCCGCGGTCGGAATAGCAAAGGAAGCACCGCCAGCCTGTTGGCGGTGCTTCCGTGGTCGTCGACCCTGGCGGTCGATGACCGCCAGGGTCAGAATGACCCCCTAAGTTTCATGCAAAAAATATCAAACCATCTGAACATATTTGCCTATTTAAAAATGTTTCAGACATGATGTCAAATGAAACATAGACATTGATAAAGAAATGAAACCATGGATTAACAACATATCTAAAGAGGTCTCAGCTACTCTGAAGGGGCAGCCAAAGCATTTTCTTAATTTTCCTTATCAGTTTCTTCCAACCGTTCAGCTGCTTCTTGTTGAGAAATTTTCCTAAATTCATTGCAAATTGTATATATGAAAAGTTTAGCATAGGGAGATCTTGTACCTAATAAAAATCTTGTAAATCCATCTTGTTTGGAAGAAGTGGTAAGCATTGCTTAACAGCAGACAAGGTGAAATGTTCTATACATTGCTGGCATAACTTACCTACACTATAGGTAGTTACTTCACCCGAGTTCCGTGACTAAATATACTGGGGGTCTGGTCTGCTTACTTTAAAACCCATGGAGGAGTTAAAAAAAGTGTGAATTGCAGCTATTAGTGTCAACAGACAACACCAACCACCGATCTAAACCAGAAAGTGAAGAGTTGTGTCTACTATTCTGCACCATTTTGTTAAGCTGTTCTTCTGTGAGATGAACATCCTGTTGCCAGCTGTCAAACCGTGCAATAGAGGGAATGATAGATGTAGGTAAATTTTCAGCATTAGCTAACTTAAGACATATGGGCCCTAATTATAACCTTGTCAGGAAGTGCCGCCTACTGCCACGGCAACGACCGCCAAAAGACAGTCGCTGCGGCTAACATCCGTCTGCCGTAATGTGACCACAGCCGGATTCCCGCCACAAGAAGGATAGAAATCCAGTTGTGACCATGTTGGCGGACAGTGTTAAGGTGGCGGTGCTATCACCAGCAGCGCCACCCCGTAGACCGCTGTAGGAAAGTACCATCTTGCCTGCCATGTAACCCCCATTTTTACTTGTATGTATGTTTGTTTTTGCCTGTGTCACTGGGATCCTGCTAGACAGGACCCCAGCACTCATAAAGTGTGCCCTGTATGTGTTCCCTGTGTGATGCCTAACTGTATCACTGAGGCTCTGCTAACCAGAACCTCAGTGTTTATGCTCTCTCTGCTTTTAAAATTGTCACTGCAGGCTAGTGACTAATTTTACCAATTCTGATTGGCACACTGGAACACCCTAGTATATGGTACCTAAATCCCCAGGGTATTGGGGTTCCAGGAGATCCCTATGGGCTACAGCATTTCTTTTGCCACCCATAGGGAGCTCAGAAAATTCTTACACAGGACTGCCACTGCAGCCTGAGTGAAATAACGTTCACGTTACTTCACAGCCATTTTACACTGCACTTAAGTAACTTATAAGTCACCTATATGGCTAACCCTCACTTAGTGAAGGTTAGGTGCAAATTTACTAAGTGTGAGGGCACCCTGGCTCTAGCCAAGGTGCCCCCACATTGTTCAGGGCAATTCCACCGGACTTTGTGAGTGTGGGGACACCATTACACTTGTGAACTACATATAGGTCAATACCTAGGTGTAGCTTCACAATGGTAACTCCAAACATGGCCATGTAACATGTCTAGGATTATGGAATTGTCACCCCAATACCATTCTGGTATTGGGGGACAATTCCATGCATCCCCGGGGCTCCAGCATGGACCCCGGGTACTGCCAAACTAGCTCTCTGGGGTTTTCTCTGCAGCTACCGTTGCTGCCAACCCTCAGATGGGGTTCTGGCCTCCTGGGGCCTGGGCAGTCCAGTCCCAGGAAGACAGAACAAAGGATTTCCTCTGAGAGATGGTGTTACATCCTCTCCCTTTGGAAATAGGTGTTAAGGGCTGGGGAGGGGTAGCCTCCCCCAGCCTCTGGAAATGCTTTGAAGGGCACAGATGGTGCCTTCCTTGCATAAGCCAGTCTACACCAGTTCAGGGAGCCCCCAGCCCCTGCTATGGCGCGAAACTGGACAAAGGAAAGGGGAGTGACCACTCACCTGTCCATCACCATCACAGGGTTGGTGCCCAGAGCTCCTCCAGTGTGTCTCATACCTCTGCCATCTTGAATGCAGAGGTGTGAGGGCACAATGGAGGCCTCTGAGTGGCCAGTGCCAGCAGGTGACGTCAGAGACCCCTCCTAATAGGCTCTTACCTTGTTAGGTAGCCAATCCTCCTCTGAGGGCTATTTAAGGTCTCTCCTGTGGGTTTCTCACCAGATAATGAATGCAAGTGCTCACCAGAGTTCCTCTGCACTTCTCTCTTTAACTATTGCCAAGGATAAACCGCTGACTGCTCCAGGACGCCTGCAAAACCGCAACAAAGTAGCAAGAAAACTACCAGCAACATTGTAGCACCTAACCCTGCCGGCTTTCTTGACTGTTTTCTGGTTGTGCATGCTCTGAGGGCTGTCTGGCTTCACCCTGAACTGGAAGCGAAGTAGAAATCTCCTGTGGGTCGACGGAATACTCCGCCTGCCAACACAGGCACCAAACGTCTGCATCACCTGTCCTCTGGGTCCCCTCTCGTCTTGACGAGCGTGGTCCCTGGAACACAGGAGCTGGATCCAAGTGACCCTGACACTCCAGTGGTCCTTCTGTCCTAATATGGTGGAGGTAAGTGCTTGCCTCCCCACACCAGACAGTAATCCTGTGTACTGCGTGATCTGCAGCTGCTAGGGCTTCTGTGCACTTTTGCAAGACTTCCTTTGTGCACAGCACAGCCCAGGTCCCCAGCACTCCGTCCTGCATTGCCCAACTCACTGAGTTGACCTCTGACTTCGTGGGACCCTCTTTTATTGTGCTGAGATGACCGCCGTGCTCAGATTTCTTGAATGCCTGTTCAGGTACTTCTGGGGGTGCTGCCTGCTTCTGCATGGGCTCTCTCTATTGCTGAGTGCCGCCTCTGTCTCTTCCTCCAAGGAGCGACCTCCTGGCTCTTCCTGGGCCCTGGCAGCACCCAAAACCTTCAATTGCGACTCTTGCAGCTAGCAAGGATTATTTGCAGTCTTTATGCGTGAAAACAAAACTGCATCCTCCAGCACGCCTTAGAACATCTTCCGACCAAAGGAGAAGTTCCTGGCACCTTCCATTGTTGCAGAATCTTTGGCTTCTTCCACCCGGAGGCAGCCCTTTTGCACCTCCATCCGGGGTTTAGTGGGCTCCTGCCCCCCCTGAAGGCTTGTGTGACTCTTGGACTTGGTCCCCTTCCTTTACAGGTCCTTAGGTCCAGGAATCCGTCTTCAGTGCTTTGCAGTCAGTTGTTGTCTTTGCAGAATCCCTTATCTCGACTTTACTGTCTTTCTGGGGTAGTAGGGTAACTTTACTCCTACTTTTCAGGGTCTCGGGGTGGATTATCTTGGACACCCTTAGTGTTTTTTTATACTCCCAGTGACCCTCTACACACTGCACTAGACCTGGGGTACATTTGTGGTTCGCATTCCACTTTTGGAGTATATGGTTTGTGTTGCCCCTAGGCCTATTGTCTTCTATTGCATTCTATTGTGTTCTATAGTGTTTGCACTACTTTTCTGTTTACTTACCTGATTTTGGTTTGTGTGTATATTTTGTGTATATTACTTACCTCCCAAGGGAGTATATCCTCTGAGATACTTTTGGCATATTGTCACTAAAATAAAGTAACTCTGAGTATTGTGTTTCTTGTGATATAGTGCTATATGATATAAGTGGTACAGTAGGAGCTTTGCATGTCTCCTAGTTCAGCCTAAGCTGCTCTGCTATAGCTACCTCTATCAGCCTAAGCTGCTAGAACACTACTAATCTACTAATAAGGGATAACTGGGCCTGCACAAGGTGTAAGTACCACTAGGTACCCACTGTACGCCAGGCCAGCCTCCTACATTGGTGGTGCAGCGGTGGGATAAGTACTTGTAACAGCTTTACCACTTTGTTATGGTGCTTTTCATAAAACATATACCAAATACTTCAGAATATACACAGTAACCTAAACAGTTTAACTTTCCTTCTCTAAAACTTTCTAAAAAGTTTCTGAAAAGCTTCTGAAAACTTTCAAAAGTTTTCAAAAGTTTTTCTCTGTTCTCTAAAAAGTTCCAAAAACGTTTTTCTCTCTCTGTCCTAAACCTTTTCTGTCATGTCTTCAGTAGAACTTACTCCCACAGTTGTCCAGGCAACATATGGGAATCTAAACATTAAACGTTTGAGGGGTTTCTGCATTGAAAGGGGTTTAGCAATTGGTAAGAATCCTACAAAAGATCTTCTCCTTAGCCTTCTTCTTCAAGGTGACCAGAACCAGTCTGGACCATCCCAGGATCAGGAGGCAGAGGAGGGGGGTACCCAGCCAGACACAGAGGAGTCCCCTGAGGATGCTGGGGAGGGTTCTTCCAAGGACCTCTCAGCTAACAGGCCATCGAGTGACACTGGTAGTGGGAGGGGGTCACACACTGGTAGGGCACCTTTCACTCCTAAAGGCCACGTTACTAGAGTCCAGCCAGTTAGGGACAGGTCTCTCTCTACCAATTCCCAAATTTCTTCTGTGTCTCACAATTCCCAAGCCTCCCACCCTGAGGATAACGTAATGGAAAGGAACTCAGAAAGCTAAGGTTGGAAGAGGCCAGGCTGAAGCTTAAACAGCAGCAGCTGGCCTTAGACAGGGAATCCCTAGACATAGAGAGGGAAAGACAGAGATTGGGGTTAGTTCCCCATGGTGGCACCAGCAGTATTTCTGATAGCAATCCTGTTAGAGAGCAAGATTCCAGGAATCTGCATAAGATAGTCCCTCCTTACAAGGAGGGGGGTGACATTACCAAGTGGTTAGCTGCACTTGAGAGGGCCTGTATGGTACAGTTGGTCCCTCAAAGGCAGTGGGCTGCTATTTTGTGGCTATCTTTCACTGGTAAGGTTAGGGATCGACTCCTTGCTGTCAGAGAAAGTGATGTTAATAACTACAAAGTTTTAAAGGATGCACTCTTGGATGGATTTGGCTTAACCACTAAACAATGCAGGATTAAGTTCAGAGACACCAGAAAAGAGTCCTCTCAAGACTGGACAGACTTTGTAGACTGTTCAGTGAAGGCCTTGGAGGGTTGGTTACATGGCAGTAAGGTGACTGACTATGAAAGCCTGTATAATCTGATCCTGAGAGAGCATATTTTGAACAATTGTGTGTCTGATTTGTTGCACCAGTACTTGGTAGACTCAGATTTGATCTCTCCCCAAGAATTGGGAAAGAAGGCAGACAAATGGGTCAGAACAAGAGTGAACAGAAAAGTTCATACAGAGGGTGACAAGGATGGCAAGAAGAAAGATGGTAAGTCTTCTGACAAGGGTGGGGACAAAGATAAAAAACATTCTGAGTCTTCATCAGGGCCACATAAATCCTCTGGGGGTGGTGGGTCCAAATTCTCTAATCACAATCAGAAAAGGCCATGGTGTTATTTATGTAAAGTAAAAGGCCATGGGGCAAATGATGTCACTTGTCCAAAGAAAAACACCAAGGCTCCCACTACCACAACCCTAACTGCAACCTCTAGTGCCCCTAGTAATAGCAGTGGTGGCGGGAAGTGTGCTACAAACAGCTAATCCAAGGGTGTACCTTAGCAGTGTAGTTGGTCTTGTTAGGGAAACTACAGAGGCTGTTTTAGTCTCTGATGGTGGCATTGACTTTGACACATTGGTTGCTTGCCCCTTTAGTATGGGTAAGTACAAGCAATTCCCCCTAATTAATGGTGTTGAGGTTGAGGCCTACAGGGACACAGGAGCCAATGTAACTATGGTTATAGAGAAACCGGTTCACCCTGATCAACACCCACTTGGTCAGCAGTACCAAGTGACTGATTCTCACAATAACACACTTAGCCACCCCATGGCTGTTTTGAATCTCAGACTGGGGGGGGTTACTAGTCCAAAGAAAGTTGTGGTAGCCACTGAATTACCTGTAGATTGCTTGCTAGGCAATGATTTGGAGACATCAGCTTGGGCTGAAGTGGAGTTGGAGGCTCATGAAGCAATGCTGGGCATTCCTGGGCATATTTTTGCTTTAACAAGGGCTCAGGCCAAAAAGCAAAAAGGACAGGGAAACTTTGGATCCTGGAACAACGGACCAAGTGCTCCTAAAATCCATGGGTAGGAAGGGTAAATCCTTGCCCACTATTCCTCCCTCACTAGAAGATTCCCCTTTTGAGGAAGAGGAATCTTCTCCCTGTGCAGAACCTACACCAGATGAGCTGGCAGCAGTCACTGCTGAGCTTTTGGGTGCGGGGGCCTGCTAGGGAAGAGCTGAGTGTGGCACAGCAGACCTGTCCCACACTAGAGGGTTTGAGACAGCAAGCTGTCAAGCAGCAGAATGGGGATGTCAGTGATAGCCATAAGGTGTATTTGGAAGACAACATCCTGTATACTGAGTCAAGGGACCCTAAACCTGGAGCTGCCAGGAGATGGGTCATCCCTTTGCAATACAGAGAATTTCTTCTTACCTTGGCACATGACATTCCCTTGGCTGGGCATGTAGGCCAAAGTAAGACTTGGGACAGGCTTGTTCCCCTGTTTCACTGGCCTTTTATGTCAGAGGACACCAAAGAGTTTTGTCGCTCTTGTGTGACCTGCCAAGCCAGTGGCAAGACTGGTGGCACGCCAAAGGCCCCCCTAATTCCACTTCCAGTGGTTGGGGTGCCCTCTGAAAGGGTAGGGGTTGACATAGTTGCCCCCCCTTGACCCTCCAAAAGCTTCAGGCAATAGGTTTATCCTGGTGGTAGTGGACCATGCCACTAGGTACCCTGAAGCAATCCCCTTAAGGACCACTACAGCTCCTGCAGTGACAAAGGCCCTACTGGGAATCTTTTCCAGAGTGGGCTTCCCTAAGGAAGTGGTGTCAGACAGAGGTAGTAACTTCATGTCTGCATACCTCAAAGCAATATGGAAGGAGTGTGGTGTAATATACAAGTTCACTACTCCTTATCATCCACAAACAAATGGTCTGGTTGAGAGGTTTAATAAAACTCTTGACGGTATGATAATGGGACTCCCTGAAAAATTCAGAAGGAGACGGGATGTCCTGTTACCTTGCCTCCTTTTTGCTTACAGGGAGGTACCCCAAAAAGGAGTGGGATTTAGCCCCTTTGAACTCTTCTTTGGGCACCCTGTGAGAGGTCCCCTTGCACTTGTTAAGGAAGGTTTGGAACAACCTTTAAAAGCTCCTAAACAGGACATTGTGGATTATGTACTTGGCCTAAGATCAAGAATGGCTGAGCATATGAAAAGGCCAGTAAAAACACTCAGGCCAGCCAGGAGCTGCAAAAACAATGGCATGATCAGAAGGCTGTCCTGACCCAGTACTACCTAGGACAGAAGGTGTGGGTATTGGAGCCTGTAGCCCCACCAGCACTCCAGGACAAATTGAGTGGACCCCATCTAATTGTTGAGAAAAAGGGTGAGGTTACCTACTTGGTAGACCTGTGCACTGCCAGGAGTCCCCTTAGGGTGCTCCATGTCAACCGCCTGAAACCCTACTATGACAGGGCTGATCTCACCCTGCTCGTGGCAACTGATGAGGGACAGGAAGAAGAGAGTGACCCTCTCCCTGATCTCTTCTCCACCACTGAAGCTGATGGCTTAGTGGAGGGAGTAGTACTAGCAGATTGTCTTACTGCTGAGCAGAAAGATAACTGCGTAAATCTTTTAAGTCAGTTTTCTGAACTCTTCTCACTGATACCAGGTACCACTACTTGGTGTGAGCATACAATCAATACTGGAGATAGTTTACTTTTCAAAAGTAAGATTTATAGGCAGCCTGACCATGTCAGGGACTGCATTAAATAAGAGGTTCAGAAAATGCTAGCCTCAGGAGTGATTGAGCCTTCAGAAAGCTCATGGGCTAGCCTAGTGGTGCTTGTTCCAAAACCTCACAGTAAGGATGGTAAAAGAGAGATGAGGTTTTGTGTTGACTATAGAGGGCTCAACCAAGTAACCAAGACAGATGCTCACCCTATACCCAGGGCAGATGAGCTGATAGATATACTGGCTTCTGCCAAGTATCTAAGAACTTTTTATTTAACTGCAGGGTATTGGCAGAATAAGTTATCAGAAGATGCTAAACCCAAAACTGCATTTTCAACCACTGGAGGCCACTATCATTTCACTGTGATTGCCTTTGGTTTGAAAAATGCACCTGCCACTTTTCGAAGGTTGGTGAACACAGTCCTGCAAGGGTTGGAAGCTTTTAGTGCAGCATATCTGGATGATGTAGCTGTCTTTAGCTGGGATGATCACCTGGTCCACCTGTGGAAAGTTTTGGAGGCCCTGCAAAAGGCAGGCCTCACTATCAAGGCCTCAAAGTGCCAGATAGGGCAGGGGAAAGTGCTTTATCTGGCCACCTGGTAGGTGGGGAACAGATTGCACCACTGCAGAGGAAGATCCAGACCATTATGGAATGGGCTCCTCCTACAACTCAACCCTAGGTGAGAGCCTTTTTAGGCCTCACAGGGTACTACAGGAGGTTTATTAAGAACTCTCGCTCCATTGCAGCTCCTCTTGATGACCTCACCTCACTAGTAAGAAGATGCCTAAAAAGGTATTGTGGACAGCCAGCTGTCAAAAAGCATTTGATGAGCTCAAACAGGCCATGTGCTCTGCACCTGTCCTAAAAAGCTCTAGCTACTCCAAAAAGTTCATAGTCCAGACTGATGCTTCTGAATTGGGGGTTGTGGCAGTGCTATCACAGCTTAATACTGAGGGCCAGGATCAACCTGTTGCTTTTATCAGCAGGAGGTTGAACCCTAGAGAAAAGTGTTGGTCTGCCATAGAGAGGGAGGCCTTTGCTCTGGGCACTGAAAAAGTTGAGACCATACATGTTTGGTACACACTTTATTGTTCAGACAGACCACAAACCTCTACTTTGGCTAAAACAAATGAAAGGTGAAAACCCTAAATTGTTGAGGTGGTTCATCTCCCTACAGGGACACTTGGATCCAGCTCCTGTGTTCCAGGGACCACGCTCATCAAGATGAGAGGGGACCCAGAGGACCGGGTGATGCAGAAGTTTGGTGCCTGCATTAGCAGGGGGAAGATTCCATCGACCCACGGGAGATTTCTTCTTGGCTTCCAGTGCAGGGTGAAGGCAGACAGGCCTCAGAGCATGGACTACCAGGAAACAGTCGAGAAAGCTGGCAGGATGAGGCGCTACAATGTTGCTGGTAGTCTTCTTGCTACTTTGTTGCAGATTTGGAGGCGTCCTAGAGCAGTCAGCGGTCGATCCTTGGCAGAAGTCGAAGAGGGAAGTGCAGAGGAACTCTGGTGAGCTTTTGCATTTGTTATCTGATGAGAAACCCACAGGAGAGACCCTAAATAGCCCACAGAGGAGGATTGGCTACAGAGAGAGGTAAGCACCTATCAGGAGGGGTCTCTAACGTCACCTGCTAGCACTGGCCATTCAGAGGTCTCCATTGTGCCCTCACACCTCTGCATCCAAGATGGCAGAGGTCTGGGACACACTGGAGGAGCTCTGGGCACCTCCCCTTGGGTGATGCTGGTCAGGGGAGTGGTCACTCCCCTTTCCTTTGTCCAGTTTCACGCCATAGCAGGGCTGGGGGGAATCCCTGAACCGGTGTAGACTGGCTTATGCAAGGAGGGCATCATCTGTGCCCTTCAAAGCATTTCCAGAGGGCAGGAGAGGCTACTCCTCTCAGGCCCTTAACACCTATTTCCAAAGGGAGATGGTGTAACACCCTCCCTAAGAGGAAATCCTTTGTTCTGCCTTCCTGGGACTGGGCTGCCCAGGCCCCAGGGGGGCAGAAACCTGCCTGAGGGTTGGCAGCAGCGGTAGGTGCAGAGAAAACCCCAGAGAGTTAGTTTGGCAGTACCCAGTCTTTATGCTGGAGCCCCAGGGATGCATGGAATTGTCCCTCCTATACCAGAATGGAATTGGGGTGACAATTCTATGATCCTAGACATGTTACATGGCCATGTTCGGAGTTACCATTTTGACGCTACATATAGGTATTGACCTATATGTGGTGCACGCGTGTAATGGTGTCTCCGCACTCACAAAGTCTGGGGAAATTGCCCTGAACAATGTGGGGGCACCTTGGCTAGTGCCAGGGTGCCCTCACACTTAGAATCTTTGCACCTAACCTTCACTAAGTGAGGGTTAGACATATAGGTGACTTATAAGTTACTTAAGTGCAGTGTAAAATGGCTGTAAAATAACGTGGACGTTATTTCACTCAGGCTGCAGTGGCAGTCCTGTGTAAGAATTGTGTGAGCTCCCTATGGGTGGCAAAAGAAATGCTGCAGCCCATAGGGATCTCCTGGAACCCCAATACCCTGGGTACCTAGGTACCATATACTAGGGAATTATAAGGGTGCTCCAGTGTGCCAATCAGAATTGGTAAAATTAGTCAATAGCCTGCAGTGACAACTTTAAAAGCAGAGAGAAATGTTAGAAATGTTTGCTGAAGGATCAGTCAAGCTCTAAATAAAGCGCCAGTGCCCTAAACCTGCAGTGTTGTGTACCCTGAGTTGATTTTAAATCAATATTGTCTTTGCAATATTCATAACCATTGAGTGTCAATTGGGAAATAAAGGAGTCACAATAAATCAACTTAATTTGTGTCAGTATGTTTTTCTTTGCTATGGTGTGCATAAGCCTATAATCAAACAAAACTGGGTCTCCGGGGGACATGACCAGAAAAAAAGGAACTTTTTCAAATATTGTTGGAACTCCCAACAGGTGGCGTTAGACAGTGTTCCTACTGTGTATAGTTAAACACAGAACATGGAATACTCACTCTGTGTTACAAGTGATATGCATAGTGATGGTGACAAAACATTTCTCCATAATTTGCAGGATTCAAATACAAATCCTCATTATTAAATAGTGTGTAAGATTCTAATTCAGATACCATATTTGAAACAGTTGCAACATTCCACTCATCAGAGATGGAACCTGGGGTGACTACATCATCCATAGTAATCCTAAAGACATAAGCAATTTGCAAAGTTTCAGTGGGCCCAAAAATGGCATAGGGGACCTTATTCCAAACAACTCCCTTATGGACTGGAAACTTATGGGAGGAAGAATGGGGCTTAAGTATTTCAGCTACCAGTTCTGGAGAAGAAGTATCTGGGAGACAGTGAACATTCAGCAGCAGGAAAGAAACCATAACTAATCTAATCCAGATGAAGAAAAAAAAAAAAAAATCCAAAGATTAGACCATGGAGGAAGCAGGTATGTCTTTTTCAATCAAAATAACAGTGCATGTGCACCATACAAGGAACTATGCAAAGTATTTGAAGATAAATCATCAATGTCATCAAAATAACCAGAGGCACTCTGTGCAAAAACAGGAACCTGCTGAGGCAAAGGAGACCAAGCAGGTACCTCCAATGGAAGTTGATGATAAACAATTTAATTGCCAGGAGAAGCAGTAGAAAACTGTAAACTCACACCAGAAATGTATCCTATGTTGCTAGAAGCAATAACCACATAGAAAGTTCAGCATGAGAAGTCCCCCGGTAAGTAGTAAGATTATGACTGTGCAATGCATGTAGGGGGATCTCTTGCATTGTAGGGAGAGAAGTTAAAGAACTTCCCAGGTAACCTCATGGCCTACTGTGAAGAACAGGCCATATGACATAACTTGATCAAATCAATGGAAATGTGTAGTTTCTGCTTACAACTAGCAAGCAGTGGCAAAATCACAGTTTGAGTACCTTGAACAGCAAGGATAGGCACCAGACCTCAGTAGGACAAGCACAACTCTTTATCATTTGCAATCTTCTCCCAGACTAGATCCCCAACTTTAGGAATCCAGGTAGAAGTCACTGGTTGCTCTTTCACTTTGTCAGTGCCAGAATGTTTAAATTGTTTGAGCTCCCATCCTGGAAGTCTTGTAATTCCTGTAAGACAATGAAACATTTATAGATATAAAAGGACACTTCTGCCGCCACTGTGCCAGGGTTATCAAGATCTGGAAGATACATTTGTACCCCAAAAGGACCTCATATGGGTTTTGACCACCCAAAGATCTTCTAGACACATGATGTAAAGCTCTCTGGACTCGATACAGGTGACGAGTCCAACTACGGCCTGATCTTAGTACTCTAGTGGTTAAGGACTGCTTTAAGTCACAGTTCTTCTGTTTGACTATTGATTTTTCCTGAGGATGATGGGGGGGCAACACCCAGGGAGGGTTCCCATGGTATACAGGTAAGCGTTAGGGGCAAAGGCCAGTCCCTGGTCCAAGTGTAGTGCTTCAACTGAATATGATAAAGACCTGCAAATCTTTAAGAACAGTTTGAGCATCATTCGGACACTGTGGCCACACCCATAGAAATGTAGAACATGAATTGATAGCCAATAAAGTAGATTTAAAATGACCATCCATGGAGTGGTGCACATTGATCTAAATAGATACATTGTAGTGGCTTATTTGAGACTAGAAGGGTTGTCTGCAATGGGCGTGCAATGGTAGAACTTTTAATTTATTGACTGTAGGAGAGTACCATCTTGCCTGGCATGTTACCCCCATTTTTACTTGTGTGCCAGTTTATTTATGCCTATCTCACTGGGATCCTGCTAGCCAGAACCCCAGTGCTCGTAGCTGTGGCCTGAATCTGTTCACTGTGTGGTGCCTGCAGTGACAATTTTAAAAGCAGAGAGAGCATAAACACTGAGGTTCTGGTTAGCAGGTCCTCAGTGATACAGTTAGGCACCCCACAGGGAACATATATAGGCCACAAACTTATGAGCAGTGGGGTCCTGGCTAGCAGGATCCCAGTGACACATATCAAACACACTGACAACATAGGGTTTCCACTATGAGCACTGGGGCCCTTGGTAGCAGGATCCCAATGAGACAGTAAAATCACCCTGACATATAGGGGGTCATTCAGACCTTGGCGGTAAAAGGGCCATACCGCCGGTCAGAACTCCGCCATACTACCGCCGCGGCCGCGGTAAACAGCCACGGTCATTCGGACCACCAACTGTGAATCCGCCAAAAACCCGACATCCAAGGAAGGCCGCCTCATCAGCGGGCCGCGGAAAACTGGAGATGACCAAACCTCCACCGTCACGCCAACACAAACACGCGCATGCCATTCTGACCCACCAATCCACGCGGCGGTCTTTCAACCGCGGTATTCCATTGGCGGTACACACTGCCGCGCTCAAAATACACACACAGCTCCAAAACACTGCCACATTGGGCAATTTGAAATACACACACCTGACACACATACCAACAACACTCCCCCACATCCATACAAGTATAAAACACACACCCACATCACCCACAAACCCCTACGACCGAAGATCAGAGACGAAGGAGAGAGAGACACATCACAGAATCGAGAGCTACATCACACAGAGGCACACTACACCATCACACACACCACATAGAAGCACAAAGCACCACACACCAACACACTCATCACCATATATACCACCCCACACCTCATCCACACCACCCCATGGCACCCCAAAGGCACCCACGCTTTATGGACCAAGAACTCCGGGTCATGGTGGAGGAAATCATAAGAGTTGAACCGCAGCTCTTCGGCTCACAGGTGCAGCACACCACCATAGCCAGGAAGGCGGAGCTATGGCAGCGGATCGTGGACAGGGTCAACGCGGTGGGACAGCATCCCAGAAATCGAGACGACATCCGCAAACGCTGGAACGACTTAAGGGGAAAGGTGCGCTCGATGGTCTCGCGACACAACATCGCAGTGCAGAAGACTGGCGGGGGACCCCCACACCCTCCTCCCGATTTCACAGCATGGGAGCAAGAGGTACTAAACATCCTGCATCCTGATGGCCTCGCTGGAGTAGGCGGAGGAATGGACTCTGGTAAGTACAATCTCAACTACTTCACCCCCCCCGCATGCCAACCCCCACCACCACCCTCACCCCCAACCCCCCATCACACATCCTCCCTGAGAATGTTTCACCAGCACAACCCACCCAACACCAACCCCTGCATGCCCCCACAAACTATGGACACCCATCACCCAAGCATGACCACTGCACATACCCCCCCCAGACACCCCCACAACACCTCCCCCAAGGGAATGGCAGCACTGGGGGACAAGGGCACCAATCAATGGCACGCAATAGCACACACAGAAACAATAACCATACTCTCTTACACCATGCAGGACCCGAACGCCAACACACCGGCCAGGAGGGTCCAGAAATGTCCATCCCCCCCCTGAAGAGGCCCCCAGTGATGACAGCAGCTCTGTCGACCTGGAACCTGATGACCAGCCCGGACCATCGGGGACCTCTGGACAGTGGGTTCCCCACACACAGGCCACAGCAGACCCAACCCCCTCTGGGACCAACAGCACAGCTCCCACCCAGCGGGCCCATGCCTCTGTCTCTAGGACAGGTCAATCAGCGGTGTGTCTGCCACTACAGGGCACCCAGGCTAACCCACCACCCCAACAACAACAGGGACCTGGGGGCAGTGGTAGTGGGCACACCGTCCAGGGGACAGAGGCCCAGGGAAACAGGGCAACTCGGAGGGCTGCTGTGCGACAGGGGTGGGAGGAGAGGCCCAGGGAACCCACTCTCCAAGAGGCCCTCACCACCATCATGGCAGCCTACCACCACTCCCAAGAGACGATGGCGACGGTACTGGCCAGGTTCCAGGAGATCCAGGCACAGCAGGAGGAACGCTACCTGGGGTTCACCAATCAACTCACCAACATCTCTACCGCTATGGGGAGCATAGTCCAGGCCCTCAACCGGATTGAAGACACGTTGCGGGACTGTGTGGCACCACACAGGGCCCCTGTCCCTAGCCAGGAACAGTCTACCACCTCCGCCGGCGCTAGTGGACAAGAGGCCCCACCACAACGACAGGCCACCAGAACCCCACCTCCTGCTGAAGAACAGCCACCCCGCAAGAGGAGCCTGAGATCAAAGAAATCGACAGAGTAGGATGTCAAGACCCCCGCCAGCATGAGACACCCCCTGAAGTCCTCCCACTGTCCCACATTGCCACCCTGTCCAACCTTGAACTGCCCCTGCTCCATCCTTCCACAGGCATATGGACAATGCACCTGTGAGACTGAGAACTGGACTCTGCCATGGCCATTACTCCACCCCCACCCATCACCGTGTTTATATCATGTAACATTATCTAGCACAAAAAATAAATCACTCAATGCACTTAAATCAAACAGGAGTCAGGATGTATTATTTACAAATGTATAACACATAACCGATCAATTATGTTCTGTTAACTTTGTGCTTAACACATACCGAGATCAATAAGCATCAGTCCATGGGCTAACCAAGCAGTAGTCACGGAGTGGGTCATACAGCACTGAAAAGGGAAAGGAAAATCAAACATCAGTTTTAAAGAACTGGGGGGTCATAGACAAAGCTGAGAAGCAGGAGGCTTGCAGGAAAAGTAAAATGGCGTGCTTGATTCTTACCTGTGTGCTACTGAAAATACTGTTGGATAACTCTGTCCCTGTTGTCTGTGTCGTCCTCTGAGTCTTCCTCCTCTTCACTCTCCGCAGGCTCCACAGCTGCTTCAACACCACCATCTGGACCATCCTCCTGCAGGAAAGGCACCTGACGTCGCAATGCCAGATTGTGAAGCATACAGCAGGCCACGATGATCTGGCACACCTTCTTTGGTGAGTACATCAGGGATCACCCTGTCATATGCAGGCACCTAAACCTGGCCTTCAGAACCCCAAAGGTCCTTTCTATGATCCTCCTAGTTCGCCCATGGGCCTCATTGTACCGTTCCTCAGCCCTGGTCCGGGGATTCCTCACTGGGGTCAATAGCCAAGGCAGGTTGGGGTAACCAGAGTCACCTATTAGCCACACACGTTGTCTCTGTAGCTGTTCCATCACATAAGGGATGCTGCTATTACGCATCACATACGCGTCATGCACTGACCCGGGGAACATGGCATTCACATGGGAGATGTACTGGTCAGCCAAACAGACCACCTGGACGTTCATAGAATGGTAACTCTTCCTGTTTCTGTACACCTGCTCATCGCCTTTTGGGGGCACTAAGGCTACATGGGTCCCATCAATGGCACCAATTATGTTGGGAATATGTCCAAGGGCATAAAAATCACCCTTCACAGTGGGCAAATCAACCTCCTCTGGGAATATGATGTATCTCCGCATGTGTTTCGTCAGGGCAGACAACACTCTAGACAAAACCTTAGAAAACATTGGCTGAGACATTCCAGATGACTTGGCCACTGTTGTCTGGAATGAGCCACTTGCAAGAAAATGGAGGACTGACAGCACCTGCACCAGAGGGGGAATTCCTGTGGGTTGGCGGATGGGGGACATCAGGGCTGGCTCCAGCTGGGCACACAGTTCATGGAGAGTGGCACGGTCAAGTCGGTATCGTAGTATGATGTGGCGTTCTTCCATTGTCGACAGGTCCACCAGCGGTCGGTACACGCGCGGATTCATCCTTCTCCTCGCAAGTCCCAGCGGACGGTGCCTAGGAAGGACAACATGGAGCACAGAGTCAAGCCAATCACTGGTACGTTCACCACAGCTTGCATAGCACACGGTTATCTAGGTATTGAAAGGCGTGTATGTGTGGCAATGCCAGGCCTAGGCCTGTGTGTCGCAGTAGAAATTATGCCATGTGGGCCCTTTAAATGGCGGCTGCCTGACCTGTGAAGTGGGACAATGGGATGTGAGGTCACTGCGCTGGCGGAGCAGACCGTGGCGGTAGGCGGTCGAAGACCGCTATACGGAGCCGCATTGGACAACATTGAAGCCTATGGGTTTCAGGAGCCAATGACAATGTGCGCCGGGGGGCGCGGTACGCACCGCCACGGTACGCACCGCCGCGGCCGTGACCGCCATTTTCTATCTGCTTAATCACTCGAGACCTGATCATCCACAGGAGAGGACCTATACTGCAAGTGCTGCTGTGAACTCGGTCTGGAAGTGACAATGGCTGCTGCGACTGGGGAAAGGGCCCCTGCCTTCACGTCTGAAGAGTTGGAGAAACTTGTGGACGGGGTCCTCCCCCAGTATGCGCTACTCTACGGTCCTCCAGACCAACAGGTGAGTACACTGAGTGCACATTGAATGGGTAATGCCTGTGTGGAGTGGGGTGGCTGTCAGTTGGTGGGGTGGGGAGAAAATGAGGAATGCAACGCACGACTGATGAGAGTATGGGCCACATGGCAAGGGTGGGGAGGGGGGGCATGTACCCCAAACATGCAGATATGTGACGTTTTCTCTTTCCCACCCTGTACTTGTCAAACAGGTGAGCGCCCATCAGAAAATCGATCTTTGGCGTGCCATCGCCAAGGAAGTCCGGGCCCTGGGGGTCTACACCAGACGGGGCACCCACTGTCGGAAGAGGTGGGAGGACATCCGCCGCGGAACCCGAAAGACCGCCGAGTCACTGCTGGGGATGGCCTCCCGACCTAGGAGGGGTGCCAGTCGTACCCTGACCCCCCTGATGTCCCGGATCCTGGCGGTGGCCTACCCTGATATGGATGGGTGCTTGAGGACATCACAGCAGACACAAGGGGGTGAGTATCAGCACATTCTCCTATCTATACGCGCAGTGGAGGCGTCTGGGTGGGGGAGGAGGGCTGTGGGTGACAGTAGGCCAGGGCGCTTTCTGTAGTGTAGTCCCCTCCCTTAGACATGGCCCTCTGGCCCCGCCCACCACCTCTGTAGGGTGCCAAGTGCAGCTATCCAGGGTCCAACATCACCCATGAGCGCGTCTGTTGTCCTAGACCTGTTGGCCTAGTCAGAAGTACAGAGTAGTGTACCCCAAGTTCGCGGCTTAGTGCATGAGGCACCTGTGTCTGTCCTCTCCGCCAAGGCTATTGACAAGGCATGCACTCAACTTTGTTTTCTTTCTCCCCCCACCCTTATTCTTTCTTTCCTGTGCATTAGCATCATCAGGCGGAGGAGAATTGGAGTCGGAGCACGAGGGAGCTGCAGGTCACCAGGCCCCGGTGGGCACTGACACAGACACCGAGGGCACCATTGATCCGGAGGGCGAGGGGAGCACCACAACGGGGGCCGGTGGAGACACCAGCGACACGGACACGTCCTCGTTTGGGAGCTCCCTAGCGGGGGCGGCAACATCTGTGCCCCCCGCAACAACAGGTACAGCCGCCACCCAGCGCACCAGCACCGCCCTCCCAGCAGCCCCTCAGTCTTCGCTCCGTGCCCGTTCGGCCAGGAAGGCGCGCGTCTCCTTCGCCCCAGGCACCTCAGCCCCTGCCTCTGTCACCCCTGCTGCCCTCAGTGCGGAGCTCATTGACCTGGTGAGGACGCTCATTGTTGGGCAGACTACCCTTTTGAATGCCATCCAGGGGGTAGAAAGGGAGGTGCATCGGAGCAATGCCTACCTGGAGGGTATTCATTTGGGTCAGGCTGCCCATCAACGAGCGTTCACCTCTCTGGCCTCAGCACTGACGGCAGCCATTGTCCCTGTCTCCCTCTTCTAACTGCCTCCAGCCTTTCTCTGTCTCCTGTTCCTCAGCCTATCCCATCCACACATCTGACCAGCCTGCACACACCTCAACACCCAAGGCCAGCTCATCCAAACATAAGCACCACAGAACACACAAGCATTCACCCAAGCAACACCCAGTTGCAGACATACCAACAGTCACTACCACCTCTGTGTCCCCCACCTCCTCGTCTCCCTCCTCCCTCCCTGTGACGTCTCCACTCACACCTGCATGCACACCAACATCAGCCAGTTCTTCCATCACCACCACACCCTCCACCACAGTCCTCACATGTGCAGTCACCACCCCCACTGCCATGTACACGTCCCCTGTGTCCTCTCCCACTGTGTCTGTCACCCCCTCTTCCAAGACACATAAATGCAGGCAGACACCCATACAACAGCCAACCACCTCACGACAGCCTACGTCTCAGTCACCTGCACCCAAAGACAGCACACCTGACTCTCCAACAACCACATCCTCTTCCTCCACTTCTATCTCCAATACTCCTACCCTTTACCCTGGTCCCAAGAAATATTACCTCACAACTGTTGACCTCTTTCCCTCCCCTGACCCACCCCCTCCATCTGGGAAAAGTCCCAAAGGCACCTCAGCCACCACCAGCCCAGCTTCCAAGGTACAAGTGGTGCATGGAATATGGAGTCCACCCTTTGGCGGCAGTGATACGTCACTGAACAGCAAGGGGACTGGCAGCCCCCCACCAGGCAAGAGGACCCGGAAGGTGAAGGGCCGCCGTCAGCGGACTGAGACGGCTGCCCCCAAGGAAGTGACTACGGCCACTTCACCTGCCACAACAGCCAGGGGAGGCAAGGGCCCGAGAGCCCCATCTAAGGAGCGGAAGGGAAGCAGGGCGGAGAGGCCAGCCAGCAGGAGCGCGGAGCAGGAGGGCCCCACACGCCCCATCCCGGCTGCAAGGGACGACACCAAAGGGCCCAGGACTCCGTCTCCGAAGGGGCCTGACACTGCACGTTCGGAGGGCGAGTGAGCAGGTTGTCCAGGCCAGGTCTGACTCCCTACACTGACTGGAAGAGCACCGCTGAACAGGGCCCCGCCGTGCAGACAAGCACCGCTGAACAGGGCCCCGCCGTGCAGAAGAGCTCCGCTCCGCCCCTTCATCTCAAGCACCGCTCCGCTGGGCCCCGCCGTCTCAAGCACCGCTCCGCTGGGCCCCTTCCTGTCAAGCACTGCTCCGCTGGGCCCCGCCATCTCAAGCACCACTCCGCTGGGCCCCTTCCTGTCAAGCACCGCTCCGCTGGGCCCCGCCGTCTCAAGCACCGCTCCGCTGGGCCCTTCATCTCAAGCACCGCTCTGCTGGGCCCCGCCGTCTCAAGCACCGCTCCGCTGGGCCCCTTCATCTCAAGCACCGCTCCGCTGGGCCCCACCGTCTCAAGCACCGCTCCGCTGGGCTCCTTCCTGTCAAGCACCGCTCCGCTGGGCCCCGCCGTCTCAAGCACCGCTCCGCTGGGCCCTTCATCTCAAGCACCGCTCCGCTGGGCCCCGCCGTCTCAAGCACCGCTCCGCTGGGCCCCTTCATCTCAAGCACCGCTCCGCTGGGCCCATCCTGTCAAGCACTGTTTATGGTTCACTGTGCCCACCATGCCTCCTCCTTGACCAGTGGAGACTGTCATCCACCTGATGGACTGTGGCTTTGCACTCCCCAGGATGGTGCAGTGGGCAGCCCACCCACTGTAGAGACATTGAGAGACTGTGGCTTTGCACTCCCCAGGATGGTGCAGTGGGCAGCCCACCCACTGTAGAGACATTGAGAGACTGTGGCATTGCACTCCCCAGGATGGTGCAGTGGGCAGCCCACCCACTGTGTAGAGACATTGAGAGACTGTGGCTTTGCACTCCCCAGGATGGTACAGTGGGCATGGTGGCTCCTCGTGGATCTGGCGTCGTGGACTCATGTGGCTGTGGTGCCCCCCCCTTCCCTTCCCCCTGAGGTGCCTGTAGTTTTTACATCAGATGCCCCTGCAGTGTTCTCTCCAAAGGACTCAGGTCTCCAGTGTGGGCTTTGCCCTTGTTTCGCAAAACTTTGGCCCACGGACATAATAAATTCGTAGGAGGTGCAGGACTTGTTACTTCAGTTATACACTGATGTTTATATATTTGTTTTTTATGTAAATATTTTTCATGGTTGTACGATAATTTGCAGGAGCTTTTTGGTACATAAATATTTATTCCAAATTTGATTATGTCATAGCATTTTTCAAGGGGTGTTTGGGTGGTGTCACTGTGACTTGTTGCTCTGCATTGGTGTGTACATAGTTGGGGGGGGTCGCATATGTGTGTGGCCGTAACCTTTCGTCCTCCCCCTCCCGTGTGTCGTAGGTGCAGTACTCACCGTTGTCGTCTGCGCCGGAGTTCGTACTTGTGGTAGATGAGAAGGTAGACGAGAGCAGGTATGATGTTCAATTCGGGTTCCATGCTGTCCTCCTTCCTCGTAGAGTGTGTTTTGGTGAGCGTTTTCTCGTTCGTAGTCTGTTTCCGCCGTGTTTTTATCGGCGGGGCTCCCGCCCCGGAAAAGGTGGCGGATTGGAAGGTTGTGATAGGGTGGGCGGTACATTGTCTGCCGCCTGCCTGTTGGCGGTGACCTCCGCGCTGTTTGTTTGTACCGCCGTGGCGGTCAGAGTGTTAAAGTGGCGGGCTGTGTTGGCGGTTCCCGCCAGGGTCAGAATTCCATTTTTTGGACCGCCAGCCTGTTGGCGGGTTGGCTGCCGCTTTATCACCGACCGCCAGGGTTAGAATGACCCCCATAGTCAGAAACAGGCCAACATTGGGGGTAACAAGGCTAGAAAGAGGCTACCTTCCTACACAACCCCCCCAAATGAAGGACAATAAGGCTAACCTTGCCCAGTTAAGTCTTTATTGTCTAAGTGGTAATAAGTGGAGAGTAGCTTTGTAATAGATTGGTTATTCACTCTATCATACGCTATATGGTTACTTCCCTGTGGGTATGTGAACCACCCTGTTTGAAGTTTTTTAGCTGGCCAGCACTGTGAAGTTGTATTCTCAGAGTTCCTATTAGTATGTTTAAGTTTAGAGCACTGGGAATTGTCCACTGCACCTATATCAAATAATGAGAATGCCAGACACGGATGCTGTCTAAGTAAAGCCATAGCTGGGCAAAAACTGTGTCCACATGGCTGTAAGAGAGAAAAGGGTTGCTGTTTCTCTTCAGTTGGAGCAGGGCAGGGATGCTGTCCTATGAGCAACACACTAGGGCAGAGCTGCTGTCCTACGTGTTGTGAGGCAGTGCAGGGTTGCTGCACTAAAGTTTTTCTGGGAGGGTTGGAGGGATGCTCCATGTCAACTAAAATGGTGCACTTTTTCTCACCAATATTAGTTATCCCACAGAGAGGTACTTCCACCTCAGGGATTACAGCTGTGACTGCTGATGGTTCCCTTGGTACAGGTGCCACCCCAGGAGAGGTTCCTCCCACCACAGGAATAGTATTCTGAATGGCAGGGTGGGTATGGGACACTTTGATGCCCTTTTCACCTGTTATTGGAGAAGGATCCTGAGTTTTCAGGCCTTTTTCTCTCCTTTGCTTTTTCATTTCAGCTGAAATGAGAGGAAGCAATTCCTCAGGGATACCCAGCATGGCTGCATGGGTATTAAACTCTACCTCAGCCCAACCTGAGGCCTCTAGGTCATTACCTAAGAGACAGTCTACAGGTAAGCTAGGTAATACTATCACCTGCTTAGGGCCAGTAACTCCACCCCAACTAAACTGAATTATAGCTAAGGGCAGGAACTTAGTGGAGTTATGGACATCAATAATCTTGTACTGTTGTCCAATGATGTGTTGTGCAGGAGACACTAGGTTTTCAGTCACCGAAGTGATACTGGCACCTGTGTCCCTGTAGGCCTGATCCTCAACACATTTATTGAAACTGTCTGCCTGTACTTATCCATTGTATGGGGGCAAGCAGCCGGTGTGGCAAGGCCATTGCCACTAGGTGTGACAGAAACTGCCTTGGGACTGACTACCCCAGTTTCTATGACCCATAGGTGAACCCAACTACACCCTTATTTTGACTGTTGCCAGCAGTCCCACCACTATTACCACTACTGCTAGGGACATTAGATTTTGATGTATTAGTGGTGAAAGGCTCAGGGGGTTTACCTGGGCAGGACTTATCCCCTGGCCTATGGCCTTTATTTTTTTACACATAGCACCAAGGCTTTTTAATGTGTGTGGATTGTGAAGAAGAGGAAGAAGTTGATTTATCCCCACGCCCTGAAGAGTGTTTAGGATTTGAAGAAGGATCTTTAGTTCTACCCTTATCCCCATGCTTATCCTGAGATTTCTCACCATCTTTCTTCTTGTCATCCTTGTCACCTCCTGTATGAACATTTCTGTTTACTCTTGTTCTGACCCATTTGTCTGCCTTTTTTCCCAATTCTTGGGGAGAGGTCAGATCTGAGTCTACCAAGTACTGGTGCAACAAATCAGACACACAATTGTTCAAAATATGCTCTCCCAGGATTAGATTATACAGGCTTTCATAGTCAGTCACCTTACTGCCATGTAACCAACCCTCCAAGGCATTCAATGTACAGTCTACAAAGTCTGTCCAGTCTTGAGAGGACTGTTTTCTGGTGTCTCTGAACTTAATCCTGTATTGTTCAGTGGTTAAGCCAAATCCATCCAAGAGTGCACCTTTCAAAACTTTGTAGTTATTAGCATCACTTTCTCTGACAGCAAGGAGTCTATCCCTACCCTTACCAGTGAAAGATAGCCACAAGATAGCAGCCCACTGCCTTTGAGGGATCAACTGTACCATACAGACCCTCACAAGTGCAGCAAACCACTTGTTAATGTCATCCCCCTCCTTGTAAGGGGGGACTATCTTATTCAGGTTTCTGGAATCTTGCTCTCTAACAGGATTACTATCAAAAACACTGCTGCTTCCACCATGGGGAACTAACCCCAACCTCTGCCTTTCCCTTTCCACATATAGAGATTCCCTGTCTAAGACCAGCTGCTGCTGTTTAAGCTTCAGCCTGGCCTCTTCCAACCTCAGCTTTCTGAGTTCCCTTTCCATTAAGTTATCCTCAGGGGGGGAGGCTTGGGAATTGTGAGACACAGAAGTTATGTGGGAATTGCCAGAGTTGGACCTGTCCCTAACTGACTGGACTCTAGTAACCTGGCCTTTAGGAGTGAAAGGTGCCCTACTAATGTGTGACCCCCTCCCACTACCACTGTCACTAGGTGGCCTGTTAGTTGACAGGTCCTTGGAAGAACCCTCCCCAGCAACCTCAGGGGACCCCTTTGATTCTGACTGGGTATCCCTCTCCTCTACCTTCTGATCCTGTGATGGGCCAGACTGTTTCTGGTCACTTTCTAGGAAAAGGCTAAGGAGAAGATATTTTGTAGGATTCTTACCAATTGCTAAACCTCTTTCAATGCAGAGACCCCTCAAACTTTTAAAGTTTAGATTCCCATATGTTGCCTAGACAACAGTGGGAGTAAGCTCTAGTGCAGACATGACAGAAAAGATTTAGGATAGAGAGAGAAAAAAGTTTTTTAGAAATTTTGAGAGAACAGAGAAAAACTTTTTCAAACTTTTGGAAACTTTAGAAAGTTTTCAGAAACTTTTCAGAAACTTTTTAGCAAGTTTTAAAAAAGGAAAGCTGAACTGTTTACGTTATTGTGTATATTCTGAAGTATGTGGTATATGTTTTTCTTATGAAAAGCACCAATGACAAAGTGGTAAAGCAGTTACAAGTACTTATCCCACCGCTGCACCACCAATGTAGGAGGCTGGCCTGGCTAATAATAGGTACCTTGTGGTACTTACACCTTGTGCTAGGTCCAGTTATCCATTATTAGTAGATTAGAGGTGTTCTAGCAGCTTAGGCTGATAGAGGTAGCTATAGCAGAGCAGCTTAGGCTAAACTAGGAGACATGCAAAGCTCCTACTATACCACTTATATCATATAGCACTATATCACAAGAATCGCACACTCAGAGTTACTAAAAATAAAGGTACTTTATTTTAGTGACAATGTGCCAAAAATATCTCAGAGGATATACTCCCTTGGGAGGTAAGTAAAATGCACAAAATGTACACACAAACCAAAGTCAGGTAAGTAAACAGATAGAAAAGTAGTCTTAACACTGTAGAACACAATAGAATGTAATAGGAGACAATAGGCCTAGGGGCAACACAAACCGTATACTCCAAAAGTGGAATGCGAACCGCAAACGGACCCCAGGCATAGTGTAGTGTGTAGAGGGTCGCTGGGAGTGTAAGAAAACACTAAGGGTGTCCAAGATACCCCACCCCAAGACCCTGAAAAGTAGGAGTAAATTTACCCTACTACGCTATAAAGACAGTGAAGTCGAAATAGGGATTCTGCAAAGACAACAACGGACTGCAAAGCACGGAAGACGGATTCCTGGACCTGAAGACCTGTAAACCAAGTATAAGAGTCACGCAAGTGTCCGGGTGTAGGAGGCTGGACTGGCTTGTAGTGAGTACCAAGGGGTACTTACACCTTGCACCAGGCCCAGGTATCCCTTATTAGTGTATAGGGTGTCTAGCAGCTTAGGCTGATAGATAATGGTAGCTTAGCAGAGCAGCTTAGGCTGACCTAGGAGACGAGTGAAGCTCCTACAGTACCACTAGTGTCATATGCACAATATCATAAGAAAACACAATACACAGATATACTAAAAATAAAGGTACTTTATTTTGATGACAATATGCCAAAGTATCTCAGTGAGTACCCTCAGTATGAGGATAGCAAATATACACAAGATATATGTACACAATACCAAAAATATGCAGTATAGTATTAGAAAACAGTGCAAACAATGTATAGTTACAATAGGATGCAATGGGGACACATAGGGATAGGGGCAACACAAACCATATACTCCAAAAGTGGAATGCGAACCACGTATGGACCCCAAACCTATGTGACCTTGTAGAGGGTCGCTGGGACTGTAAGAAAACAGTGAGGGTTAGAAAAATAGCCCACCCCAAGACCCTGAAAAGTGAGTGCAAAGTGCACTAAAGTTCCTCAAAGAGCACAGAAGTCGTGATAGGGGAATTCTGCAGGAAAGACCAAAACCAGCAATGCAACAACGATGGATTTCCAGACGAGGGTACCTGTGGAACAAGGGGACCAAGTCCAAAAGTCACGACCAAGTCGAGAGTGGGCAGATGCCCAGGAAATGCCAGCTGTGGGTGCAAAGAAGCTGCTACTAGGCAGTAGAAGCTGAGGATTCTGCAGGAACAACAAGGGCTAGAAACTTCCCCTTTGGAGGATGGATGTCCCACGCCGTGGAGAGTCGTGCAGAAGTGTTTTCCTGAAGAAAGACCACAAACAAGCCTTCCTAGCTGCAAGTCATGCGATTAGGGTTTTTGGATGCTGCTGTGGCCCAGGAGGGACCAGGATGTCGCCAATTACGTCAGGGGACAGAGGGGGCACCCAGCAAGACAAGAAGCCCTGTCAGAAGCAGGCAGCACCCGCAGAAGTGCCGGAACAGGCACTACAAAGTGGAGTGACATGGTGCTCACCTGAAGTTGCACAAAGGAGTCCCATGCCACCGGAGGACAACTCAGGAGGTCGTGCAATGCCGGTTAGAGTGCCGTGGATCCAGGCTTGGCTGTGCACAAAGGATTCCCTCGGAAAGTGCACAGGAGCCAGAGTAGCTGCAAAAGACGCGGTTCCCAGCAATGCAGTCTGGCGTGGGGAGGCAAGGACTTACCTCCACCAAACTTGGACTGAAGAGTCACTGGACTGTGGGAGTCACTTGGACAGAGTTGCTGAATTCAAGGGACCTCGCTCGTCGTGCTGAGAGGAGACCCAGGGGACTGGTGATGCAGTTCTTTGGTGCCTGCGGTTGCAGGGGGACGATTCCGTTGACCCACAGGAGATTTCTTCGGAGCTTCTAGTGCAGAGAGGAGGCAGACTACCCCCACAGCATGCACCACCAGGAAAACAGTTGAGAAGGCGGCAGGATCAGCGTTACAGAGTTGCAGTAGTCGTCTTCGCTACTTTGTTGCAGTTTTGCAGGCTTCCAGCGCGGTCAGCAGTCGATTCCTTGGCAGAAGGTGAAGAGAGAGATGCAGAGGAACTCTGATGAGCTCTTGCATTCGTTATCTAAGGAAATCCCCAAAGCAGAGACCCTAAATAGCCAGAAAAGAGGGTTTGGCTACTTAGGAGAGATAGGCTAGCAACACCTGAAGGAGCCTATCAGAAGGAGTCTCTGACGTCACCTGCTGGCTCTGGCCACTCAGAGCAGTCCAGTGTGCCAGCAGCACCTCTGTTTCCAAGATGGCAGAGGTCTGGAGCACACTGGAGGAGCTCTGTGCACCTCCAAGGGGAGGTGCAGGTCAGGGGAGTGGTCACTCCCCTTTCCTTTGTCCAGTTTCGCGCCAGAGCAGGGCTGAGGGGTCCCTGAACCGGTGTAGACTGGCTTATGCAGAAATGGGCACCATGTGTGCCTATGAAAGCATTTCCAGAGGCTGGGGGAGGCTACTCCTCCCCTGCCTTAACACCATTTTCCAAAGGGAGAGGGTGTAACACCCTCTCTCTGAGGAAGTCCTTTGTTCTGCCTTCCTGGGCCAAGCCTGGCTGGACCCCAGGAGGGCAGAAACCTGTCTGAGGGGTTGGCAGCAGCAGCAGCTGCAGTGAAACCCCTGAAAAGGCAGTTTGGCAGTACCCGGGTCTGTGCTACAGACCCGTGGGATCATGGGATTGTGCCAACAATGCCAGGATGGCATAGAGGGGGCAATTCCATGATCTTAGACATGTTACATGACCATATTCGGAGTTACCATTGTGAAGCTACACATAGGTAGTGACCTATATGTAGTGCACGCGTGTAATGGTGTCCCCGTACTCACAAAGTCCGGGGAATTGGCCCTGAACAATGTGGGGGCACCTTGGCTAGTGCCAGGGTGCCCACACACTAAGTAACTTAGCACCCAACCTTTACCAGGTAAAGGTTAGACACATAGGTGACTTATAAGTTACTTAAGTGCAGTGTAAAATGGCTGTGAAATAACGTGGACGTTATTTCACTCAGGCTGCAGTGGCAGGCCTGTGTAAGAATTGTCAGAGCTCCCTATGGGTGGCAAAAGAAATGCTGCAGCCCATAGGGATCTCCTGGAACCCCAATACCCTGGGTACCTCAGTACCATATACTAGGGGATTATAAGGGTGTTCCAGTATGCCAATGTAAATTGGTAAAATTGGTCACTAGCCTGTTAGTGACAATTTGAAAGAAATGAGAGAGCATAACCACTGAGGTTCTGATTAGCAGAGCCTCAGTGAGACAGTTAGGCATAACACAGGTAACACATACAGGGCACACTTATGAGCACTGGGGCCCTGGCTGGCAGGGTCCCAGTGACACATACAACTAAAACAACATATATACAGTGAAATATCGGGGTAACATGCCAGGCAAGATGGTACTTTCCTACACAACCTCCCCCCCCAAACGAAGGACAATAAAACTAGCCATGACCTGATGAGTCTTCATTGTCTAAGTGGAAATATCTGGAGAGTCCATCTGCATTGGAGTGGGTACTCCCAGGTCTATGTTCCACTGTATAGTCCATTCCCTGTAGGGATATAGACCACCTCGACAATTTAGGATTTTCACCTTTCATTTGTTTCAACCAAAGTAGAGGTTTGTGGTCTGTCTGAACAATGAAGTGAGTGCCAAACAGGTATGGCCTCAACTTCTTCAGTGCCCAGACCACAGCAAAGGCCTCCCTCTCTATGGCAGACCAACGCTTTTCTCTAGGGGTCAACCTCCTGCTGATAAAAGCAACAGGTTGATCCTGGCCCTCAGAATTAAGTTGTGATAAGACTGCCCCTACCCCTAATTCAGATGCATCAGTTTGGACAATGAATTTTTTGGAGTAACAGGGTCTTTTCAGGACAGGTGCAGAGCACATGGCCTGCTTCAGCTCCTCAAAAGCTTTCTGACAGCTAGCTGTCCACAATACCTTTTTAGGCATTTTCTTGGAGGTGAGGTAATTAAGAGGGGCTGCAATGGAGCCATAGTTCTTTATGAACCTCCTGTAATACCCAGTGAGGCCTAAGAAGGCTCTCACCTGGGTCTGAGTTCTAGGGGGAACCCAATCTATAATAGTTTGGATTTTCCCCTGAAGTGGTGCAATCTGTTCTCCACCTACCAGGTGTCCCAGATAAACCACCTTCCCCTGCCCTATCTGGCACTTTGAAGCCTTGATAGTGAGGCCTGCCTTTTGCAGGGCCTCCAAAACTTTCCATAGGTGGACCAGGTGATCATCCCAGCTGGAGCTTAAGACAGCTATATCGTCTAGATATGCTGCACTAAAAGCTTCCAGCCCTTGCAGGACTGTATTCACCAACCTTTGAAAAGTGGCAGGTGCATTTTTCAATCCAAAAGGCATTACTGTGAATTGGTAATGGCCTCCAATGGTTGAAAATGCATTTTTTGCTTTTGCATCTTCTGATAATTTGATCTGCCAATACCCTGCAGTCAAGTCAAAAGTGCTTAGATACTTGGCAGATGCCAGTGTATCTATTAGCTCATCTGCCCTGGGTATAGGGTGAGCATCAGTTTTGGTTACTTGGTTGAGACCTCTATAGTCTACACAAAACCGCATTTCCTTCTTTCCATCCTTGGAATGAGGTTTTGGTACAAGTACCACAGGAGAGGCCCATGGACTTTCAGAGTGCTCAACCACTCATAGTTCTGCACTTCTTGTTTTATGCAGTCTCTGATATGGTCAGGCTGCCTATAGATCTTACTTTTGACAGGCAAGCGGTCTCCAGTATCTATAGTGTGCTCACACCAAGAAGTGGTGCCTGGCACAGCAGAGAAGAGTTCAGAAAATTGACCTAGGAGATTTATGCAGTGGTCTTTCTGCTCAGCAGTGAGACAATCTGCCAGTACTACACCTTCCACTAGATCATCTTGTTCTGTGGAAGAGAAAAGATCAGGGAGAGGGTCACTCTCTTCTTTCTGTCCCTCATCTGTTGCCATGAGCAGGGTGAGATCAGCCCTGTCATAGTAGGGTGTCAGGCGATTGACATGGAGTACCCTAAGGGGACTCCTGGCAGTGCCTAAGTCAACTAAGTAGGTGATTTCACCCTTCTTCTCAACAATTGTGTGGGGTCCACTCCATTTATCTTGGAGTGCTCTTGGGGCCACAGGCTCCAGGACCCACACTTTCTGCCCTGGTTGGTACTGAACCAAAACAGCCTTCTGGTCATGCCATTGCTTTTGGAGCTCTTGGCTGGCCTGAAGGTTTTTACTGGCCTTTTTCATGTACTCAGCCATCCTTGATCTGAGGCCAAGTACATAGTCCACTATGTCTTGCTTTGGAGCTTTTAAAGGTTGTTCCCAACCCTCCTTAACAAGTGTTAGAGGACCTCTCACAGGGTGTCCAAATAGGAGTTCAAAGGGGCTGAAGCCCACTCCTTTTTGGGGTACCTCTCTGTAAGCAAAAAGGAGGGAAGGTAATAGGATTTCCCATCTCCTGCTGAGTTTTTCAGGGAGTCCCATAATCATGCCTTTGAGAGTTTTGTTAAATCTCTCCACCAGTCCATTTGTTTGTGGATGATAGGGTGTAGTGAACTTGTATGTAACACCACACTCCTTCCACATGGCCTTTAAGTAAGCAGACATGAAATTGCTTCCTATGTCTGATACCACCTCTTTTGGGAAGTCCACCCTGGAAAAGATTCCCAGGAGGGCCTTTGCCACTGCAGGAGCTGTAGTGGTCCTTAGAGGAATTGCTTCAGGATATCTGGTGGCATGGTCCACTACCACCAAGATAAACCTATTGCCTGAAGCAGTAGGAGGGTCAAGGGGGCCAACTATGTCAACCCCTACCCTTTCAAAGGGAACCCCAACCACACGCATTGGGATAAGGGGTGCCTTTGGAGTGCCACCTGTCTTGCCACTGGCTTGACAGGGTTCACAGGACTTACAAAATTCCTTTGTGTCCTCTGACATTCTAGGCCAATGAAACAAGGGAACAAGCCTGTCCCAAGTTTTCATTTGCCCTAAATGTCCAGCTAAGGGAATGTCATGGGCTAGAGTTAAGAGGAACTTTCGGTACTCCCGAGGAATCACCAATCTCCTGGCAGCTCCAGGTTTTGGATCCCTTGCTTCAGTGTACAAGAGGTTGTCCTCCCAGTAAACTCTGTGAGAGTCACTGACATCCCCATTTGCTTGTTTGACAGCTTGCTGCCTTAGACCCTCTAATGTGGGACAGGTCTGCTGTGCCACACTCAGCTCCTCCCTGGCAGGCCCCCCTTCACCCAAAAGCTCAGCAGTGTCTGCTTCCAGCTCCTCTGGTGTAGGTTCTGCACAGGGTGGAAATTCTTCTTCCTCAGAAGAAGAATCCACTGTAGAGGGAGGGATAGTAGGTAGTGGTTTACTTCTACTAGCCCTAGCTTTAGGGAGCACTTGGTCCATTCTTCCAGGATCCAAGTCACCCTGTCCTTTTTGCTTTTTGGCCTGAGCCCTTGTCAAAGCAGAAATATGCCCTGGAATGCCCAGCATTGCTGCATGGGCCTCCAACTCCACATCTGACCAAGCTGATGTCTCTAAATCATTTTCAAGTAGACAGTCTACAGGTAAATGTGAGGCAACCACAACTTTCTTTGGACCAGTACCCCCCCCCCCAGTTGAGATTTACAACAGCCATGGGGTGGCTAAGTGTGTTGTTGTGAGCATCGGTTACTTGGTACTGGTGACCAAGTAGGTGTTATTCAGGGTGGACCAGTTTCTCTATTACCATTGTAACACTGGCACCTGTGTCCCTGTAGGCCTGAACCTCAACACCATTTATTAGGGGTAGTTGCTTGTACTTATCCATGTTAAGGGGACAAGCAACTAAGGTGGCTAAATCAATAGCCCCCTCAGAGACTAACACAGCCTCTGTGGTCTCCCTAACAAGACCAACCCAAACTAAGTTACCAAAAGTGAGCCCAGCCACTCCCTTGGATTGGCTATTAGTAGGTTTGCTCCCACCACCACTGCTATTAGTAGGGACACTAGGTGTAGCAGCAGGGGTTGTAGTGGTAGGAGGCTTGGTGCTTTTCTTTGGACAACTGGGATCTGTTGGCCAATGGCCTTTTATTTTACATAAATAGCACCATGGTTTCTTTTCTTTGTTTTGATTTGAAGAGGATTTGGACCCACCACCCCCACCAGAGTGTTTTTGTGGGCCTGATGAAGACTCATTTTTAGATTTGTCCCCACCCTTGTCAGAAGACTTACCATCCTTCTTCTTGCCATCTTTGTCACCCCCTGTATGAACTTTTCTGTTCACCCTTGTTCTGACCCATTTGTCTGCCTTCTTTCCCAATTCTTGGGGAGAGGTCAGATCGGAGTCCACCAGGTACTGGTGCAACAAATCAGACACACAGTTATTAAGTATATGCTCTCTCAGGATTACGTTATACAGGCTTTCATAATCAGTAACTTTACTGCCAAGTAACCACCCCTCCAAGGCCTTCACTGAATGGTCAACAAAGTCTACCCAGTCTTGTGAAGTCTCCTTTTTGGTTTCTCTGAACTTCATCCTGTACTGTTCAGTGGTTAAGCCATAACCATCTAGGAGTGCATTCTTAAGAACTGCAAAATTATTGGCATCACTTTCTTTCACAGTAAGGAGCCTATTGCTACCCTTTCCACTAAATGATAGCCATAGATAGCAGCCCACTGCCTTTGAGGGACATCCTGTACAACACAGGCCCTCTCAAGTGCAGCAAACCACTTGTTAATGTCATCCCCCTCCTTATAAGGGGGAACTATCTTGTGCAGATTCCTAGAATCATGCTCTTTTGCAGGATGACTATGGGGAATACTGCTGCTGCCACCATGGGTTTCTAAACCCAATTTCTGTCTTTCTCCTTCCACTTCTAAGGACTGTCTATCCAAATCCAGCTGTTGCTTTTTGAGCTTCAGTCTGGTTTGTTCCACTCTCAATCTATTGAGCTCCCTTTCTAACACTCTGTCATCAAGGTGGGTGGGTGGGACATGCCTTGAAACAGAAGTATGGTGAGAATGAACAGAAGGAGACCTGTCCCTAACAGATGGCACCCTAACAGCTTGGCTAACAGAAACATCACTTCTACTATGATGAGAAGGAATACTCTGACTGTGATGTGAGACAATACTATCAGTATGGTGTGACTCTACATCAGTACCAGCTATGCTAGGTTGTCTGATAATGGGCAGGCTAGGAAGTTTCTTCTCTAAATCTTTTGCTAGGGGTGCCCCAGGGTCAGATTGGGAACCATCAGCTAATTTCTCAACAGAAGTGGAACCTCTGGCCTTATCCTGTTCAACAAGCATATTAACCAACAGTTCTCTAGAGGGATTCTTCCTTACACTTAAACCTCTTTCTATGCAGAGACTCCTTGCCCCTTTCCAGCTAAGGTGAAAGTTTGGACAGATCAACAGTTTGGCCTGTGCCAGACATTTTAGAAAGTGTTTAAGGGATAGAAAAAGTGAGAAAAAAAGTTTTTCAGAACTTTTGGAAAGACAGAAAAAAACTTTTAAAACTTTTTAAGAACTTTTTAGAAAGTTTAGAGGTACTTTTCAGCACTTTAGAAAAGAGGTGAGAAAAGAAAAGAAAAGCTTTTCGATTAGGTGTACATACACTGAACTTGTTTTGTATATTTTTCTCTTATGAAAAGTACAATGACAAAAGTGGTAAGTAGTTACAAAGTACTTATCCCACCGCTGCACAACCAATGTAGGAGGCTGGACTGGCTTGTAGTGAGTACCAAGGGGTACTTACACCTTGCACCAGGCCCAGGTATCCCTTATTAGTGTATAGGGTGTCTAGCAGCTTAGGCTGATAGATAATGGTAGCTTAGCAGAGCAGCTTAGGCTGACCTAGGAGACGAGTGAAGCTCCTACAGTACCACTAGTGTCATATGCACAATATCATAAGAAAACACAATACACAGATATACTAAAAATAAAGGTACTTTATTTTTATGACAATATGCCAAAGTATCTCAGTGAGTACCCTCAGTATGAGGATAGCAAATATACACAAGATATATGTACACAATACCAAAAATATGCAGTATAGTATTAGAAACCAGTGCAAACAATGTATAGTTACAATAGGATGCAATGGGGACACATAGGGATAGGGGCAACACAAACCATATACTCCAAAAGTGGAATGCGAACCACGTATGGACCCCAAACCTATGTGACCTTGTAGAGGGTCGCTAGGACTGTAAGAAAACAGTGAGGGTTAGAAAAATAGCCCACCCCAAGACCCTGAAAAGTGAGTGCAAAGTGCACTAAAGTTCCCCAAAGAGCACAGAAGTCGTGATAGGGGAATTCTGCAGGAAAGACCAAAACCAGCAATGCAACAACGATGGATTTCCAGACGAGGGTACCTGTGGAACAAGGGGACCAAGTCCAAAAGTCACGACCAAGTCGAGAGTGGGCAGATGCCCAGGAAATGCCAGCTGTGGGTGCAAAGAGGCTGCTACTAGGCAGTAGAAGCTGAGGATTCTGCAGGAACGACAAGGGCTAGAAACTTCCCCTTTGGTGGATGGATGACCCACGCCGTGGAGAGTCGTGCAGAAGTGTTTTCCTGAAGAAAGACTGTAAACAAGCCTTGCTAGCTGCAAGTTGTGTGATTAGGGTTTTTGGATGCTGCTGTGACCCAGGAGGGACCAGGATGTCGCCAATTGCGTCAGGGGACAGAGGGGGCACCCAGGAAGACAAGGAGCCCTGTCAGAAGCAGGCAGCACCCGCAGAAGTGCCAGAACAAGCACTACAAAATGGAGTGACATGTTGCTCACCCGAAGTTGCACAAAGGAGTCCCACGCCACCGGAGGACAACTCAGGAGGTCGTGCAATGCAGGTTAGAGTGCCGTGGACCCAGGCTTGGATGTGCAGAAAGGATTCCCTCGGAAAGTGCACAGGAGCCGGAGTAGCTGCAAAAGACGCAGTTCCCAGCAATGCAGTCTGGCGTGGGGAGGCAAGGACTTACCTCCACCAAATTTGGACTGAAGAGTCACTGGACTGTGGGAGTCACTTGGACAGAGTTGCTGGATTCAAGGGACCTCGCTCGTCGTGCTGAGAGGAGACCCAGGGGACCGGTAATGCAGTTCTTTGGTGCCTGCGGTTGCAGGGGGACGATTCCGTCGACCCACGGGAGATTTCTTCGGAGCTTCTAGTGCAGAGAGGAGGCAGACTACCCCCACAGCATGCACCACCAGGAAAACAGTCAAGAAGGCAGCAGGATCAGCGTTACAGAGTTGCAGTAGTCGTCTTCGCTACTTTGTTGCAGTTTTGCAGGCTTCCAGAGCGGTCACCAGTCGATTCCTTGGCAGAAGGTGAAGAGAGAGATGCAGAGGAACTCTGATGAGCTCTTGCATTCGTTATCTAAGGAAATCCCCAAAGCAGAGACCCTAAATAGCCAGAAAAGAGGGTTTGGCTACTTAGGAGAGAAGATAGGCTAGCAACACATGAAGGAGCCTATCAGAAGGAGTCTCTGACGTCACCTGCTGGCTCTGGCCACTCAGAGCAGTCCAGTGTGCCAGCAGCACCTCTGTTTCCAAGATGGCAGAGGTCTGGAGCACACTAGAGGAGCTCTGGGCACCTCCCAGGGGAGGTGCAGGTCAGGGGAGTGGTCACTCCCCTTTCCTTTGTCCAGTTTCACGCCAGAGCAGGGCTGAGGGGTCCCTGAACCGGTGTAGACTGGCTTATGCAGAAATGGGCACCATGTGTGCCCATGAAAGCATTTTCAGAGGCTGGGGGAGGCTACTCCTCCCCTGCCTTAACACCATTTTCCAAAGGGAGAGGGTGTAACACCCTCTCTCTGAGGAAGTCCTTTGTTCTGCCTTACTGAGCCAAGCCTGGCTGGACCCCAGGAGGGCAGAAACCTGTCTGAGGGGTTGGCAGCAGCAGCAGCTGCAGTGAAACCCCTGAAAAGACAGTTTGGCAGTACCCGGGTCTGTGCTACAGACCCGTGGGATCATGGGATTGTGCCAACAATGCCAGGATGGCATAGAGGGGGCAATTCCATGATCTTAGACATGTTACATGGCCATATTCGGAGTTACCATTGTGAAGCTACACATAGGTAGTGACCTATATGTAGTGCACGCATGTAATGGTGTCCCCGTACTCACAAAGTCCGGGGAATTGGCCCTGAACAATGTGGGGGCACCTTGGCTAGTGCCACGGTGCCCACACACTAAGTAACTTAGCACCCAACCTTTACCAGGTAAAGGTTAGACATATAGGTGACTTATAAGTTACTTAAGTACAGTGTAAAATGGCTGTGAAATAACGTGGACGTTATTTCACTCAGGCTGCAGTGGCAGGCCTGTGTAAGAATTGTCAGAGCTCCCTATGGGTGGCAAAAGAAATGCTGCAGCCCATAGGGATCTCCTGGAACCCCAATACCCTGGGTACCTCAGTAGCATATACTAGGGGATTATAAGGATGTTCCAGTATGCCAATGTAAATTGGTAAAATTGGTCACTAGCCTGTTAGTGACAATTTGAAAGAAATGAGAGAGCATAACCACTGAGGTTCTGATTAGCAGAGCCTCAGTGAGTCAGTTAACACAGGTAACACATACAGGGCACACTTATGAGCACTGGGGCCCTGGCTGGCAGGGTCCCAGTGACACATACAACTAAAACAACATATATACAGTGAAATATGGGGGTAACATGCCAGACAAGATGGTACTTTCCAGGACCCCACTAAACCCTGGATGAAGGTGCAAAAGGTCTGCCTCTGGGTGGAGGAAGCCAATGATTCTGCAAAAACGGAAGGTGCCAGGAACTTCTCCTTTGGTCAGATGATTTCGCATGGCGTGCTGGAGGATGCAGAGTTGTTTCCACATTAAAGACCACAAACAAGCCTTGCTAGCTGCAAGAGTCGCGGTTGAAGGTTTTGAGTGCTACCAGGACCCAGGAAGGACCAGGAGGTCGTCCCTTGGAGGAGGAGACAGAGGGGACACTCAGCAAAACGGAGAGCCCACGCAGAAGCAGGCAGCACACGCAGAAGCACATGAACAGGCATTCAGAAGATCTGAACACGACGGTCAACTCAGCACAACAAAACGGGGTCCCACGAAGTCGAAGTCCAACTCAGCGAGTTGGGCAATGCAGGGTGGAGTGCTGGGGACCTGGGCTAGGCTGTACACAGAGGAAGTCTTGCAAAAGTGCACAGTGCCCTAGAAGCTGCAGTGCACGCAGTACACAGGATTACTGTCTGGCGTCGGGAGGCAAGGACTTACCTCCACAAACTTTGGACAGAAGGGCCACTGGACTGTCGCGGACACTTGGATCCAGCTCCTGTGTTCCAGGGACCACACTCATCAAGATAAGAGGGGACCCAGAGAACCGGTGATGCAGAAGTTTGGTGCTTGCATTAGCACGGGGAAGATTCCGTTGACCCACGGGAGATTTCTTCTTGCCTTCCAGTGCAGGGAGAAGGCAGACATCCCTCCGAGCATGCACCACCAGGAAACAGTTGAGAAAGCCGGCAGGATGAGGCACTAAAATGTTGCTGGTAGTCTTCTTGCTACTTTCTTGCGGTTTTGCAGGAGTCCTGGAGCAGTCAGTGGTCGATCCTTGCCAGAAGTTGAAGAGGGAAGTGCAGAGGAACTCTGGTGAGCTCTTGCATTCGTTATCTGATGAGAAACCCACAGGAGAGACCCTAAATAGCCCTCAGAGGAGGATTGGCTACAGAGAGAGGTAAGCACCTATCAGGAGGGGGCTCTAACATCACCTGCTGGCACTGGCCACTCAGAGGTCTCCATTGTGCCCTCACACCTCTACATCCAAGATGGCAGAGGTCCGGGACACACTGGAGGAGCTCTGGGCACCTCCCTTTGGGAGGTGCTGGTCAGGGGAGTGGTCACTCCCCTTTCCTTTGTCCAGTTTCGCACCAGAGCAGGGCTGGGGGGAATCCTGAAGTGGTGTAGACTGGCTTATGCAAGGAGGGCACCATCTGTACCCTTCAAAGCATTTCCAGAGGGCAGGAGAGGTTACTCCTCTCAGGCCATTAACAACTATTTCCAAAAGGAGAGGGTGTAACACCCCCTCTCAGAGGAAATCCTTTGTGCTGCCTTCCTGGGACTAGACTGCCCAGGCCCCAGAGGGGCAGAAACCTGTGTGAGGGTTGGCAGCAGTGGTAGCTGCAGAGAAAACCCCAGAGAGTTAGTTTTGCAGTACCCAGGCTCTATGCTGAAGCCCCGGGGGATGCATGGAATTGTCCTCCCAATACAAACTGATATTGGGGTGACAATTCCATGATCCTATACATGTTACATGGACATGTTCGGAGTTACCATTGTGACGCTACATATTGGTATTGACCTATATGCAGTGCACGCGTGTAATGGTGTCCCCGCACTCACAAAGTCTGGGGAAATTGCCCTGAACAATGTGGGGGCACCTTGGCTAGTGCCAGGGTGCACGCACACTTAATAACTTTGCACCTAACCTTCACTAAGTGAGGGTTATACATGTAGGTGACTTATAAGTTACTTAAGTGCAGTGAAAAATGGCTGTAAAATAAAGTGGATGTTATTTCACTCAGGCTGCTGTGGCAGTCCTGTGTAAGAATTGTGTGAGCTCCCTATGGGTGGCAAAAGAAATGCTGCAGACCATAGGGATCTCCATGGAACCCCAATACCCTGTGTACCTAGGTACCATATACTAGGGAATTAAAAGGGTGCTCCAGTGTGCCAATCAGAATTGGTAAAATTAGTCAATAGCCTGCAGTGACAATTTTAAAAGCAGAGAGAAATGTTAGAAATGTTTGCTGAGGGATCAGTCAAACTCTAAATAAAGCGCCAATGCCCTAAACCTGCAGTGTTGTGTACCCTGAGTTGATTTTAAATCAATATTGTCTTTGCAATATTCATAACCATTGAGTGTCAATTGGGAAATAAAGGAGTCACAATAAATCAACTTAATTTGTGTCAGTATGCTTTTCTTTGCTAGGGTGGGCATAAGCCTATAATTAAATGAAACTGGGTCTGTGGGGACATGACCAGAAAAAAAAGGGAACTTTTTCAAATACTGTTGGAACTCCCAACAGGTGGCGTTAGACAGTGTTCCTACTGTGTATAGTTAAACACAGAACATGGAATACTCACTCTGTGTTACAAGTGATATGCATAGTGATGGTAACAAAACATGTCTCCATAATTTGCAGGATTCAAATACAAATCCTCATTATTAAATAGTGTGTAAGATTCTAATTCAGATACCATATTTGAAACAGTTGCAACATTCCACTCATCAGAGATGGAACCTGGGGTGACTAAATCATCCATAGTAATCCTAAAGACATAAGCAATTTGCAAAGTTTCAGTGGGCCCAAAAATGGCATAGGGGACCTTATTCCAAACAACTCCCTTATGGACCGGAAATGCAAAAATATTCACAAGGGACAGGTCTCTTAGAAACTTATGGGAGGAAGAATGGGGCTTAAGTATTTCAGCTACCAGTTCTGGAGAAGACGTATCTGGGAGACAGTGAACATTCAGCAGCAGGAAAGAAACCATAACTAATCTAATCCAGATGAAGAAAAAAAACAACAAAAGAAAAATCCAAAGATTAGACCATGGAGGAAGCAGGTATGTCTTTTTCAATCAAAATAACAGTGCAAAGTATTTGAAGAGAAATCATCAATGTCATCAAAATAACCGGAGGCACTCTGTGCAAAAACAGGAACCTGCTGAGGCAAAGGAGACCAAGTAGGTACCTCCAATGGAAGTTGATGATAAACAATTTAATTGCCAGGAGAATCAGTAGAAAACTGTAAACTCACACCAGAAATTGATCCTATGTTGCTAGAAGCAATAACCACCTAGAAAGTTCAGCATGAGAAGTCCCCCGGTAAGTAGTAAGATTATGACTGTGCAATGCATGTAGGGGGATCTCTTGCATGGTAGGGAGAGAATTTAAAGAACTACCCAGCTAACCTCATGGCCTACTGTGAAGAACAGGCCATATGATATAACTTGATCAAATCAATGGAAATGTGTAGTTTCTGCTTACAACTAGCAAGCAGTGGCAAAGTCACAATTTGAGTACCTTGAACAGCAAGGATAGGCACCAGACCTCAGTAGGACAAGCACAACTTTATCATTTGCAATCTTCTTCCAGACTAGATCCCCAACTTTAGGAATCCAGGTAGAAGTCACTGGTTGCTCTTTCACTTTGTCAGTGCCAGAATGTTTAAAATTAATGTTCGAGCTCCCATCCGGGAAGTCTTGTAATTCCTGTAAGACAGTGAAACATTTATAGATATAAAAGGACACTTCTGCCGCCACTGTGCCAGGGTTATCCAGATCTGGAAGATACATTTGTACCCCAAAAGGACCTCATATGGGTTCTGACCACCAAAAGATCTTCTAGACACATGATGTAAAGCTCTCCGGACTCGATACAGGTGACGAGTCCAACTACGACCTGATCTTAGTACTCTAGCGGTAAAGGACTGCTTTAAGTCACAGTTCTTCTGTTTGACTATTGATTTTCCCTGAGGATGATGGGGGGGCAACACCCAGGGAGGGTTCCCATGGTATACAGGTAAGCGTTAGGGGCAAAGGCCAGTCCCTGGTCCAAGTGTAGTGCTTCAACTGAATATGATAAAGACCTGCAAATCTTTAAGAACAGTTTGAGCATCATTCAGACACTGTGGCCACACCCATAGAAATGTAGAACATGAATTGACAGCCAATAAAGTAGATTTAAAATGACCATCCATGGAGTGGTGCACATTGATCTAAATAGATACATTGTAGTGGCTTATTTGAGACTAGAAGGGTTGTCCGCAATGGGCGTGCAATGGTAGAACTTTTAATTTATTGACTGTAGGAGAGTACCATCTTGCCTGGCATGTTACCCCCATTTTAACTTGTGTGCCAGTTTGTATTTGCCTATCTCACTGGGATCCTGCTAACCAGGATCCCAGTGCTCGTAGCTGTGGCCTGAATCTGTTCACTGTGTGGTGCCTGCAGTGACAATTTTAAAAGCAGAGAGAGCATAAACACTGAGGTTCTGGTTAGCAGGTCCTCAGTGATAAAGTTAGGCACCACACAGGGAACACATATACGCCACAAACTTATGAGCAGTGGGGTCCTGGCTAGCAGGATCCCAGTGACACATATCAAACACACTGACAACATAGGGTTTCCACTATGAGCACTGGGGCCCTGGCTAGCAGGATCCCAGTGAGACAGTAAAAACACCCTGACACGTACTCACAAACAGGCCAAAAGTGGGGGTAACAAGGCTAGAAAGAGGCTGCATTCCTACAAGTGGTCCTTCTGTCCAAATTTGGTGGAGGTAAGTCCTTGCCTCCCCACGCCAGACAGTAATTCTGTGTACTGCGTGATCTGCAGCTGCTAGGGCTTCTGTGCACTTTTGCAAGACTTCCTTCATGCACAGCACAGCCCAGGTCCCCAGCACTCTGTCTTGCGTTGCCCAACTCGCTGAGTTGACCTCCGTTCGTGGGACGCTCTTTTGTTGTGCTGAGACAACCGCCATGCTCAGATTTCTTGAATGCCTGTTCAGGTACTTCTGCGGGTGCTGCCTGCTTCTGCGTGGGCTTTCTCTGTTGCTGAGCGCCCCCTCTGTCTTCTCCTCCAAGGGCGACCTCTTGGCCCTTCCTGGGCCCTGGCAGCACCCAAAAACTTCAACCGCAACTTTTGCAGCTAGTCTGGGACACACTGGAGGAGCTCTGGGCACCTCCCCTGGGAGGTACTTGCCATGGGAGAGGTCACTCCCCTTTCCTTTGTCCAGTTTCAAGCCAGAGCAAGGCTGGGGGATCCCTGAACCGGTGTGGACTGGCTTATGCAGAGATGGGCACCATCTGTGCCATAAAAGCATTTCCAGAGCCTGGGGGAGGCTACTCCTCTCCTCCCCAGCCCTTCACACCTATTTCTAAAGGGAGAGGGTGTAACACCCTCGCTCAGAGGAAATCCTTTGTTCTGCCTTCCTGGGCCAGGGCTGCCTGGACCCCAGGAGGTCAGAATCCTGTCTGAGGGGTTGGCAGCAGCAGCAACTGCAGTGGAAACCCCAGAAAGGCAGTTTGGCAGCACCCGGGGGATCATGGAATTGTCCCCCCAATACCAGAATGTTAGTGACCTATGTATAGTGCACGCGTGTAATGGTGTCCCCGCACTCACAAAGTGCGGGGAATTTGCCCTGAACGATGTGGAGGCACCTTGGCTAGTGCCAGGGTGCCCACAAACTAAGGCCCTCATTCCGACCCTGGCGGTCATAGACCGCCAGGGTCGCGAATGACGGAAGCACTGCCAACAGGCTGGCGGTGCTTCATTCGTCATTCCGACCGCGGCGGTACAGCCGCGGTCGCCCAGCCGGGTCCGGCGGTTTCCCGCCGGATTTCCCCCGGCTGGGAGAATCCTCCAGGGCAGCGCTGCAAGCAGCGCTGCCTTGGGGATTGTGACCCCCTTCCCGCCAGCCTGTTTCTGGCGGTTTTCACCGCCAGGAAGAGGCTGGCAGGAACGGGTGTCCTGGGGCCCCTGGGGGCCCCTGCACTGCCCATGCCACTGGCATGGGCAGTGCAGGGGTCTCCTAACAGGGCCCCAGCCTGCTTTTCACTGTCTGCCTAGCAGACAGTGAAAAGCGTGACGGGTGCAACTGCACCCGTCGCACACCTGCAACACCGCCGGTTCCATTTGGAGCCAGATTCAGTGTTGCAGGCCCCCTTCCCGCTGGGCTGGTGGGCGCTAACATTGTTAGCGCCCGCCGGCCCAACGGGTAGGTCGCAATGGCTGCCGCGGTCTTTTGACCGCAGAGCGGCCAAATGGCGGTTTCCCGCCAGGCGGGCGGCGACCGCCGCCCGCCGGGGTCAGAATGACCCCCTAAGTAACTTGGCACCCAACCTTCACCAGGTGAAGGTTTGACATATAGGTGACTTATGTGCAGTGAAAATAGCTGTGAAATAACATAGACGTTATTTCACTCAGGTTGCAGTGGCAGGCCTGTGTAAGAGTTGCCTGAGCTCCCTATGGGTGGCAAAAGAAATGCTGCAGCCCATAGGGATCTCCTGGAACCCCAAAACCCTGGGTACCTAATTACCATATTCAAGGGAATTATATGGGTGTACCAGTGTGCCAATCAGAATTGGCAAAATGAGTCACTAGCCTTCAGTGACAAATTTAGAAAGCAGAGAGAGCATAAACACTGAGGTTCTGGTTAGCAGAGCCTCAGTGATACAGTTAGGCACCACACAAGGAACACATATAGGCCACAAACGTATGAGCACTGTGGTCCTGGCTAGCAGGATCCCAGTGACACATAACAAACACACTGACAACATAGGGTTTTCACTATGAGCACTGGGCCCTGGCTAGCAGGATCCCAGTGAGACAGTGAAAACACCCTGGCATATACTCACAAACAGGCCAAAAGTGGGGGTAACAAGGCTAGAAAGAGGCTACCTTCTTACACACACCAGTATGGGCAGATGCTAATTTTTCTTGTGCAGTAATTATTAATTCTAATCTGCTGTCCTGGTTGGGAATCACTCAATCACCCATCGTGGGAATGCGGGCAAAAGTAATATTTTTTGGCTGTCAACAGATGGGCGTATTTTTTTGGAAACATTTTTGATAGAGACATGCTACTAAGTGAAGCAGTGACCACAGATCATTAATTCTTTTAAGGGAAAGAGTAATGATGACTACTACAACAGACTGAACAGCCGCTTTTGTAGCTTCATCAGCCAATGAATTCTCTACAGTGTGTACACCAACACACTGATGACTCAATGTTTGGATGACATGAGCCCATGGCAAAGCATCTTTAAGAGCTGCTCCTTTTTCCTAAAGCAGCTTATGCTTAATAGTGTTACCTTTTGTGTTTCTGAAACCATTCAAGCACCAATAATGTAATAATAATAATGTTCTGGATGCAGTATTAGGAATCACACATTATACATGTCAGGAATTGTGGATCTGTATTCTGCAGTGCCAGAAACAAAGCTTTCAATTCAGACAGTTGACCGGTACAATCACCCAAAGTTTCTACATATGTTTTTGGTACCTGAAATTCTCCACCTTCCATGACACCCTTCACTGCAGCACATGCTACAAAGTACTTATGTTTAATACCAACTGCAGGTTGAGCTGAACCATCAGTATATATATGTAATCCTAGCGATCTACAGGCAAAATTTCATTTGACATGAAATATACTTGTTCAAACTGGAGAAAATGATGTGCTCTCAATGGAGGGTTGTGAGAAAGTAGCCTCTTTCTGGCATGGTTACCCCCACTTGTGTCCTGTTTGTGAGTGTGTGTCAGTGTGTTTTTACTGTCTCACTGGGATCCTGCTAGCCAGGACCCAAGTGCTCATTATTAAAACCCTATTTGTCAGTGTGTTTTGCCTGTCTCATTGGGATCCTGCTAGCCAGGACCCCAGTGCTCATAGTTTGTGGCCTATGTGTGTGTTGTCACATGCTTAACTGTGTCACTGAAGTTCTGCTAACCAGAACTCCAGTGCTTATGCTCTCTCTACTTCCAAATTAGTCACTATAGTTTAGTGACTTCATATTACAATTCCATTTGGCACACTGGACCCTCCTAATATATGGTACCTAGGTACCCAAGGCATTGGGGTTCCAGGAGATCCTCATGGGCTACAGCATTTCTTTTGCCACCCATAAGGAGCTCAGGCAAACATTTCTTCAGGACTGCCATTGCAGCCTGAGTGAAATAGTACACACACACTATTTCACAACCATTTTCACTGCACTTAAGTAACTTATAAGTCACCTATATGTCTAACCTTCATTTACTGAAGACTAGGTGCCAAGTTACTAAGTGTGAGGGTACCCTGACATTAGCAAAGGTGCCCCCACACTGTTCAGAGCAAATTCCCTGGACTTCATGAGTGTGGGAATACCATTACATGAGTGCACTTCATAAAGGTCAATACCTATATCTAGCTTCATAATGGTAACTCCAAATATGGCCATGTGAGGTGTCTAAGATCATGGAATTGTCCCCCATTCCAAATCCGGTATTGGGGGCCAATCCCATGCATCCTAGGGGCTCCACCATGGACTCCCAGTACTGCCAAACAAACTCTCTGAGGTTTCCACTGTAGCCCTAGCTGCTGCCACCTCACAGACAGGATACTGCCCTCTTAGGGTCTGAGCAGCTCTGTCCCAGGAAGGCAGAAGAAAGCATTTCCTGTGGGAGGAGAGGTGTTACACTCTTTCCCTTTGGTAATAGGTGTTACAGGCTTGTGAGGGGTAGCATCCAAGAGCCCCCAGAAATGCTATCAAGGGCACAGATGGTGCCCTCTTTGCATAAGCCATTCTACACCGGTTTAGGGACCCCCAGTCCCTGTTCTGGTGCAAAACTGGATAAAGGAAATTGGAGTGGCCACTTCCCTGTCCATCATCACCCCAGGGGTGGTGCCCAGAGCTGCTCCCTGGCATTAGCCATCTTGAATTCCAAGATGTGGGGACACTCTGGAGACTTCTGAGTGGCCAGTGCCAGCAGGTGACGTCAGAGACCCCTCCTGACTAGGTGCATACCTGGGTAGGTAGCCAATTCCCTCTCAGGGCTATTTAGCATCTCTCCTCTGGGTTTTTCCTCAGATTCAGCTTGCAAGCCTCCTCCAGGAATCCTCTGCATGCTCTGCATCAGCTTCTGCCCGTGAGATCAACTGCAGACTGCTCCAGGAACCACTGTAACTGCAACAAAGTATCCAGGACGACTCCTGTGATCTGTAAGTTCAGCTCCAGCCAGCATTTGCAACAGTTTCCAAGGTGCGCATGCTCTGAGGTCTCCCTGTCTTCACCCTGCACCAGAAGAACCGACGAAATCTCCCGTGGAGTGACAGAGTCACTTCCCTGCTTCTGCAGGCACCCTTCTGCGACGACAAACGGTTCTCTGGGATTCCTCTCCTGATGATGAGCATGCTCCCTGAAACACAGGTGGCGGACCAACACGACCCAGACTGTCCTAAGGTCCAGGTGTCCATCTTTGGTGGAGGTCAGAGCTTGCCTTCCCGGTTTGCGACAGTATCCCTGTGCACCATGTCATTTCCAGCTCCTTGGGCGTCTGTGCACTTCTTCCAAGAGTCCTTTGTGCACAGTGTAGCTCAGGTCTCCAGCACTCCATCCTGGGATGCACAACTTGCTGAGTTGTTCTCCAGTGGCGTAGGACCTTCTTTTGTGTGCTGCACCAACCGTACTTTGCATCTTCCTTGTCCCCATGTCCTGGGACTCCTGTGAGTGCTGTCTGGTCTTCTGTGGGCTCTCCTCAGTTGAATTGAGGCCCTAAGGTCCCTCATGGGTCCAGGCAGCGCCATTTTGACGCAAACCGCAACCTTGCTTGAACCAAGGCTTTTTGTATGAATCCAGCGATGCAAACAGCCTGCATCCAACATTTCAACATGGGACATCTCTTGCACTACGCAGGAACCCACAGCCATCTTCTTTGGTGCTCTTCTGCAGACTCCTTCTAACCGGAGAATCCACTTTTGTACCATCTTGTATGTTGGCTCCTGTCCTTCCTGGAATCTTTGCGACTTCTGGACTTGGTCTCCTCTCTTCACAGGTCTTCAGGTCCAGAAATCCACTGTTTGATGATTGCAGTCTTGCTTGGTTCTTGCAATATCTCTTTTCACAACTTGTAGTGTGTCCTGAGGAAACTTGCAGTACTTTACTCCTACTTTCCTGGGCTCTCGGTGGGGTACTTTACTTACCTTTGTTGTTTTCTTACACTCCCAGCACCTCTCTATGTACTACCTTTGCCTAGGGGGAAATTTGTGATTCGCATTCCACTTTCTTAGTGTATGGTTTGTGTTGCCCCTAGGCCTATTGCATTCTATTGCATTTTCTACTGTTTGCACTACTCTATGACCATTTACTTACCTGATTTTGGTGTCTAGTGTATATATTGTGTATAATACTTACCTCCAGAAAGAGTATTGCCTCTAAGATATTTTTGGCCTTGTGTCACTAAAATAAAGTACTTTTATTTTTGGTAACACTGAGTATTGTTTTCTTTTGTGTATAAGTACTGTGTAACTATAGTGGTATTGCAGAAGCATTGCATATCTACTAGTTCAGCCTAAGCTGCTTTGCTACAGCTACCTCTAGACAGCCTAAGCTGCTAGAACACTGCCTATATTTCACTAATAAGGGATAACTGGACCTCGTATATGGTGTAAGTACCTTAGGTACCCACTACAATCCAGGCCAGCCTCCTACAAGGGTCAAAAAATAATCTACAGCAATAGCTTTCAAGGAAGTGGCCCTCTGAATATATCCTGGATGTAAGCATAAGAAAATGTGCCATTTGTGTGGCCTGCACAAGTAATGGGTCCACATTTATCCTCCACTGATAACAAACCACCTAATTGTAGCGCTAGACTCTCTCAGGGTAGTGAATCGGAGCAGTCCAAGGACTACTCATGGGAGGTGGTGTGGGTTAGTAATTACCATCCCCAAGCACCCAATCAGAACAAGAAAATTAATTATTGTCCTGTCTGTTTTTTCTTTTGAAAAAAGAAGAACACAATAATTACACACACACTTCTTCATACTATGCAGTAATTTACAAATATACATAAAGCTGATGGAATTACTTCTTGATGATATTGCGTAATCACTTTTGACCATCCAAAAGTAGAGTCGAGCTCAACAAACCACATGTCAAAACATTGCCTTGTACTTAATGCTGTCAGAGTCACCAGATCCTCGGGGTCTGTGCACATTCCCAACACGTCCACCACTGAACAGCTCCAAGACTCTGATAGATAAATCACAGAGACTGAGAGAGTTCAAGAGGGGAAGAGGGGATTAGGAAGGAAACAGCTGGGAAGGAGACCTGTAGTAAGAAAACGTTTAGAATTCACAATATGAAAATTGTATCTCCTGAAATCTATACTAGACTATGATTCTAAGCCTAGTCGCTCTGAAAACATGAACAATCTAAGAGTTAAGTTTAAAATGACTACGTTTCAAGATGGCCGGATACCTGTAGGGGAATCAAGATGAATTAAATGAAAACTTTCTTATTCAAGTACTTTCCTTTACATGAGGATCAGAAAAACATTCTGAATAAATTTTAAACCAGTCATATAAATCCTGTTTTGAGAATGTATACTAGGACCATACAATATTGCATCTAGAAACTCTGGCCTTCTGTGTACTCTTAAAATGTTTCAACACAAATTGAGCATATTGCAGGTATATATATATATATATATAGTAAACACCATAAAAGGATTATGCACCATGAATAACACAATATGGATTCAGGAAACAAATCACATAACTTGTCAACTCGAATATTACATAATAAATATCTTAGAATAGTGGCATACAATAAACAACATGAAATAAACTCGAGGAGAGAATCGTGCGTCTTGCCGATTCGAGTGTCACCATGTAAAATATCAAGAAAAGGTAGCACGCAATGAATATCAAAGTCAAATCATCATTAATCGAATCGCATGTCTTGCCGATTCGTAAAACACGATGTAAATGTCAAGAAATAACAGCTCACAATAAATAACAAGATCAAAGTACAATGAAACGAATCACGCTTCTTTTGCCGATTCTTAAGCCACCATGTATATGTCAAGAAATGGTAGCGCGCAATGAACAACAAAGTTAAATCCTCATGAAACGAGTTGCGCGTCTTGCCAATTCATAAAACATCATGTAAATGTCAAGAAATAGTAGCGCGCAATGGACAACAATGTTTAAACACCTTAAAACAAATCGTGCGTCTTGCCGATTCTTAAGCCACCATGCCAATGTCAAGAAATGGTAGCACGCAATGAATAACAAAGTCAAACCTTTATGAAACAAATCGCACGTCTTGCCTAATTATAAACTACCATATAAATGTCAAGAAATGGTTGCGCGCAAGTAATATGTTACTCATTTAAGAATTAAACCAAGGATATGAAAATTCTCAATAACGGTGTCCGGACAGTCCAACCACCGTCTTACCGCCTGGAACAATGATTACCAATAAAGGATGAAGGGCAGAAGACTGGAAGATCCAAATAGGCCGCCGGGACAGGAGCTCAGGAAGAAGCTGCTGCTCTGCACCGGGACCACTGAATAGTGAGCACTGGGAGTTGGGCTGGCTCTCTTTTATAGAGTCTTGGCCCAGCCCAGAACCACGCCCAGGCATGTTGCAGGGAAAGTCTCTGGAAGGCCCTGGAAAGGGGCCACACCCTAACACACTCTGAAAACCTGCAGCAATACATTGCAAAGGAACAGTATTTGTAAGCATATTAAAAATAAGTTTTCAGGATTGAACTCTGCAAGGCAAAAGGTTAAACCACAACATATCAGCACAATGTATAAATTACATTGTTTTGAGAGTACTGGGTTTCTGCATTTTTGTCGCCAATAGAGCGCATGCTGCTCTGGTGTTGACAGTACTCCCCTCTCCCAGACGCGCTCTAGGGCCTGGTTTGCTTGGATTAAGACGATGAAAGCGTCTCACAAGTACTGGAGCATGAACATCAGATGCGGAAACCCATGAGTTACTTTCAGGACCATAACCTTTCCATGAGATTAAGTACCATAGATTACGCCCTCTCAGTTCAGAATCCAACACTTTCTTGACTTTGTATTCTTCTTCCCCTTGTACTAGAACAGGAGCTGGATGAGGGTGGACCTTTTGGACTGCCTTTTTCAAGAGGGAAGTGTTGAACACTGAATGAATCCGTAAGGATCCGGGCAATTGTAGTTTATAGGTCACCGGATTGATTTGCTGAAGGACAGTATAAGGACCTATGAATTTGGGGTTAAACATGCGCTTCTTCTTGAACTCTATATGTTTTGTGGAAAGCCACACTTTGTCAACTGGTTGATATTGCGGTCCCTCACAATGTTTCTTGTCATAATGCCTTTTATATTTTTGTTTGGCTTTTTCTAAATGCTGTTGTAAGGAAATGCCTCCTTGGCATGGTTGCCCCCTGACTTTTTGCCTTTGCTGATGCTATGTTTACAATTGAAAGTGTGCTGAGGCCTGCTAACCAGGCCCCAGCACCAGTGTTCTTTCCCTAACCTGTACTTTTGTATCCACAATTGGCAGACCCTGGCATCCAGATAAGTCCCTTGTAACTGGTACTTCTAGTACCAAGGGCCCTGATGCCAAGGAAGGTCTCTAAGGGCTGCAGCATGTCTTATGCCACCCTGGAGACCTCTCACTCAGCACAGACACACTGCTTGCCAGCTTGTGTGTGCTAGTGAGGACAAAACGAGTAAGTCGACATGGCACTCCCCTCAGGGTGCCATGCCAGCCTCTCACTGCCTATGCAGTATAGGTAAGACACCCCTCTAGCAGGCCTTACAGCCCTAAGGCAGGGTGCACTATACCATAGGTGAGGGTACCAGTGCATGAGCATGGTACCCCTACAGTGTCTAAACAAAACCTTAGACATTGTAAGTGCAGGGTAGCCATAAGAGTATATGGTCTGGGAGTCTGTCAAACACGAACTCCACAGCACCATAATGGCTACACTGAAAACTGGGAAGTTTGGTATCAAACTTCTCAGCACAATAAATGCACACTGATGCCAGTGTACATTTTATTGTAAAATACACCACAGAGGGCACCTTAGAGGTGCCCCCTGAAACTTAACCGACTGTCTGTGTAGGCTGACTAGTTCCAGCAGCCTGCCACACCAGAGACATGTTGCTGGCCCCATGGGGAGAGTGCCTTTGTCACTCTGAGGCCAGTAACAAAGCCTGCACTGGGTGGAGATGCTAACACCTCCCCCAGGCAGGAGCTGTGACACCTGGCGGTGAGCCTCAAAGGCTCACCCCTTTGTCACAGCCCAGCAGGGCACTCCAGCTTAGTGGAGTTGCCCGCCCCCTCCGGCCACGGCCCCCACTTTTGGCGGCAAGGCTGGAGGGAACAAAGAAAGCAACAAGGAGGAGTCACTGGCCAGTCAGGACAGCCCCTAAGGTGTCCTGAGCTGAAGTGACTCTAACTTTTAGAAATCCTCCATCTTGCAGATGGAGGATTCCCCCAATAGGGTTAGGATTGTGACCCCCTCCCCTTGGGAGGAGGCACAAAGAGGGTGTACCCACCCTCAGGGCTAGTAGCCATTGGCTACTAACCCCCCAGACCTAAACACGCCCTTAAATTTAGTATTTAAGGGCTACCCTGAACCCTAGAAAATTAGATTCCTGCAACTACAAGAAGAAGGACTGCCTAGCTGAAAACCCCTGCAGAGGAAGACCAGAAGACGACAACTGCCTTGGCTCCAGAAACTCACCGGCCTGTCTCCTGCCTTCCAAAGATCCTGCTCCAGCGACGCCTTCCAAAGGGACCAGCGACCTCGACATCCTCTGAGGACTGCCCCTGCTTCGAAAAGACAAGAAACTCCAGAGGACAGCGGACCTGCTCCAAGAAAAGCTGCAACTTTGTTTCCAGCAGCTTTAAAGAACCCTGCAAGCTCCCCGCAAGAAGCGTGAGACTTGCAACACTGCACCCGGCGACCCCGACTCGGCTGGTGGCGATCCAACACCTCAGGAGGGACCCCAGGACTACTCTAAGACTGTGAGTACAAAAACCTGTCCCCCCTGAGCCCCCACAGCGCCGCCTGCAGAGGGAATCCCGAGGCTTCCCCTGACCGCGACTCTTTGAATCCTAAGTCCCGACACCTGGGAGAAACCCTGCACCCGCAGCCCCCAGGACCTGAAGGACCGGACTTTCACTGGAGGAGTGACCCCCAGGAGTCCCTCTCCCTTGACCAAGTGGAGGTTTCCCCGAGGAACCCCCCCCTTGCCTGCCTGCAGCGCTGAAGAGATCCCTAGATCTCCCATTGACTTCCATTACAAACCCGACGCTTGTTTCTACACTGCACCCGGCCGCCCCGCGCTGCTGAGGGTGAAATTTCTGTGTGGGCTTGTGTCCCCCCCGGTGCCCTACAAAACCCCCCTGGTCTGCCCTCCGAAGACGCGGGTACTTACCTGCAAGCAGACCGGAACCGGGGCACCCCCTTCTCTCCATTCTAGCCTATGTGTTTTGGGCACCACTTTGAACTCTGCACCTGACCGGCCCTGAGCTGCTGGTGTGGTGACTTTGGGGTTGCTCTGAACCCCCAACGGTGGGCTACCTTGGACCAAGAACTAAGCCCTGTAAGTGTCTTACTTACCTGGTTAACCTAACAAATACTTACCTCCCCTAGGAACTGTGAAAATTGCACTGTGTCCACTTTTAAAACAGCTATTTGTCAATAACTTGAAAAGTATACATGCAATTTTTATGATTTAAAGTTCCTAAAGTACTTACCTGCAATACCTTTCAAATGAGATATTACATGTAGAATTTGAACCTGTGGTTCTTAAAATAAACTAAGAAAAGATATTTTTCTATACAAAAACCTATTGGCTGGATTTGTCTCTGAGTGTGTGTACCTCATTTATTGTCTATGTGTATGTACAACAAATGCTTAACACTACTCCTTGGATAAGCCTACTGCTCGACCACACTACCACAAAATAGAGCATTAGTATTATCTATTTTTACCACTATTTTACCTCTAAGGGGAACCCTTGGACTCTGTGCATGCTATTCCTTACTTTGAAATAGCACATACAGAGCCAACTTCCTACATTGGTGGATCAGCGGTGGGGTACAAGACTTTGCATTTGCTGGACTACTCAGCCAATACCTGATCACACGACAAATTCCAAAATTGTCATTAGAAATTCATTTTTGCAATTTGAAATTTTTCTAAATTCTTAAAAGTCCTGCTAGGGCCTTGTGTGTTAAGTCCCTGTTTAGCATTGTCTTTTAGAGTTTAAAAAGTTTGTTAAAAGTTTGAAATTAGATTCTAGAAACAGTTTTAGATTCTTTAAAAAGTCTTCCAACTCTTAGCAAAATAATGTCTGATACAGAGATGAATGTGGTGGAACTCGACACCACACCTTACCTCCATCTTAAGATGAGGGAGCTAAGGTCTCTCTGTAATATCAAAAAAATAACCATTGGCTCCAGACCTACCAAAATTCAGCTCCAGGAGCTGTTGGCAGAGTTTGAAAAAGCCAACCCCTCTGATGATGACATCACAGAGGAAGAAATTAGTGACTTGGAGGCCAATGTCCCTCCTCCAGTCCTAAATAGGGAGAACAGGACCCCTCAAGTCCTGTCTCCAACTGTGTTAGTCAGAAATAGTGAGTCCCTCACAGGAGGGTCCCACATTTCTGAAATCACTGAGGATGCTCTCAGTGAAGATGACCTCCTGTTAGCCAGGATGGCCAAAAGATTGGCTTTAGAGAGACAGCTCCTAGCCATAGAAAGGGAAAGACAAGAGATGGGCCTAGGACCCATCAATGGTGGCAGCAATATAAATAGGGTCAGAGATTCTCCTGACATGTTAAAAATCCCCAAAGGGATTGGGACAAAATATGAAGATGGTGATGACATCACCAAATGGTTCACAGCTTTTGAGAGGGCTTGTGTAACCAGAAAAGTGAACAGATCTCACTGGGGTGCTCTCCTTTGGGAAATGTTCACTGGAAAGTGTAGGGATAGACTCCTCACACTCTCTGGAAAAGATGCAGAATCTTATGACCTCATGAAGGGTACCCTGATTGAGGGCTTTGGATTCTCCACTGAGGAGTACAGGATTAGGTTCAGGGGGGCTCAAAAATCCTCGAGCCAGACCTGGGTTGACTTTGTTGACTACTCAGTGAAAACACTAGATGGTTGGATTCAAGGCAGTGGTGTAAGTAATTATGATGGGCTGTACAATTTATTTGTGAAGGAACACCTATTGAGTAATTGTTTCAATGATAAACTGCATCAGCATCTGGTAGACCTAGGACCAATTTCTCCCCAAGAATTGGGAAAGAAGGCGGACCATTGGGTCAAGACAAGGGTGTCCAAGACTTCAACAGGGGGTGACCAAAAGAAAGGGGTCACAAAGACTCCCCAGGGGAAGGGTGATGAGACAACCAAAACTAAAAATAGTAAAGAGTCTTCTACAGGCCCCCAAAAACCTGCTCAGGAGGGTGGGCCCAGAGCCTCTTCACAAAACAATGGGTACAAGGGTAAAAACTTTGATCCCAAAAAGGCCTGGTGTCATAGCTGTAAACAGCATGGACACCAAACTGGAGACAAGGCCTGTCCCAAGAAAGGTTCCACTCCAAACTCCCATCCAGGTAACACTGGTATGGCTAGTCTCCAAGTGGGATCAACAGTGTGCCCAGAGCAAATCAGGGTCCACACTGAAGCTACTCTAGTTTCTGAGGGTGGGGTGGATTTAGCCACACTAGCTGTCTGGCCGCCTAACATGCAAAAATACAGACAGCAACTCTTAATTAATGGGACTAGAATAGAGGGCCTGAGGGATACAGGTGCCAGTGTCACCATGGTGACAGAGAAACTGGTTTCCCCTGGCCAATACCTGACTGGAAAAACTTACACAGTCACCAACGCTGACAATCAGAGAAAAGTACATCCCATGGCAATGGTTACTTTAGAATGGGGAGGGGTCAATGGCCTGAAACAGGTGGTGGTCTCCTCAAATATCCCAGTGGACTGTCTGCTTGGAAATGACCTGGAGTCCTCAGCATGGGCTGAGGTAGAACTAAAAACCCATGCAGCAATGCTGGGTATCCCTGAACTGGTGTGTGTGAAAACAAGAGCACAATGCAAGGCACAGGGTGAACAAGTAGAGCTGGAGTCTGGAAGAATGGCCCAGCCTACCAAGAGAACAGGAAAGTCAGTTGGGAAACCAACTGCAACACAGCAAAAGAAAGGGAACCTCTCTTCTCAGGAAGAAGTTCTGCCCTCTGAGGGAACTGAGCCTTTGGAGCTTGAACCTTACCAGGTTAAGCTCTTAGGCCCAGGGGGACCCTCAAGGGAGGAGCTGTGTAAGGGACAAGAAACCTGTCCCTCTCTTGAAGGCCTTAGGCAGCAAGCTGCCGAAGAGTCCAAAGGCAAGAAAAATGGAACACATAGGGTCTATTGGGAAGATGGGCTCCTGTACACTGAGGCCAGAGACCCCAAACCTGGTGCCACTAGGAGAGTGGTAGTGCCTCAGCTGTTCAGGAAGTTCATCCTAACATTGGCCCATGACATTCCCCTTGCTGGACATTTGGGACAAACCAAGACGTGGGAGAGGTTAGTCAACCACTTCTACTGGCCCAATATGTCCAACATGGTTAAGGAGTTTTGCCTCTCCTGCCCCACCTGTCAAGCCAGTGGTAAGACAGGTGGGCATCCAAAGGCCCCCCTCATTCCACTTCCAGTGGTGGGGGTTCCCTTTGAAAGAGTGGGTGTGGACATAGTTGGTCCACTAGAACCTCCCACAGCCTCAGGAAATATGTATATCCTGGTAGTAGTGGATCATGCTACCAGGTATCCTGAAGCTATTCCCCTTAGGTCGACTACTGCCCCTGCAGTAGCCAAGGCCCTCATTGGTATCTTTACCAGAGTGGGTTTCCCTAAGGAGGTGGTGTCTGACAGAGGTACCAACTTCATGTCAGCATACCTAAAGCACATGTGGAATGAGTGTGGAGTGACTTATAAATTCACTACACCATACCATCCACAAACTAATGGCTTGGTTGAGAGATTCAACAAGACATTAAAAGGCATGATCATGGGGCTCCCAGAAAAACTCAAAAGGAGATGGGATGTCCTCTTGCCATGTCTGCTTTTCGCTTACAGAGAGGTGCCACAGAAGGGAGTAGGATTCTCACCCTTTGAACTTCTGTTTGGTCATCCTGTAAGGGGACCACTTGCTCTTGTTAAAGAAGGCTGGGAGAGACCTCTCCATGAGCCTAAACAAGACATAGTGGACTATGTACTTGGCCTTCGCTCTAGAATGGCAGAGTACATGAAAAAGGCAACCAAAAACCTTGAGGCCAGCCAACAGCTCCAGAAGTTTTGGTATGACCAAAAGGCGGCACTGGTTGAGTTCCAACCAGGGCAGAAAGTCTGGGTTCTGGAGCCTGTGGCTCCCAGGGCACTCCAGGACAAATGGAGTGGCCCTTACCCAGTGCTAGAAAGGAAGAGTCAGGTCACCTACTTGGTGGACCTGGGCACAAGCAGGAGCCCCAAGAGGGTGATCCATGTGAACCGCCTTAAACTCTTCCATGACAGGGCTGATGTGAATCTGTTAATGGTAACAGATGAGGATCAGGAGGCAGAGAGTGAACCTCTCCCTGATCTTCTGTCATCAGACCCAAAAGATGGCACAGTAGATGGAGTGATCTACTCAGACACCCTCTCTGGCCAACAGCAAGCTGATTGTAGGAGAGTCCTACAACAGTTTCCTGAACTCTTCTCCTTAACCCCTGGTCAGACACACCTGTGTACCCATGATGTGGACACAGGAGACAGCATGCCTGTCAAAAACAAAATCTTTAGACAGTCTGACCATGTTAAGGAAAGCATCAAGGTGGAAGTCCACAAGATGCTGGAATTGGGAGTAATTGAGCGCTCTGACAGCCCCTGGGCTAGCCCAGTGGTCTTAGTCCCCAAACCTCACACCAAAGATGGAAAGAAAGAGATGAGGTTTTGTGTGGACTACAGAGGGCTCAATTCTGTCACCAAGACAGATGCTCATCCAATTCCAAGAGCTGATGAGCTCATAGATAAATTAGGTGCTGCCAAATTCTTAAGTACCTTTGACTTGACAGCAGGGTACTGGCAAATAAAAATGGCACCTGGAGCAAAAGAGAAAACAGCATTCTCCACACCTGATGGGCATTATCAGTTTACTGTTATGCCCTTTGGTTTAAAGAATGCCCCTGCCACCTTCCAAAGGTTGGTGAATCAAGTCCTTGCTGGCTTGGAGTCCTTTAGCACAGCTTATCTTGATGATATTGCTGTCTTTAGCTCCACCTGGCAGGATCACCTGGTCCACCTGAAGAAGGTTTTGAAGGCTCTGCAATCTGCAGGCCTCTCTATCAAGGCATCCAAATGCCAGATAGGGCAGGGAACTGTGGTTTACTTGGGCCACCTTGTAGGTGGAGGCCAAGTTCAGCCACTCCAACCCAAGATCCAGACTATTCTGGACTGGGTAGCTCCAAAAACCCAGACTCAAGTCAGGGCATTCCTTGGCTTGACTGGGTATTACAGGAGGTTTGTGAAGGGATATGGATCCATTGTGACAGCCCTCACTGAACTCACCTCCAAGAAAATGCCCAAGAAAGTGAACTGGACTGTGGAATGCCAACAGGCCTTTGACACCCTGAAACAAGCAATGTGCTCAGCACCAGTTCTAAAAGCTCCAGATTATTCTAAGCAGTTCATTGTGCAGACTGATGCCTCTGAACATGGGATAGGGGCAGTTTTGTCCCAAACAAATGATGATGGCCTTGACCAGCCTGTTGCTTTCATTAGCAGGAGGTTACTCCCCAGGGAGCAGCGTTGGAGTGCCATTGAGAGGGAGGCCTTTGCTGTGGTTTGGTCCCTGAAGAAGCTGAGACCATACCTCTTTGGGACTCACTTCCTAGTTCAAACTGACCACAGACCTCTCAAATGGCTGATGCAAATGAAAGGTGAAAATCCTAAACTGTTGAGGTGGTCCATCTCCCTACAGGGAATGGACTTTATAGTGGAACACAGACCTGGGACTGCCCATGCCAATGCAGATGGCCTTTCCAGGTTCTTCCACTTAGAAAATGAAGACTCTCTTGGGAAAGGTTAGTCTCATCCTCTTTCGTTTGGGGGGGGTTGTGTAAGGAAATGCCTCCTTGGCATGGTTGCCCCCTGACTTTTTGCCTTTGCTGATGCTATGTTTACAATTGAAAGTGTGCTGAGGCCTGCTAACCAGGCCCCAGCACCAGTGTTCTTTCCCTAACCTGTACTTTTGTATCCACAATTGGCAGACCCTGGCATCCAGATAAGTCCCTTGTAACTGGTACTTCTAGTACCAAGGGCCCTGATGCCAAGGAAGGTCTCTAAGGGCTGCAGCATGTCTTATGCCACCCTGGAGACCTCTCACTCAGCACAGACACACTGCTTGCCAGCTTGTGTGTGCTAGTGAGGACAAAACGAGTAAGTCGACATGGCACTCCCCTCAGGGTGCCATGCCAGCCTCTCACTGCCTATGCAGTATAGGTAAGACACCCCTCTAGCAGGCCTTACAGCCCTAAGGCAGGGTGCACTATACCATAGGTGAGGGTACCAGTGCATGAGCATGGTACCCCTACAGTGTCTAAACAAAACCTTAGACATTGTAAGTGCAGGGTAGCCATAAGAGTATATGGTCTGGGAGTCTGTCAAACACGAACTCCACAGCACCATAATGGCTACACTGAAAACTGGGAAGTTTGGTATCAAACTTCTCAGCACAATAAATGCACACTGATGCCAGTGTACATTTTATTGTAAAATACACCACAGAGGGCACCTTAGAGGTGCCCCCTGAAACTTAACCGACTGTCTGTGTAGGCTGACTAGTTCCAGCAGCCTGCCACACCAGAGACATGTTGCTGGCCCCATGGGGAGAGTGCCTTTGTCACTCTGAGGCCAGTAACAAAGCCTGCACTGGGTGGAGATGCTAACACCTCCCCCAGGCAGGAGCTGTGACACCTGGCGGTGAGCCTCAAAGGCTCACCCCTTTGTCACAGCCCAGCAGGGCACTCCAGCTTAGTGGAGTTGCCCGCCCCCTCCGGCCACAGCCCCCACTTTTGGCGGCAAGGCTGGAGGGAACAAAGAAAGCAACAAGGAGGAGTCACTGGCCAGTCAGGACAGCCCCTAAGGTGTCCTGAGCTGAAGTGACTCTAACTTTTAGAAATCCTCCATCTTGCAGATGGAGGATTCCCCCAATAGGGTTAGGATTGTGACCCCCTCCCCTTGGGAGGAGGCACAAAGAGGGTGTACCCACCCTCAGGGCTAGTAGCCATTGGCTACTAACCCCCCAGACCTAAACACGCCCTTAAATTTAGTATTTAAGGGCTACCCTGAACCCTAGAAAATTAGATTCCTGCAACTACAAGAAGAAGGACTGCCTAGCTGAAAACCCCTGCAGAGGAAGACCAGAAGACGACAACTGCCTTGGCTCCAGAAACTCACCGGCCTGTCTCCTGCCTTCCAAAGATCCTGCTCCAGCGACGCCTTCCAAAGGGACCAGCGACCTCGACATCCTCTGAGGACTGCCCCTGCTTCGAAAAGACAAGAAACTCCCGAGGACAGCGGACCTGCTCCAAGAAAAGCTGCAACTTTGTTTCCAGCAGCTTTAAAGAACCCTGCAAGCTCCCCGCAAGAAGCGTGAGACTTGCAACACTGCACCCGGCGACCCCGACTCGGCTGGTGGCGATCCAACACCTCAGGAGGGACCCCAGGACTACTCTAAGACTGTGAGTACAAAAACCTGTCCCCCCTGAGCCCCCACAGCGCCGCCTGCAGAGGGAATCCCGAGGCTTCCCCTGACCGCGACTCTTTGAATCCTAAGTACCGACACCTGGGAGAAACCCTGCACCCGCAGCCCCCAGGACCTGAAGGACCGGACTTTCACTGGAGGAGTGACCCCCAGGAGTCCCTCTCCCTTGACCAAGTGGAGGTTTCCCCGAGGAACCCCCCCCTTGCCTGCCTGCAGCGCTGAAGAGATCCCTAGATCTCCCTTTGACTTCCATTACAAACCCGACGCTTGTTTCTACACTGCACCCGGCCGCCCCCGCGCTGCTGAGGGTGAAATTTCTGTGTGGGCTTGTGTCCCCCCCGGTGCCCTACAAAACCCCCCTGGTCTGCCCTCCGAAGACGCGGGTACTTACCTGCAAGCAGACCGGAACCGGGGCACCCCCTTCTCTCCATTCTAGCCTATGTGTTTTGGGCACCACTTTGAACTCTGCACCTGACCGGCCCTGAGCTGCTGGTGTGGTGACTTTGGGGTTGCTCTGAACCCCCAACGGTGGGCTACCTTGGACCAAGAACTAAGCCCTGTAAGTGTCTTACTTACCTGGTTAACCTAACAAATACTTACCTCCCCTAGGAACTGTGAAAATTGCACTGTGTCCACTTTTAAAACAGCTATTTGTCAATAACTTGAAAAGTATACATGCAATTTTTATGATTTAAAGTTCCTAAAGTACTTACCTGCAATACCTTTCAAATGAGATATTACATGTAGAATTTGAACCTGTGGTTCTTAAAATAAACTAAGAAAAGATATTTTTCTATACAAAAACCTATTGGCTGGATTTGTCTCTGAGTGTGTGTACCTCATTTATTGTCTATGTGTATGTACAACAAATGCTTAACACTACTCCTTGGATAAGCCTACTGCTCGACCACACTACCACAAAATAGAGCATTAGTATCATCTATTTTTACCACTATTTTACCTCTAAGGGGAACCCTTGGACTCTGTGCATGCTATTCCTTACTTTGAAATAGCACATACAGAGCCAACTTCCTACAGCTGTTGAATCAGTTTCTGGGTTTGATGTAAATGCTGAATGGTTTCTGACACAGCTGGAGTAAGAGAACTTTCTTGAGGAATTGCGATGGGCAAGGTGTCAGGATGATAGCCAAATAAACCAAAAAAGAGCGTAACGCCAATAGAAGTGTGGAATGAGTTATTGTAAGCTAACTCAGCTAACCAGAACATAGATGTCCAGGAATGAAGTGCCTTTTCAGCGTAGGCACATAGGTATTGTTTCAAAGTCTGATTTAGGGGGTCATTCTGACCCCGCCGCCCGCCTGGCGGCAACCGCCAGAAGACCGTACCGCGGTCAAATGACCGCGGCGGTCATTCTGACTTTCCCGCTGGGCTGGCGGGCGACCGCCAGGAGGCCGCCCGCCGGCCCAGCGGGAAAGCCCCTTCAACAATGAAGCCGGCTCCGAATGGAGCCGGCGGAGTTGAAGGGGTGCGACGGGTGCTGTGGCACCCGTCGCGATTTTCAGTGTCTGCTAGGCAGACACTGAAAATCATTATGGGGCCCTGTTAGGGGGCCCCTGCACTGCCCATGCCTGTGGCATGGGCAGTGAAGGGGCCCCCAGGGGCCCCACAACACCCGTTCCCGCCATCCTGTTCCTGGCGGTTTTTACCGCCAGGATGGCAGGAAGGGGGTCAGAATCCCCATGGCGGCGCTGCTTGCAGTGCCGCCGTGGAGGATTCTCTGGGGCAGGGGAAAACCGGCGGGAAAACGCTGGTTCCCCTTTTCTGACCAGAATTGCCCCTGAAGCACTGCCAGCCTGTTGGCGGTGCTTCCTCCATCCCCGGCCCTGGCGGTCCATGACCGCCAGGGTCGGAATGACCCCCTTAGTCTCTCCGTTTGACCATCTGTTTGAGGATGGTGACTAGTAGATAGCGTAGATGTCACTTGGAGTGTTTTACACCATGTCTTCCAGCAATTGGAGGAAAATTGTGACCCCCAATAGGAGAGGATAACCTTTGACAGTCCATGATAATGAACCACTCTGTTCAGTAAAATAGTTGCCAATTCACTAGAAGTTGGCAATTTTTTAGAGGCGATGAAATGTCCATATTTCGTGAGACTATCTACTACCACCAGAATCACTGAATGCTGTTGAACCACTGGCAGACCGGTAATAAAGTCTAAAGAAATGTGCTCCCATGGAGGACTTCGGGTTGGAAGTGGATGTAACAACCCTTTTGGTTTTGAATGACTTCTTTTAATGCGAGCACAAACTTCACAGTTGTTTACCATTACTTTTACACCTTTTGTTAGGGTAGGCCACCAAAAATAGCATTGGATCAGTTCAAGAGTTTTAGGAGTACTTGGGTGACCTGCCGTAGGTATAACATGAAACCAATGAAACACTATCTTGCGAAGTTTGGTAGTGGGTACGAACAAACGAGCGTCATGAAAGGGTAAACCTTGCTTGATTGACCTTTTGGGATCTGCTTGGGCCCATGTTTGCCATTTTTCAACAGTGAAAGAGTTGCGAATTTCTTCAAAGAAATCTTCAGTTTTTATGATACATAGAACCTTGTCAGGAGCAATGATAGCTCGGGAGGCTTTAAATGTAGGCAACGTGGTAGAGTCTTGACGGGACAAGGCGTCAGCCTAGCGATTATCTTTACCAGGCCAGAAGGTTACTACAAAATTCAAATTCAGCAAAAAAAAACATCCAGCTTAATTGCAGAGGGGTCAAAAGTCTGGCAGAACTCATGAATTGAAGATTACCATGATCAGTATATACTGTGACAGTGTATTTGGCACCCAACAAATTATATCTCCATTCTTTAAAGGTGTCACAAATCGCCAGAAGCTCTTTTTCAGCAATGACATAGTTCTGTTTGGCTTTGTTCAACTTCTGAGACATATAAGCTACAGGATGAAGTTGACCAGTGTCTTTATTTCGTTGTGATAAGACGGCTCCTATTGCTACATCTGAAGCATCAGCTTCCACTATGAAAGGTCGATTCGCATCAGGATGAGTCAAGACTGGGGCAGTGGAGAAAGCTTTCTTCAAAGTCGAGAAGGCTTGATCAGCTTCTGGGGACCATACAAACTTTTCTTTCTTTCTTAGTAGCTTAGTGATTGGAGCCACTGTCTGGGAGAAATGATTTATGAACCTCTGGTAAAAATTTGCAAACCCCAGGAAACATTGTACATCACGAACAGTCTTTGGGGTGGGCCAATCAGATACGGCTTTTACTTTCTTTTCTGCCATCACCATACCTTGAGGGGTAAGAATAACCCCTAAAAACTCAACTGTGGTAACATGAAACTCACACTTGGTTAGTTTGCAATATAAATGGTGTTTTCGAAGGGCTGCAAGAATTTTCTTGACATGTTGGATATGTTCGTTTTCATTGTCCGAGTAGATCAAAATGTCATCGATGTAGACTATGGCAAATATGTCGAGGTACTCTCGAAGAACGTCATTCAAGAAAAATGTAAATGCTGCTGGAGCATTACACAGACCAAAAGGCATGACGGTGTATTCAAAAAGGCCATATCTTGTCTTGAACGCTGTTTTCCATTCGTCACCCTCTCTCATTCTGACCAAATGATAAGCACCTTGAAGGTCAAGCTTCGTGTAGATTTTTGCTCTCCTTACTTGTTCCAATAAGACCAGAATTAGGGGCAAAGGATATTTATTCTTGATGGTGACTTTGTTCAAACCCCTATAGTTGATGCAAGTTCTCCATTAGCTTTTGGAACAAAAAACAAAGGCGAAGCTGCAGGAGACGTAGAGGGGCGAATGAAGCCATTCTCCAAAAATGTATCTAGGTATTTTCGTAAATGTTGATTTTCATGTTCTGACAGGGCATATACACGACAGTTGGGAAGCATCGCACCTGGGGCTAGATCAATTTGACAGTCATAAGATCTATGAGGAGGTAGAGTCTCTGCTCCTTTCTCATCAACTACATCTTTGTAAGATGAATACTGTTTGGGCAGCTGAATTTCTTTCTCCGCGGCAGTAGCTATGTAAGAGTTGCAAACTTTTGATACTTTAATCTTTTGGAGACATTGTTCGTTACATAGCGCAGATGAGAACACGATTTTTCGTTCTGCCCAATTGATCTCCGGATTGTGATGAGTTAACGATGGCAAGCCGAGGATAATCCCATATTGGGGAGCATGGATCTTGTCAAGGATGATTTTCTCTTTATGTTTATTTCTTTGATTCTTATCTTCACAAATCATCGATAAGGGGATAGTCTGAAGAGTTACCGGATCTCCAGTCAAGAGTTTTCCATCGACTGCCTGGATCATTTCTCAGGTCTTCTTTTCAATACATGGGATCCCCCATGCACGAACCAATAGAACATCAACAAAGTTCCCAGTAGCCCCAGAATCGACTAGAGTTTTTTTAAATAGATCTTTTTATTGACCTGAACGCATATTTCCAGTTTAAGATGTCTAGATTGTGAAGGGTCCACGGTGACACCCAAGAGCAACCCTTCTCTGCATCTTGGGTGTTTTAGTTTTCCAACTCGACTGGTGCATTGGCTGCGACCTTCTGAACTGGACCTTGCTTGTTCTTTGGTTTGATTGGACAATCTTTGGCAAAATGAAATTTTCGCCCACAATAAAGACATTGTCCATTTTTTCTGCGTAGGTACTTTTCATCTTTGATCAAAGGTCTTCTGATGGTTCCAATTTCCATTGGTTCCGGCATTCTTTCATTCTGAGTTCTTGAGTCTCTGTTATCATGAACGCTCCATGAATATTTTTCAATCTTTTTGCGCGTTGCTTTACGTTCTGCTAAACGATGATCAAGTCTCAAAACAAGATTTATTAATTCTTGACAGTCTGTAGGTTGTGGGTCGATTTGCGCTTAGATATCTTTTAGTTCCTCTTTGAGTCTCTTGTAAAACAAGACCGCTTGTTTTTCTTCAAGCCAGGATGTCTCGGCAACCAGCCGGTTAAAGTTGGCTAAATACAACACTAGGTCTTGGTTCCCTTGGCGTAAATCTAATAATTCACGATCTGCTGACTGTGTTACAGTTCTACGATCAAAAACTTTCTCAAATTCACAAACAAAATTTCTCCAGTTGTACAACAAGGGACTATTTTTGCGCACAAGAGGAATTGCCCAAGTAGCTGCATCCCCATATAGATATGATAACAAGAAAGGTACTTTGGACTGGGCATCGGGGAAAGTATTTGGTCTGCAGGTGAAGTGTAGTTCCACTTGAAGCAGGAAAGATTGCGCTTTCAAAGGGTGACCTGAGAAACGTTCTGGGGGAGCTAAAGGAATTGCAGAAGGAACATTTAGGGAAATCGGATTACTTCCAGAAGCCTGAGAAGAAATACCTGGCCAAGACGCACCTGTGGGACTTTGTTCCTTCTTCTCTACCTTATCTTGCAACTGACTCACTCTCTCTGCTAAGCTAGTTGTCAATTCTTTGGATGATACCACCTCTGCTTGGAGCTGGGTGATAGCCTTGACTAACTCGTCTAGCGTGGCCATGCTGAGAACATACACAAGCCAGGAGGATAATAATTCGTGGGCTCACTATTCTGTCAGAGTCACCAGATCCTCGGGGTCTGTGCACGTTCCCAACACGTCCACCAATGAACAGCTCCACGACTCTGATAGATAAATCACAGAGACTGAGAGAGTTCTAGAGGGGAAGAGGGGATTAGGAAGGGAACAGCTGGGAAGGAGACCTGTAGCAAGAAAAAGGTTAGAATACACAATATGAAAATTATATCTCCTGAAATCTATACTAGGCTATGATTCTAAGCCTAGTCACTAGATTTCAAGATGGCCGTATATCTGTAGGGGAATCAAGATGAATTAATTGAAAACTTCTTATTCAAGCACTTTCCTTTACATGAGGATCAGAAAAACATTCTGACTAAATTTTAAACCAGTCATATAAATCCTGTTTTGAGAATGTATACTAGGACCATACAATATTGCATCTAGAAACTCTGGCCTTCTGTGTACTCTTAAAATGTTTCAACACAAATTGCGCATATTGCAGATATATATATATATATATATATAGTAAACACCATAAAAGGATTGTGCATCATGAATAACACAATATGGATTCAGGAAACAAATCACATAACTTGTCAACTCGAATATTACATGATAAATATCTTAGAATAGTGACATACAATAAACAACATGAAATAAACTTGAGGAGAGAATTGTGCGTCTTGCCGATTCGAGTGTCACCATGTAAAATATCAAGAAATGGTAGCACGCAATGAATATCAAAGTCAAATCATCATTAATCGAATCACGCCTCTTGCCGATTCGTAAAACACGATGTAAATGTCAAGAAATAACAGCTCACAATAAATTACAAGATTAAAGTACAATGAAACGAATCGCGCTTCTTTTGCTGATTCTTAAGCCACCATGTAAATGTTAAGAAATGGTATTGCGCAATGAACAACAAAGTTAAATCCTCACGAAACGATTTGCGCGTCTTGCCAATTCGTAAAACATCATGTAAATATCAAGAAATAGTAGCGCGCAATGGACAACAATGTTTAAACACCATAAAACGAACCGCGCGTCTTGCCAATTCTTAAGCCACCATGCCAATGTCAAGAAATGGTATCACGCAATGAATAACAAAGTCAAACCTTTATGAAACAAATCGCGCATCTTGCCTATTTGTAAATTGCCATATAAATGTCAAGAAATGGTAGCGCGCAAGTAATCTGTTACTCTTTTAAGAATTAAACCAAGGATATGAAAATTCTCAATAACGGTGTCCGGACAGTCCAACCACCGTCTTACCGCCTGGAACAATGATCACCAGTGAAGGATGAAGGGCAGAAGACTGGAAGATCCAAATAGGCGCCGGGACAGGAGCTCAGGAAGAAGCTGCTGCTCTGCACCGGGACCTCTGAAAAGTGAGCACTGGGAGTTGGGCTGGCTTTCTTTTATTGAGTCTTGGCCTAGCTTAGAACCACGCCCAGGGATGTTGCAGGGAAAGTCTCTGGAAGGCCCTGGAAAGGGGCCACACCCTAACACACTCTGAAAACCTGCAGCAATACATTGCAAAGGAACAGTATTTGTAAGCATATTAAAAATAAGTTTTCAGGATTGAACTCTGCAATGCAAAAGGTTAAACCACAACATATCAGCACAATGCATAAATTACGTTGTTTTGAGAGTGCTGGGTTTTTGCATTTTTGTTGCCAATAGAGCATGTGCTGCTCTGGTGTTGACAAATGCAAATCTTGACTGCATTGGAGGGTGAACACACTTAATACTGGTAATAAAGCATGCTTACTTTGATTACGAGTGTCTGTCAGAATCCTTACTTCAATGAATCATTGACAAAAAAGATGTATGTGCATGTCTGAATGAATTAAGTACTCAAAGTAACTTACAACATAAATAAAACAATTAAAACATAGCCACTAGAGAGCATCACATTTCATTCACAATAGATACAAACATAGATTTTTCCCCGAATAGGGTTTTACACACCATGAAAACTCATGTTATCCACCTTAAGGGCACAGAGACTACAACCACAGACTTTGCATCTAGGAGGCACTGCACTTCCAGCTAAAGAACACATGCTCCATCCTGTGACGTGCTTAAATTGTATTTGAAGCTTGGAAAGTTAGTCTTTTGGAGTCCCACCCAACTTAGGGTGGGGACTCCTAAAATCCTTTTTGGGGGGAGACTGTACTGCTCCTGCAGCTCTCCCCACTCTTATTAATCCTCTTTGTGGTGACCCAGTTGTTCTAGGGCCACCTTGAGGTGCAAAAGAATAATCATTGGGCAAGCCCTGCAAGGCATTATGGAGTGCTCCTCAAAGAACTTGCATTTTTATTTAGCTCCTCTCCCACTGATCTGGGGAGAGCTGTCTTTTTCTTCTCTTTCTGGCCTTGTGCCAGAGCCTTGCCTTCATATGGAGGTTCCCGGTCCCACCCAGATGCCCAGTACTGCCTTACTGTTGGGGGCAGCCCAAGGAACTCATCCCTGGATGCTTCCACCAGCTCCCTGCACTGACAGTTTTGTCACTCAGGCCCAGGAATGGGGTCCTGTGCCCCTTCTCAAGCTCCTTAAGTACAACTTGTCTTCCCTGCATTTGCTGTACTCAGGGACACAGAGATGGGGTCCTGAGCGTCCCTGGTGCAAATCTGGTCTAAGAGATGGGGCCCCCAGGCTCTCTTGATCGTCGAGTATGGGGCCCCATTTATGGCGTCTCCTGGCTCATTTTTTATAGGACCTTTCCTCATGACTTCCCCCAGGCCCTGGCCCACACTGGGTGATGAGATTGGCCAGCAGCAGAGCTCCACATGTGGCGGGACTGTACTGGTGTCAAAGAACAAAATCCTTTTTGTGCTGATATCTTGGGCCCTGCTAGGCCGTTTTGCTTGGCTTTAGTCTTGTTTTGCTCCTTGTGGCATGCCCTAATCACCTGAAGCACTTTCTTTAGGACTCAAAGGTGAAGACCTTTGCATTAAGCTCGTCTCACTGGCTCCAGCATGTCTCCTTGTTTTTTCTCTGGGCCTCTCTCCTCCTTAGCGCTGTGGCCTAGTCTTTCCCTCAACTAGTCCTCAAGGTTTGTAAGGGGACCAACTTCCCTGGTTCTGGGTCAGAGACCCACAGGTCCCAAGGTCAATTACAGTCAGGGCCCTTAGTCCAGATGGCCTTAAGGGGGGGGGGGTTCCTTTCAATTGTTAATGACGGCTACCTCATGGCATTCCTTGATGCCTCATAAGCTGTACAGATATTCCTTTGGACGTGGCAGAACTGATCTTTGCACACAGGGTACACTCTAAATCGATACATCTTGGATGTCTGTAGGCTAAGGGGAAGTGAAGCTGTGCTCTGAATCAGTCATTCCCATAGGTATATAATGGAGTGGCATGCAGACAAGACAGTAAACCATGCTGGCTTTCTCCATGAGCGTACAGTACCAATTATGAGGCCTACCCCATGTCAATACCCAATCCTGCAGAGTTCTCTCTGTGTCAAGCTACCTGTGCACAGTTACGGGGCTATGTATGACAGGAGTCTCCCACATGCAGCCCTAACATTTGTGCACATGTGTTCACGTGTAACAAGCCATGTGCCTCTTACCCTTGCTGTGGCTCAGTGGCCTCATCTTAAAAGGCAGACACTGGCGGTAAACATACGCTTATTGTTGATAAGTCCCAGGTTAAGAGGCTCACCCACAGTAAAAGGTTGAAAACCAGCTGATCAAAAAGCAAAAATCAGAGTGGACAAGATGGGCAGAACCCACCTTCTCAAAGTAAGGCTTTCTCATTAGGAACCCTCGCCTTTGTGACAGCCTCTAAGGCTGGAATGAGACAAAACACAATTATGCATTTCCCCAGAGCCAATGGATGTTCCTTTACGACAATGTTTTGAAGATCAATCAGATTTTTTTCAGTGGATGCAAAACATATTTCTGCATTAGAGTATAACAGTATAAATGTGATTTATATACAATAGGTACAGTTTCACCTTCATTAAAGGTGACAGGTGTGTAACCAGCAAAACTCACAGTTATGTGGATTACTAAATTAGTAGTGCTACCACAAGTGTGTAAGTGTTTAGATGCAATCATGTCTGTTTTCAATGTTCTGAGAACAGTAGTATGTTCTGCAGTCAAATGTTTTTCAGAAAAATCAGGACTAATTAAATTGAACAAAGGTTTCACCCATTGTGCATATTCTGTTCTACCAAAGTTTAGAAAGCATAAACGTGATAGTAGCATTTTGAAGGTATTTGGTGGTTCAAAGAGATCACACTTCTCTAAGAAGTGTGGTGAAAGACTTTTGCCTTCATTTGATCATTCATATCCTAGAAAAAGCATTTTTAGGTTTTGGAAAATTTAATTTATATCCATGGTCAGTGAATCCTAGAACTATGTGATCAACTCTGGACAAATATGTGTTCAAATCATCATCTATGAGGTAACATCATCAACGTATAACATCGCTTCTGAGGCAATTTCTTGTAACATTGATATTAGACAAGAAGCAAACTGATCTGGGCTGGCCTTATACCCTTGAGGGAGCCTACAGAACTTTCCTGGGTCCCTAAAGTGGTAAACACTATTACATTTTTGCTTTCAGACACTATGGTGGTCATTATGACATTGGCGGTGAGTGATAAAGTGGTTGAAATACCGCCAACAGGCTGGCGGTAATTACCGCCAAATTAAGACCATGACAATGAGAACTCCTATACTCCTATAGACAGCCAATGTACCACACCATCCGCCAGGGCATTGACACCACGCACCACGGTGGTAGACATCAACAGCCAGGTGGAAGACAAGGTACCGCCCACCATATCATGACACGATTTTCGGGGCAGAACCAATGCCATCAAAACCCTGGTGGAAACACTGCACAGAAGACCAAAGACTCACCATCACAAACACAGGGAAGAACAACGCCACCATGTAACCGAAACTGCAAGTCTTCCCGATGCCCTTCTACACCATACTCCACCTGAAACACCAACGTCGACGAAGACGTTGATGGTGAGTACAGCCGCCTAGCACACAAGGGAGGGAGGGAGGAAAAGGAGAGTGATACACACACGCACGACACACACCAGACACACTCACACACCATACGCACAACCAGCTGCAGAAGTAAACCAATGGCACACAATGCACGGCATAATAATACAAGGACTAGAGTACGAAAGTACTGAAAATGTATTTGCAAAGCAAAAGCCACCACATAAACCAATTTGAAAACAAAAAGATCTGTACAATTGTCCACAAAGGTCCAATGCCTAGTCCAAAGTACTAAGGGCTTACATGGCCACAGGGCACAGTCCAAGGCCTAACTTGTTTCCTGACAACATCCTCACAGAACTGAAATGGGCAGGCATCTCAGGGGGAAGAGGGGTGGAGGCACCTCAGCCGAAGTCGGGGACTTGCCCAGGTTCTGGAGGAGGCTCCATGCCCATTTCTCTGTGCTTGAGAGTGCAAGGTCACAGTCTCTGAGGTCGGAGACTTGCCCACTGGTTCTGGAGGGGGCTCCATGCCCATTTCCCAATGGTGGGGAGTGCAAGGTCACAGTCTATGAAGTGGGGAACTTGCACACTGGTTCTGGAGGGGGCTCCTTTTACAGAAGTCCCTGGAGGGTGGCCTACATCTCCGCTACTGGAGGTCAGCGCTGCACCCTCTCAGCTGTAGGTGAGGGGTCCGTGACCAATGGTGGTAATGGTGGTGGTGGTACGCTGCTAGCCTCTGCTGGAGGTCAGGGCTGCAGTGTCCCAGCTGGTGAAGATGCCTCCTGGGCAGCCTCTGCTGGAGGTGAGGGATGCTGTGCCTCGGCAGGGGATGAGGGCCCCATGCCCATTGGTGGTGGTGGTGGTGATGTTGGTACCCTGCCAGCCTCTGCAGGAGGTGAGGGCTGCTGTGTCTCAGTAGGGAAAGGGGCCTCCTAGGCAGCCTCTGTTGGAGGTGAGGGCTGCTGTGTCTCAGCTGGAGGTGAGGGCTTGTTCCCTTTCATGGCAGGAGGTGAGGTGATCCTTTTCCTTCCTGACTGGTGGAGTGGGATCCTTCCCCTTCCTGGCGGGTAGAGTGGGATCCTTACCCTTCCTGGCTGGTGGAGTGGGATCCTTACCCTTCCTGGCTGGTGGAGTGAGATCCTTCACTATCTTGCCTCCACAACTAGAAATTGCCTCCACTGTCCCCATGGACTGTTTGGCTTAGGTACTGGGCTGGGTCGTTGGGACCCTGCTATTACGGGCAGGATGGGGAGAGGGAGAGGGAGGGAAAAGATCAAGTTGGGCAAGGAAAAGCTTCTTAGGGATGGTGTGGCAGGATGAGGGAGGAGGGATGGGAGTGGAGGTTGAGGGAGTGGGTGTTGAAGGAGTATGTCTGCTGGACTTGGGCGCGGTTGCATGGGTAGTGTGCTGATGTGAGGTCGATGGCTGTTGGGTGTCTGAGTGCCTGCGTTTGTGTCCTTTAGGAAGGGGGCAAACAGGGTGGGAGAGGACACAGGGGAAGCGTGCATGGATTTTGTGGAGGTGTCTGCCAGTGAAGTGTGTGTGCTGTTTGGTGTGGTGATGCTGATGGTGGCTGTTGAAGCAGTGCATGCAGGTGTGAGTGTGGACGTGACTATGAGGGAGGTGGAGGAGGAGGAGGAGGGGAGACAGTGGAGGCAGTGGATGTGGTTGTGTGTGCAACTGTATAGTGTTTGCGTGAGTGCTTGTGGACTGAAGTGTGGTGCCTGTGTTTGATTGTTCCACTCTTGTGTGTTGTTTTGTGTGCATGCTCGTCTGTATGTGTGCATGGGATGGGTTGCGGTTGATGAGACGGGGAGTGGTATTTGGAGGGGGAATGGTAGAAACAGGGAAAATGGCTGCCATCAGAGAGGAGGCCAGAGCCTGAATCGATCTCTGTTGGGTCGCCAGTCCACCATGGATGACCTCCAGGAATGCATTGCATTGCTGCATCTGGGATGCCAGCCCCTGGATGACATTCGCAATGGTTGACAGCCCTACAGAGATGGATCTCAGGAGGTCAATAGCCTCCTCAGTCAGGGCAGCAGGGCTCACTGGGCCAGGGCCTGAGGTGCCTTGTGTGAAGGAGATGTCCACCCTCCTGGGTGAGTGGGCACGGGCAACTCGCTGAGGGGCTACTGTGAGGCTGGTGCTGGTTTGGGGGTGGCGGCTGTACCTCAACTGGGGTGGTCACAGAGGTATCAGCCACCACCAGGGAGATTCCATCAGAGGAGGAATCTGAGTCAGTATTGTCACCTCTTGTCTCCACCGTGGTGCTCCCCTCGCCCTCTTTCCCACTCTTTCCCTCGGCATCAGTGGACTCAGCCTCCGGGTCCCTGCTCCTCCACCAGATAATGCTAATGTACACATGGACAGGATGACAGATTAAAAAAGGGGGGAGAGAAAGGGAACACTGGGTCAATCACAGGACCAACACCACAGTTGGCATACACAACACTGTCACACACAGGGATCAGGATTGAGCACTATGCATTGCACTGGCATTTATTTGGCTAGATGCCACACCAAGAAGAGTGCCAAACACTGCCAACTGCACACCTCCTGGGACACAGAAAGCCCTGACTGACTTGGAATGCAAACCAGCTAGGTTACCTGCATTTGCCATACACCCATTACCCTTGAGTTGGAACACACTGCAATGTCTGGCCTGGCATTAAGGGGCACCAACTAACTCACACACACTACCAGGATCCCATGCCACCTACCACTTATTGTAGTGACACCGACTGTACTCACCCCCTTGTGGCTGCTGTGATGCCCTCAAGTGCCCATCCAGATCTGGGTAGGCCACCACCAGGATGCGGGCCATCCGGGGGTCAGGTTCCGACAGGCACCCCTTCCTTGTTGGGAGGCCATCCCCAGCTGGGTCTCCATGGTCTTCCATGCCCAGCATCTCAGGTCTTCCCACTGTTTCCTGCAATGGGTGCTCTGCCTGCTCTAGACCCCCAGGATCCACACGTCCTTGGCGATGACACACCACAATCCCTCCTTTTGATGGTCACTGACCTGCAAATGGAATGCAGACAGGAGGACACAATTACACATACAATCCAGCCTGTCACACATATGGCCCACCAATCCCGTTTCCATGACCATTGGCACACACATCGTCCGTGCCCACCATCTACACTACCACCAGACATTCCCCCCCGATTACACGATGCTTGCACAGACATCTCCATACATCCTTCCCACATGCATCGTGCCCAGGGTGTACTCACCTGTTGGTCTGGAGGCCCATACAGAAGTCCATATTGGGGTAAGATCCCATGCACCAGTAGCTCCAACTCGTCCAAAGTGAAGGCAGGGGCCCTTTTCCCGGTCACACTGGCCATGGTAGGTTCCAGACACAGGTCACAGCAGCACACGCAGTGTAGGTGTTGTACTGTGGAAAGTCAGGAAACAAGAGAGGATTTAGTTAGAAAATGGCAGTCATGTCTGCAGCGGTGTACACTGTCACTCCCGGCGCTGATCCCCATAGGCCACTGTACTCCACAGAGCCCCATATTAGCCAATAAGGAATTGAACGGCAGTGCGAGACCGCCTTTCACCACGATGCCCGACGTCAGTGGAGTTACTTCACTTCCACCTGTCCCAAGATACAGGACAGGCGGTTGCTGTTTCAAGGTGGTGGACAACGATCAGATAAACCATACCTGTGTCAATGCCTCATCTTGCGCATACATTGCCATTCCCACCGTCCATCACATTGATGCTGTGTGTACACTGAGGTTGTGGTTCTATTGATCAAATTGTGACAGCCTACTCACTCTCTTGTCCCTAAGGTACCTACCACTGTGGATGAATAGGAGACAAATCCCCATGTACAGACCCCTTGTGGACTTGGCTACACTGGAGGACAGGCACATTATACCCACCTATAGACTGGATAGGGCCACAATCTCAGAGCTGTGTGCCCAGCTGGACCCTGACTTGATATCAGCCATCCGTCATCCCACTGGGATCCCCCCTTTTGTGAAAGTGCTATCAGTGCTCTATTTCCTGGCCACTGGTTCTTTCCAAGTGACAGTGGGCTTGGCAGCAAGAATGTCACAGCCAATGTTCTCAATTGTGCTGGCAAGGGTTTTGTCAGCCCTGGTGAAACACATGTGCAGCTACATTGTTTTCCCCCCAGGATGAAGATTTGACCACTGTGAAGGTAGGATTCTATGCAATGGGGCATATCCCTAATATTATTGGGGCGATTGACTGTACACATATTGCGTTTGTCACCCCCCCCACCAGAATGAACAGGTGTTCGGTAATCGGAAGAGTTTACACTCACCGAATGTGCAAATGGTATATCTGGTGGACCAGTACATCTCCCATGTCACTGCTAAGTATTCTGGCTAGGTGCATGACACCTTTGTCCTGAGGAATAGCAGCATCCAAAATGTGATGGCCCAACAACAGAGGCACAGGGTGTGGCTAATAGGTGAGCCAGAGTCCCCTC